>NC_025995.2:105986339-106317674 GCF_000442705.2 Elaeis guineensis
TGATGTTCAAATCTTAAAATTTGTAAATAAACCGCGCGAAGCACGGTGTGCAGAGTAGCACGACCAGCGAGTACGGGTCGATCCCACAGAGACTTGGTTTTAAAAATGATTTTCAAATCTATGCTCAAGCGAGCTTTAACAAAAATCGAAAGTCGAAAGTTGTTTGCTAAAGACAATAAGACTAAGGATCTAGGGTTTTTGAATCCACTAGATCTAGATTAGGGAATTCTACCTAGAATTTTTCTTATTGATCCTAACGACTACTCCTCTTGTCTTTCCCAAGCATAGATTATGAAGGGACTAAGGCCCAACGATAACCCATCAAGATTCTTTACAGGGGAGTAGTAACTAGGATCCCTTAGGGTTTTCTCCTCCTATGCACTGAATCAAGCATGAACTATGAAGGGACTCTGACCCAACTGTAGTTCATCAAAAATTCTTGGCAAAAGAGGAAGAAAAAGAAACCCTAAGAAAAAGAAAGAACCCTATGTAAAATCCCTACTCATGATCTAGCTTCAATCGCAAACCCTAGAAGGGATGCTTAGCTAGACATGATCTAAATCTACTTACAAAATTTAAATACAGAAAAATAAACTACCCTAATTTCATAAATTAACTATCCTAATTGCATAAATTTAAACTGCATAATTTAAACTAACCTAATTGCATAAAATTAAAATTGCATAAATTAAACTATCCTAATTGCAAGAAAAATAAATTGCATAATGTAAAGAGATGAAATTGCATAAAAATAAGATTTTATATATAAAAAAAAATTTATTACAAAAACTCAAAGCTCGAGGCTTGAAAAGAGAGCTAAAAACCCCACTATCTAGGGTTACAAGCTTGATCGGAAGGAAGAATACATAAAAAAGGGCCTTTGGGGGCTTTTTATAGGCATTTGGGGGTTATAAGGTTTTCAAAACTTTCGATGTGGGACTAAGGAGGTTTTTAGGGGGTTTATGGTGCGCCGATGGGTCCATGGTCCATGCGCCTGTTGCTGTGGACCAGGCGGCTAACCAGATCACCAAAATCAGTTGATTTTTGACCAATTTTGATCTGATTTGACTCGGGTTTGACCCAATTGAGTCTTCTTTCTTCATTCTTCAATTTGGGTCAATTTAACTCCGTTTTGCATAAAATTTACGCCGTTGGAATCCTCTTTCCTTGTTCTTTCTATTGATGATCTCTTCTTCTGCAAAATATAATAACAAGTATCAATTTCTTAATAAAGTTAGATAATTTAGATATTAATTGATACTTTTTATGTCAATTTGTGATATAAATCACACCCCCCAACTTAATCATTGCTAGTCTCTTAGCAATGTACCAAAATAAGATCATATTCAAAAAGATCCTTTCTTTGCAAATTAATTTAAGATCGAAATTCAAGAAGTTTTCTAGTATTACTAAGTAATGAGCTTCGAATTAGAATCGGTAGTCAGTCTACTTAGAAGCTTTCTTAGAGTACACTTAAAGTTTTATAGCACTTGTGTGAGTGATAACTAACTTAGTATTTCAGTATTAACTTGTACAGGCCAATTGTATCATTTTTCATAACTTAGTTCGATTAATTTTCTATACACCCCAGATTAAACAAAGAACTAAGGTAGCTTTCACACTGTTTTTTTTTTTTTTTTTTTTTTTTTTTTTACTGAGCATCCTGGCCTTCCCACCACCGTTTGACGCGAATCTCAACACTTGACTTAGGTGAAGAGACCCGGTTACTAGGCTTAGGGCAATCCACATTTACTCTGTGTTTTGCATTTTATTTCAGGCAGGTAGCTCTTTCCTTAAATTCAAATTTCTTCAATTGGGGTGTAGAGAAAATTATCTAATTTAAATAATACTCAAATTCCTTAATTGGCCTTACAATTAACACCTACTTTACCTTGTTAGTGTGCATGTGCAATTGAAAGTGCTAATAGTCTTTAAATGACCTAAGCCACCAAGAGTCTAACCAGCTAATCTTCTCCGTGACTCACTACATTAGCAAATACTTTCTAACTTACTCTTATTTCTTTTATAGATTAATTTATTTCATATATATATATATATATATATATTTTATTTTTTTTTTATTTTTTTTTTTACATAATATATTAAATGCAAGAAATAACTCATAGTGGAAGGAAAAGGAAATGATAACACCTGATTTTGTTCAAGCTCTCCCCTCAACTTGACCGACATTGTCCCAATGGAGTTTATCTAATTTATTTGTCCTAAGCAAACTGAAAACAAAGAAAGCATTAGAAATTAAATAAGCTGGGTTGCCTCCCAGAAGCGCTAAGTTTTATGTCTTCAGCCAGACCAAACCTCGAAGCAACTTAATCAGAATAAGTTGGTTCATAAAGAACCATGGCATCTTCAACAGTCTTGACAGGTAATTCCAAGAATGGTTTTAATCGTTGACCATTAACTTTAAAGATAACACCATTACTTGGGTTTTCAATCTCAACAGCTCCGTGTGAAAAAACTTCCTTTACTAAAAATGGTCCTGTCCATCTAGACCTAAGCTTTCCTGGAAACAGATGTAATCTAGAGTTATATAAGAGTACCTTTTGTCCGATATTGAAAGTTTTTCTCATAATTGATTGATCATGAAATGCTTTGGTTCGTTCCTTGTATATCTTTGCATTTTCATAGGCTTCATTTCTAAGTTCTTCTAATTCATTCAACTGAAGCTTTCTATGGTTTCCAGCGTCGTTCAAATTTGTATTTAGTTGTTTGATGGCCCACATGGCTTTGTGTTCTATCTCAATAGGCAAGTGACATGGTTTACCAAACACAATCCTATAAGGAGACATT
The DNA here is from genome assembly GCF_000442705.2 of Elaeis guineensis. Taxonomy (NCBI): domain Eukaryota; kingdom Viridiplantae; phylum Streptophyta; class Magnoliopsida; order Arecales; family Arecaceae; genus Elaeis; species Elaeis guineensis. The sequence continues at coordinate 105,989,148 of NC_025995.2, forward strand.
CCTAGATTGGTCTTGAAAGCGGTTCGGTATGCCCAAAGTGCATCAATTAATTTCAAAGACCAATCCTTTCTATTGGCACTAACAGTTTTTTCCAGAATTTGTTTGATTTGTCGGTTTGACACTTCAACTTGTCCACTAGTTTGAGGATGATATGGTGTGGTCAATTTGTGGGTGACATTATACTTTTTCATCAATGTTGCAAAAGGTCGGTTACAAAAATGGGTTCCCCGATCACTAATGATTGCCCTAGGAATACCGAAACGGGAGAGAATATTTTCTTTAAGAAACTTAATGACCATTTTGCTATCGGGTGTTCTACATGCAATTGCTTCTACCCACTTTGAAACATAATCAACTGCTACTAGAATATATTTATTTTCAAAGGAATTTGGAAATGGTCCCATGAAATCGATTCCCCAAACATCAAAAACTTCAACTACCAAGATTGGGTTGAGTGGCATCATGTGTCGCTTGGTGATTCGACCCATTTTCTGACATTGAGCACAACTTTTACAATATTCATAAGCATCCTTAAACAAATTGGGCCAATAAAAACCACATTGGAGAACCTTAGCAGCAGTTTTCTTAGACGCGAAGTGACCCCCACATGCTTGATCATGACAAAAAGATAAAATATTCATGACTTCGTTATCTGGGATACACCTTCTAATAATTTGATCAGGACATTGTTTAAAAAGATAAGGATCATCCCAAATGAAATACTTCACTTGGGCAAAGAATTTATATTTATCCTGCTTAGTCCAATGAGAAGGTATCTTGCCTATGGCTAAATAATTTACAATATCAGCAAACCAAGGTTCAGTAGACACAGACATGAGTTGCTCATCTGGAAAAGATTCATTGATGGGTGGCTCACTAGATGGTGCAACTGGAATTCGGGACAAATGATCTGCTACAAACGTTCTCAGTGCCTTTCTTGTCCCTAATTTCTAGGTCAAATTCTTGAAGGAGCAAAATCCATCTGATTAAACGTGCCTTGGCATCCTTCTTTGCTAGGAGATGTCTAATGGCTGAGTGATCGGTGTAAACAATGGTGTGGGTCCCAACCAATAAGATCTAAATTTCTCTAAAGCAAAGACAACGGCAAGGAACTCCTTCTCAGTTGTGGTGTAGTTAAGCTGCGCATCATTTAAGGTTTTACTTGCATAATATATCACTCTAGGCAGCTTATTTATTCGTTGACCTAAGATTGCGCCCACAACATGATCGGACGCATCACACATTAATTCAAATGGTTCAGACCAGACAGGAGGATGAATGATTGGAGCTGATACAAGTGCATTTTTTAGAAATTCAAAGGATTCCAAGCACTCATGAGTAAATTCAAATTTGGTATCCTTTGCCAAAAGATTAGTCAGTGGACGTGCTACTTTGCTAAAGTTGGCAATAAACCTTCTATAGAATCCAGCATGACCTAAAAATGAACGTATTTCTTTCACAGATTTAGGTGGTGGAAGACTTGCAATTAGATCTATTTTGGCCTTGTCCACTTCAATCCCCTTTTTAGAAATGACATGGCCAAGAACTATTCCCTGTTTGACCATAAACTGACATTTTTCCCAGTTGAGAACTAGGTGCTTCTCCTTACATCGTTCTAGAACTAATTGCAGGTGATTCAGACACTCGGAGAAGGTTAGACCAAAAACAGAAAAGTCATCCATAAAAATTTCTAGAAATCGTTCTATCATATCTGAAAACATGCTGATCATGCATCTCTGAAAGGTTGCCGGTGCATTACATAGTCCAAAGGGCATTCGTCTATAGGCAAAAGTACCAAATGGACAGGTGAATGTAGTCTTTTCTTGATCTTCAGCGGCTATGGGGATCTGGTTGTAACCGGAGTATCCATCAAGAAAACAGTAAAACTCTTGTCCGGCTAGTCTTTCCAACATTTGATCAATAAATGGCAAAGGAAAGTGATCTTTCCTTGTCGCAGCATTCAACTTTCTATAGTCTATACAGACCCTCCATCCTGTTTGGGTCCTAGTTGGGATAAGTTCGTTTGCATCATTTTGGACCACTGTTACCCCAGATTTCTTGGGTACTACTTGAACTGGGCTTACCCAAGAGCTATCAGAAATAGGATAAATTATTCCACTATCTAGGAGTTTCAGAATCTCCTTTTTAACTACATCCTTCATAACTGGATTAAGCCTTCTTTGGGCTTCTCTTGTTGGTTTAGCCTCTTCCTCTAAGTATATTCTATGTTGAACTATAGAAGGGCTTATTCCTTTGATATCTGCTATGGTCCAACCTATTGCTTCTTGATTTGCTTTTAGAACTGACAATAATTCCTCCTCTTGCTTGGGATCTAGGTCTGATGCAATAATTACAGGCAAAGTTTCTTTGGGTCCTAGATATGCATACTTGAGATGTTCTGGGAGGGGCTTCAGTTCTAAAATGGGTGCTTCCTCTATCGATGGTTTAGGTGATGAGTTCACCATCTCAATGATTGGTTCAGTAGGAAGTGTCGATTCCTGATTAATCTGATTTTCTTTAAGTATTTCATTGACATCCTCAGACTCATGGATTAACCAGGGGTTAGACTCTAGGTCGACTTCATCATCACTAATGTCAATGGATTCATAAATACCATCTTGGACTACATTGACATCAGCATGAGAAGAGGATTCCTGTTCTAAGTTAAAAACATTAAGCTCAATGGTCATATTCCCAAAGGATAACTTCATTAGACCATTTCGACAATTGATTTCAGCATTGGCCGTAGCTAAGAATGGTCTTCCTAAAATGACAGGTATATGTCCTTTAGGATTCGCAACTGGCTCAGTCTCTAAAACAATAAAATCTACAGGAAAAATAAAATTTTCAACCTTTATCAGAACATCCTCGACCATTCCCTTAGGGATCCTGAGAGATCTATCGGCTAACTGTAATGTGATCCCAGTAGGTTGAAGTTTTTCTAATCCTAGTTGTTCATACACCGAATATGGAAGGATATTCACACTAGCTCCTAGATCTAGCAAGGCCTTTTTTATATTGGTTTCTCCAATAACACAAGAAATTGTTGGAGCTCCAGGGTCCTTATATTTAATTGGCACATGGCTAGATAGGTATGAACTGACACTTGCAGCCAAAAATGCTTTCTTTGGTACATTAGTGGTCCTTTTCCTAGTGCAGAGATCTTTTAAAAATTTGGCATAAGTTGGAACCTGATGGATTATATCTAAAAGAGGAATATTAATTTGGACTTGTTTAAATACCTCTAAAATTTTGTCTAAATGTTCAGATTTATTAGATTTCAGTCTGTTTGGAAAAGGAGCTCTAGGACTTTTAAGTACTGGACTAGGTGAATTTTCAGTTTCTGGTGCTTGAGGTTGAAAGGTAGTAGTTTTAGAAGGTGACTCGGCAGATGAGTCATCTATATCATCAAGTGCAACTACCTTATTGTCTATTTGTTTTCCTGATCTTAAGGTATGAATGGCATTTACACCATTAACTTGGTTTCCTTGTTGGGGTCGTGGACCATTTTGGTTCCTAGGATTTGGCTCAGGTTGGCTAGGTAACCTACCATGTTCTCGTTCACTAATGGTCGAAGCCAGCTGACTTACTTGCATTTCCAGACGGGCTATAGCTTGGGTGTTATTATTTATGAGTTGACCCGTGGTTTGCATAAAGCTGGTATGTGTCTTCATCATGGCTTCTAGGCTTTTCTCTAAAGAGGTAATTTTCTTGTCATTATCATGGAAGCCTGGTGGGTTGTTCATTACTGGGTTGGACCTTAGATTTTGCTGATTGAAATTTGGATTGCCTACATTAGGATTCTGGGACCATGAGAAATTCGGGTGATTCCTCCAACCTGGGTTATATGTGGGTGCATAAGGATTGTTCAATGGTCCTTGATAGGTGGCATTCACCTGTGCACACTCATTCGAGTAGGAACATTCTTCTAAGACATGGTCTGGTGCATTGCACCCTTTACACATGGGTGCAGATATTTGATTTACATTGGCTGGTCTCTGTAATTCTAAGGCTTCCAATCTACGTGTTAAGGTTGCAATCTTGGCCTCTGATGCTAGGGTTGGTTGAATTTGATGCATTCCTCCTCTTGAAAGTGTAGCTTTATCAGGTTCCCTAGTTGTTTCCCACTGTAAATTTTTCTCGGCTAGATCTTCTAAGAATTGCCAAGCTTCAGTAGTTTCTTTGTCCATAAATTGGCCTTGGCACATGGACTCTAGCATGGTTCTTGAGTTTGAATCTAACCCCTCATAGATGATCTGGCATAGTCTCCAAGTTTCTATTCCATGGTGTGGGCATTGGGTCAAAAGATTCTTGAAACGATCAAAGTACTTCCAAAATGATTCACCAGCTAGTTGGTAAAATTGATTTATTTCATTCCTAATCCTAGCTGTTTTATGATGGGGAAAATACTTTTTTAAAAATGTTCTCACAAAGCCCTCCCAGGTAGTGACAGAATAGTTTGGCAGACTATAAAGCCACTTCTTAGCATTGTCCTTAAGGGCAAAGTTGATTAATCTAAGTTTGACCTCATTCTCTGTTAATTGCAGTTTCATGGTTGCACATACCTCCTCAAATTCTCTAATAAATATATAAGCATCCTCTAATCCTGTGAATTTTGGAAGCATATTTATGATTTGAGGTTTGATTTCAAAATTGTTAGCTGTGGGTTGTGGCAACCTGATACAAGATGGTTGGATGGAGCCAACTGGATAACACAAATCCTTAAGGGTCATGGGTTGGATTGGTTCAGCCATTGGAACAACAGGAATTGACTCAATTCTAACTAGACGACCCGACACTCTTCTCCACACACGAGGTGTATAGTTCTCGATGTTTATACAATTTTTTTTTTTTTATAAAATTTTTATGTATAAGAAAAAGAAAGAGAAAAAATTCTAAAGAGAGAAGATCCTAAGGAGTCCTAAATCTAAAGAAAAGTAACCAAATTAATTTAAATTTTAATAATTTTTTTTTTTTTTCAAACAAGTGAAACAATAAATTAAACTCAATCTATCCTAGGGTTAACCTAAATCTAGACAGCTCCTAACTGTTCCAAGATGACCCTTCAAACCTTTCAAGTGGAGATTGATCAACTAGTTAGCCAGGTAAGTATAAGAGGTGGGAGGTTCACTCATCGTTGCCTTTCTAGACACCAAACGAGTTGGCCAGGCCAGCAACTGAACCAATTTAACAAACCACCCTCAGGGACTTGCCTAGACACCAACTAATCAAACAACTCAAACTTGGAAGAACTCTTAGGGTTCCTTGTCCTATTGAGCTCGAATTCCTTAAGGTTGACGTCTAATTGATTTTAAGATTAAAGGTCTAGGTAATGCAATATGATGGACAAGACCACATTAGTGCTACGACGTCGTGGCGAAGACCACGGTGGGAGATCGAGCGCAGCGCCCGCGACGGGAGAGGGAGGGAGGGGGACATCCCCCGTCTCTGTGAGAAGACCTGGCCGACGGGTCCAGAACCGGCCCGGTCGACTTAACTATTTGTTTACCAAGGCCGAGACCGGACCTGAACACAAGAGGGGTCGGAAAGGCAAGACGAGCTGCCGGTTCAAGAGGTGAAAGCGGGTCGGATCGTATTTATCTAAATTTATTTTTATATTTTAATCTATTTAAATATATATAAAAAATTAAATATTTAACTATTATCTATATCTAAATATCTGAATCTATTTATAATTATATTTAATTTTATATAATATTTATAAATTTTTAAGATATATAACCATATTAACATCCTACTAATATAATTTATTATCCACTTAATAACATCTTTTATTTCATGATCATAAAATTTAATTATCTGACTTATATCGATATTTATATCAATTCTTTCATAATCTCAATTATATTCGTATTTATTTAAAATAAATATAAATATAAATTTTTATATTTAATTAATATCTATATCTATATTTATATTATTTAAATAAAATAAAATATAGGTCACGGATATACTGGTGTCCAGCTAGTGTCCACTCCGGATTCCACGCCCATTTCCAATGAAAAAAAAAAAAAAAATCAGGTCATGAGAGGTCGGACCTCAAGTAAATGAGTGATGATGTTCGATTATTTTTTAAAAAAAAAAAGTTTAATGATTAAGATTCTTAGAAGTAAACAAATAGCATCAGTGATGTTTTAATATTCGAATAATTTAGATTCTTGCAAGATAAACCAATAGGCAACAATGATAAATTTAATAGCTCTGTGGTTAAGTTGCAAAAAATACTGTGGTTAAGTTACAGATCACTGTTGTTTGTTTAACAACATGCGGAAATATTGGGAGTGGTGGCTTGGTTGTACAGCTACTATCAGCTGAGAGTTCACTTTCTATAACTGCATGTTCTCCATCTGGACCTTTTCCTGTATATCTATATCCCTGCAGGTTAGTGGTGGCACATTTGCTCAGTGCGGGAACCGGGGCCTTGGACGTATTTTGCTTGTTCTAGAGTTCTTATGGTATCCAATTGTTCATCTGGTCCTCTTTTGTTTCAATTTTAATATTAATTTTTATTAAAAGAATTGAGCTTAATTAAAAAAAATATCTAATTAAAGGTTCAAGAATTTATTCCGTAGCATATTCTTGATTATTCTTTGACATATTCTTGTTATTCCCTATCTATATTTGAGTCTACATATTTGTATTTATAGGTCTTTGTACACACTTTTGATTTAGATTGAAGAAAAATAAAAATAAATATCTCCTTCTCTTTTTCATCATGGTATCAGAGCTTCCGGGTTCTGATCCATTCTTTCTTCCTTCCCCTTCTTAAAAAAAAAAAAAAAAACCTTCTCTTTCCTCCGCCCACCTCTGCCCTCGTTTTCCATTATTATTATTTTTTTTCTCTCTTCACAGCAAACTGCTGCCACCTTTCTCTCGGGCATCACCTGCGAAACCCCTTCCGACCGAAACCCCTCCGAAACCCCGGCGTCACCTTTCTTCCCGGTCGCCACCGCAGCCATCGCAGCTCTCTTTCTCACCGGCCGCCTCCATCGAGCCTCCGTCGAGCCCCTTCTTTCCGGCCGAAGCCCCTCCAAAGCCTCCGCATCCACCGAGTCCATCCGCAGCCATCGCCACCGCAGCCCCCTTTCTTCCCGGCCGAAACCCCTTCGCCGGCATCCGTCGAGTCCATCCGAGCCCCTTCTTCCCGGCCGAAGCCCTTCCAAAGCTTCCGCATCCGTCGAGTCCATCCGCAGCCATCGCCACCGCAGCCCCCTTCCTTCCCGGCCGAAAACCCTTCCTCCATCTCCCGGCCAACCTCCTTCTCGTCTCCCACCTCCGCTTTGGCGTGCCCGACGTCGTGGCGGCCTCTGCTGCCTCCAGCCCCGACGGCGTCGCCGACGACGGCAGCAATCCCGTGCTTCATGAGATACATAATCGGTAAAAGCCACAGCTTCCTTTTTTAACCCTTTCTTTTATTTCATTTACCAAAAAAAGAAAAAAAAAAGAAAAAAAAGAAAAAAAATGAAGAACTTTTATGCCTAGATACTTAAGAAGCCTGTATTTACGGTGTATCCGGTGATTCGTGTGTCTGGTGATTCATTGATAGTGTGTCAGTGAGATTATCATTTTGTTTGTATGGCCAATCCAATTACTATGCAAGATCTTGAAGGTCTGCTGGATCGGCTTATTACAGTTGCCACTCGATCAGGGGGTTCGTCAAGAGATAGTGGATCACTGAATGCTCTTCAAGTGGCTGTAAATTTTGATGGCCCAACGACATATTTACAATGGGAGAGGAGCACTCGTCTACTTGTACAAGGGCGAGGCTTGGAGGGATATCTCACCGGCACAAAGAAGAAACCTGCTAATAATGAGCAGGATATGGCTCAATGGAGAATGGAGAACTCTGTTGTTCTAGCATTTCTTCTAAATACCATGACACCAAATGTGGCAAGAAGTGTGCAACTGCTGGAGACTGCACAGGAAGTCTGGGAGAAGGTGGCCCAAATGTTCTCACAGAAGCAGAATTCTGCTCAAGCATTTGAGATCCGTTCTCAATTACGTCAGCTTCGTCAGGGAGATTTATCTATCACTGAATATGCCACCGAGTTGAAACGTCTTCGGTCCGAAGCTGATCATTATAGAACTTTTGCTCCACAATGCTCCATCGATGTTGATGGATTTCAGAAATATTTAAAAGAAGAACGGGTCCAGGACTTTCTATATGGTCTGAATCCAGAATATGAATCTGTCAGAGTTCAGCTCCTCGCCAGAGATATTTTACCTAGTTTAGGTCAAGTCTTCTCTACTGTTTTAAGCGAGGAGACACGGCGACGAGTGACTTCTGACTCCAATAGTTCTATAAGATCAGCCCTTACCGTACAGCCACGCAGGTAGGTGAGAAGGTATGTTTTCATTGTAAAAAGCCTGGGCACACTAAGGCATTTTGCTGGGATCTCCATGGCCGTCCAAATCAGCCTGGGCGTGGTAGTCGGGGCCGTGGTGGTTGTCGTAGTGGTGGAAGAACTGGAGGACAGAATCATGTTCGTGGACCTGCCCAAGCCAATCTCTCTAAAGAGACCAAGGGTGCTGTACACAGCTTATCTACAGAGGAGTATCAGACCTTTCGACAAATGATGGAAAAGTATGAATCATCTTCTAACACCACACCTTCTACTCTGGAACAGTCTAGCCACCAGGACGAATATCTTGATTCCTCTCTTTTTGCACACTCAGGTACTTCATATAAGTTATCACATGCATTTACTTGCGGACATCCAACTCCTGGGTAATAGACTCAGGAGCATCCAGTCACATAACAGGGGCACCTAATAGTTTTATTTCATATTCACCATGTTCAGGATATGACAAGGTCAGAATAGCTGATGGATCTTTTACTCCTGTTTCAGGAAAAGGATCCATTGACTGTACTCCTAACTTAAGATTATCATCAGTATTGCATGTTCCATCCTTTCCTACAAATTTACTCTCTATCAGCTCTGTTACTAGAGATTTGAACTGCTCTATCATTTTTTGGCCTTCACATTGTCTATTTCAGGAGCAGAAAATGGGGAAGATACTTGGGGGTGGTAGAATGCACAATGGACTCTATTATCTATCAACTGATGAGAAAAGTATGAGCTCTTCTTTGACGGGGTATGCATTGTCTGCTGAAGGTGCCACTTCAGAACTTATGTTACATCATCGTAGGCTGGGTCACATTCCTTTTTCTATTCTTGGTCGCTTATTTCCATCTTTATCAACTAAATGCAATAAAAATTTGTTAGTTTGTGATCATTGTGAATTGGCTAAACACACCAGAGCAGTATTTTCTATATCTGGAATTAGAAGTTCTCAACCTTTTGCTTTAATTCACTCTGATGTATGGGGACCATGTAGTACCAATACTCTCAAGGGCCATAGGTAGTTTGTTACCTTCATTGATTGTTTTAGTCGAGTAACTTGGGTCTATTTATTGAAGAAAAAAATGGGAGTTTTAAACTGTTTTAAAGAGTTTCATAAATTTGTAGGTACTCAGTTGGTGTTGAAATTAAAATTTTACGTTCTGACAATGGCACAGAATATATTAATCAGGAGTTCCGTGCGTATCTTCAAACTCACGGAATTCTTTATCAAACCACTTGTGTTGATACTCCTGCTTAAAATGGAGTTGCCGAAAGAAAAAATCGGCACTTATTGGAAGTAGCCCGATCCTTACTTTTTACCATGCAAGTTCCTAAATTTTTGTGGGATGAGGCTGTCTTGACCGCGGCTTACTTGATCAATCGTATGCCTCTAAGAACACTCGGGTTTAAGTCCCCCATACAATGTTTGAAAGGGTCTACTGATTATGTAGTCACTCCTAGGATCTTTGGATGTGTTTGTTTTGCTCATGATCATAGACCTTCAGTAGGAAAACTAGATCCACGAGCATTAAAATGTGTCTTTGTCGGTTATCCTGCTACTCAAAAGGGATACAAGTGCTATTATCCCCCTGAGCGACGAATGCTTGTTACTATGGATGTTACTTTTCGAGAAACTGAAGCTTATTATGGAAGTCGTCTATCTGATAATAAGACACCAGAATTACTTCTTCTGGGTGACTTTCTATACACACCAAATTCTGGTGCCCAGGGGGAGTATCATAGTAATGATGTTCAGAGGGAGCCTAGTATTGAGAATGATGTTCAGAGGGAGCCTAGTATTGAGAAAGAAGAAGAGTCCAGTGTGCATTCACCACCAATTGCCTAGGTATCTCCACCGCTTGAAGCTTTTTCTCCAGAGTCTCCTAATGGTAACAATATTTCTACTACTTCTTCCATTTCTAATCTTAATATTCCTATTGCAAAACGGAAGGGTACTCGCTCAATTGTTCCTCCTGCTCGTTACCGTTATGATATCACTAATTATGTTTCATATAAGAATGTGTCTCCATCTTATCAAAGCTTTATAGCTGTATTAGACTCTGTCTGTATTCCTAGTACCTGACAAAAGGCTATGGCAGAACCTAAGTGGAAGGAAGCAATGTTAGAAGAGATGACTGCTTTATCCAAAAATCAGACGTGGGATCTGGTCACCCTGCCAGCTGGGAAGTATCCTGTAGGGTATAAATGGGTGTACACTATAAAGCAGACTCCAGAAGGCAAGGTGGAAAGATACAAAGCTCGGTTAGTAGCAAAGGGATACACTCAAATATATGGAGTAGACTATGATGAAACCTTTGCTCCAGTGGCCAAGATGAACTCTATTCGAACACTTATATCATGTGCTGCTAATTTTGGCTGGAAATTACATCAGTTAGATGTGAAGAATGCATTTCTTCATGGAGATCTTCAGGAGGAAGTATACATGCAGATACCACCAGGATTTGAGACTAGAGCAACAATTGAAAAAGTCTGTAAGCTAAAGCGCTCACTTTATGGTCTTAAACAGTCTCCTCGAATCTGATTTGATCGATTCAGTCGGACTGTAAAAGGAATGGGATATAAACAGAGTAATGCAGATAATACTCTATTCTATAGACATCTCAAGGAAAAGAAAACTATACTCTTGGTTTATGTTGATGATATTGTAATAACAGGAGATGACCATCATGAGATTAAACAACTCAAAGAAAAACTAAAGCAAGCATTTGAGGTAAAAGATCTGGGTCCACTAAGATATTTTTTGGGCATAGAAGTTGGACGATCATCCAAAGGTTTTTTTCTGTCACAACGAAAGTATGTATTAGATTTGCTTTCTGAGACTGGGATGTTGGGGTGTAAACCTGCTACTACTCCAATAAATCAGAATCATCGAACAGTGACAGATGGTGGAACTCCTGTTGATCGAGAAAGGTACCAGCGGTTAGTTGGAAGGTTGATATATCTTTCACATACAAGACCCGACATAGCCTATGCTGTCAGTGTCATCAGTCAATACATGCATGATCCACGAGAATCACACATGGAGAGAGCTTTCAGAGTATTACGCTATCTGAAAGGATGTCCTGGTCGTGGTTTGTTGTTCTCACAACACAACACATTCCAGGTTGAGAGATTTACTGATGCAGATTGGGCTGGATCATTGGATGATATGCGATCTACTTCTGGGTATTGTACATATGTAGGGGGTAATTTAGTTACCTGGAGAAGCAAGAAACAGTCAGTGGTGGCTAGATCATCAGCAGAAGCTGAATATAGAGCAATGGCTCTAGGCATATGTGAACTTCTTTGGCTTCAGAAGCTGCTTCAGGAATTACAACTTCTAAACAAATTTCCTCTTCGGTTGTATTGTGACAACAAAGCAGTGATTGAGATTGTAAGCAATCCGATACAGCATGATCGTACCAAACACATCGAGATTGACCGTCATTTTATCAAAGAAAAGATTAATCAAGGCCAGATCTGCATTACCTATATTCAGTCTTCTGATCAGGTGGCAGACATTCTAACCAAAGAGCTTAGCTCATTGTGTTTTTCTGGATTGACTGACAAGATGGGGCTTCGAGATATCTTCGCCTCATCTTGAGGGGGAGTATTGGAAGGATTGAGCTTAATTGAAAAAAATATCTAATTAAAGGTCCAGGGATTCATTCCGTAGCATATTCTTGATTATTCTTTGGCATATTCTTGTTATTCCCTATCTATATTTGGTTCTACATATTTGTATTTATAGGTCTTTGTACACACTTTTGATTTAGGATGAAGAAAAATAAAAATAAATATCTCCTTCTCTTCTTCATCAATTTCAACCTTGCTTGGGTGGTGTGCCATGTGGTACCCATCCGCTGTTTTCTGAGACTGTATAGCAGCTTCCACTGTTTTGGGGTCATTATCTACCTGCTGTGGAACGTATATGTTACTGTTTCACCTTGTTATGGGTATCAATTTCAAAGGAGTTCTTCTTCTAATCCATTTACTATACAGCTATTTTGGGATTTCGAATTCTGTGGAGTTACAACAGTTGTTACATGCCCGCACAGAAGTTTTGGGTTTTATTCACACCTGATTGTTTTTTTTGTAAAGGCTCAAGTTAGAGCTATTTTGTTCTACGTATGTATCCATCCTTTACTTTGTATCTGCAGTTGTAGGGTTCTCAGGCTTGCATTTTGTTCATATCTTGACAGGCCTGTTTTGTTCCCGTACTTGTACATTTGTTAATCTAAATAAATACTCTCACACCTTCTACCAAAAAAAAAAATACTGTGGGGCTCCCTCATGCATGGTAGAAGCTCCTCAGGCATACATGATAATGGCTTGGTAAATATAAACGATGATGATCCAATGTGTCATAAATGCATATTTCTAAATTTTTTTTACCTTATCTAAGATTTTGGCCAAAATCTAATATCTATATCTGAAAGGAGAGTTTAGAGCTCTCCCAATGTACTATGTGTCAAACTCTGAACTCTCCAATAATTTTTTATTTATATTTTCAGTAATATTTTTTTTTCTATTTTGCTTCGAACCCTTTTCGAGCCATCGCGGATGCCCACCTCTTCGCCACTTTTCTTGTCGATCTCCATCACCTCCCATCGGTCTCTGCCACCTCCCACCAGTCTCTGCCATCATCTTCCTCCCCATTCTTACCGGTCTCGGCTTCCTCCTCCAATCTCCCTTAGGTGCTTTCCTTCCCACAAATTTTCAAAAAAGAGAAACGCTGATCTCCTCCCTGCTCTCCTTGCCGCCACCTCCTGCCAGTCTCTACCATTGCTTTCCTTCCCATCATCACTGGCATTGGCCTTCTCCTTCGATCTCCCTTAGGTGCTTTCTTATCCATATATCTCCCTCAAGTATCGAGCTCTGAACTCCCCAATGGGTTTTCTTTTTAATTTCCTGCAATTTTTTTTTTCCATTTTGCTTCAAACCCTTTCCGAGCCTTCTTCCCAAACCGTCACGAGCACCCACCTCTTCCCTACTCTCCTTGTCAGTCTCGACCACCTCCTGCCAGTCTTCCTCCCTATCATTACTAGCATTGGCCTTCTCTATCAATCTCCCTCGGGTGTTTTTCTTCCCATAGATCTCCAAAAAAGAGAAAAAAAGAAAAAAAATTATCCAACATAAAACCTCAACTATCGTCTAAGCTTTCCTACTCGGCCGCACCAAGCCTCCCACCCTATTGGGACTCCCAAGGATAGAAAAAATAGAGGACTGACAAGAGAAAATAGAGGAAAAATCAAAGAAAATAGGGGAAAGGCGGAAAAAAATTTAAGGATAAGACCTTTCCATATATAGATGATCATTTTTTTTTTCTTTTCGCTTCTTTTTCTTTTCAATTTATTATCTTTTTCAAAGATCGATCCATGGGAAAGGAGAGCACTTAGAGAGAAATTAGAAGGATTTCTTAAGTTCTGATATGGTAGTATATGGGATTTTGTGCGAGTTGTGGCGGTGTGAGGTGGTCCCTTGAGGTTTTGAGAGCTTAATCTTGGTAGAAGCATGATATTTGCTGGGATTTGAGGATTTTTGATCGAAAAAATTTTCTTTAGCTACAAAATTTTTAATTTATATATAGGATCCTATTCTCATGATAATGATGTAGGGGGCTACCTGATGGGGATTGTCGATGGATGGTATTTTCAATGAAGGCATAATAGAGCTGAATGGGGGGTACTGTAAAATTTTTTTTCCCAACTATATAGAGAGAGTTCAAAATCCACAACAGCATCCTCTCGAAAAAAGAAAAAAAGAAAAAAAAATGATCGATCTATATGACCTATCCCAATTTTTTTTATATTTTTCTCTGATTTTTTTTCTATATTTTTCAATATTCTCAAAAGTCTCAATAGGATGGTTTTTCTTTCTAAGAAGCGGCAGCACTTTTTTTCTTTTTTTTTTTTTTTGTTTCGATTCAATTGGAAAAAGGCAAGATTAGCAGTGGTGTTTTTTTCTTTTTTACCATTTTTATTACTTTTTTATTGCTGTTTTGTTAGTTTATTGGAGGATTCAAAAGATCAAAAAGGATGGTCTTTAGAGCATTCAGCAAAGCAAAATGGGGTTAGCAGTGTTGTTTCTTATTGATTATTCTTTTTTTTCTAATTATTTTTTTTATTATTTCATTTGTTTGCTTAAGAAGAAACTAAGAGAACTAAGCCAAAAAAGATGAGTGGCATATCTCTTTTTTTTTTTATAATTTGTTTGATCGTTTATTATACTTTGTATTCCCCCATCAATTTAATGAAAATGTGTCAATAGGAATCCGACAACTTTTAGATTTTTGGCCCATCATATGAGAAGCTGTGTTTGGTTTCTCATTAGAAATGTAGAAAGGTTGCTACCTATATATGGGTAGCCTTTCACTCCATCTACAAATATTATTGGAGGTAAGAAGGGATAAAAGGTTGCTACCATAGTTTGGCAGCCTTTCAGAGTAAAAACGATGTGATACGGTTGCTGTTCACATTCGACAGCCTTTCAGTACTCAAACCGAGAAGGAAGAAACCATGTAGGAAAGAAATGATCCGATTCATAGATTGAGTGAGGTATTAGTGAACAAAGAAAAAGAAGAAGTCAAGATGTTGAATTAGTGAATCAGGTGTGGGCTAATGGATGGAGAAATCAGATTATTGGATTTCAGCTTAACGAGCCCGTGGATTTCAGCTGGCTGACGGGTATCGGGTTAATGGGTTTGGGGATCCAACTCTATTTAGATCCGAGTTATTAGGTTGGTGGGTCCACTAACCGACTTCTGGATAGTCGGGTTAATGGGTTGGTTCGGTTAGGATTAGGGTCCGATTTGGGTTAGGTGTCAAGATTAGGGTTAGGATAAGGGTTGAGTTTGGGGTTACATTTTAGGATAGGGTGGGTGTTCGGGTTAGGGTTGAGTTTAGGGTTAGGGGTTGGGTTAGACTAAGTCTAGGGTTACGGTTTAGATTGGGGTGGGTGTTCAAGTTAGGGTTACAAGTCTGGTTAGAGCTAGGGTTAGGGTTAGGGGTTCGGCTAGAATTAGGGTAAGGGTGACGGTTAAAGTTAGGAGAAGGTGGAATTGGGGAAGACAATGGAAAAAGGAAGGAAAATAGAAAAAAATAAACCATGGAGATGGTGAGAAGAAGATTCAAGTTTGGATTGGAACGAAGAAATAAATGAAAATAAAGAAAGAATGAATGATAAGTAAGAGAATATGAAAAAAGATAAAAATTAATAGGTGGTGAAGGGGAATTTATCTTGAATGGGTTCGATCGGAGGTTAAGGTGTAGGCATTGATCAAAAGAGCACAGAGGGATTAGTCTAAAGTGAGCATAGAGAAAATGATATAAAAAGCAGTCGTTATGATATCTGATTGCAACACTATAGGGATGAATAGAGTCGAGACTTATCAAAGGGAGGAGTAATGGGTGGCGTCATGCATAGTATCCTCTTATGTACCGTCTTAAGAGAGAAAATGAGTGGGGAAAAAAGCACCAATGTATTCTCCAAGCAAGAAAAAGGGATTAGGATCGAACGAAGAAATGGACCCAAAAAGTGGTGATGACGGGGGGAGAAAGGTGGGATGACGAAGTGGTGAGAAATGGAGGAAAGATTTGATGAGTGGTGATAGAGAAGGTAGAGAGTGGAGTGGGGAATTAGTAGAAAAAAAAATGAAGAAACAATCGATTGATCGGTGGTGGAGAAGAGGCGAGGAGAGGGAGAGGTGAGGAATTGATAGTAGTGGGATAAATTTAGAAAAAGATAGAATTAGATTTTAAAAAAATCTAGGTCGCATAGAAATTTCATGCATTCCCAATCTATAGACCCTATAAAAACTATAGGATTATGCATATGTCCGCATAGTTTCTTCATATAGAAACAATTTAAAAGGTAATTGTACAATTATATTATGCAGAAGCTTGCATAAAATAGGTTGTTTGTACTTATTCTCTGTGGGCCTTTTTATAAAATAATTTATGAAAAATTAAGATTTCTTTTCAAAAAAACTTAAAATTAATTTTTGGCCATATTTTAAAAAATTATTTGCTATATTTTTCTTTCATGGTGATGTAAATTTGACACCATCTTTTTTTAAAAAATAATTTATTATTATGTAATTTTATTTTTGATTTATTTTTTAATTAGAGAATAAAATTATGATTTCCTAAACCTGAGATCCAAATTTTTTATAAATAGTAGTATGGATTAGTGTTTGCATATTAATTAGTTTTATATGTTTCTATTTCATGAATTATGCTTATAAATAAATTTATAATTAAATACACTATTATTTTCAAGTATTGACAATAATAATTTAGTACCCTTATTTTTTAAAAAATAAAAATTACTATATTTATTGTTCTGAAATTGGTATCTGTTAGTGGATATAGATTATCATTAGAATCTTAAAAAAATAATGTATTTATTTTATTTTATGTATTAAAAATTTAAAATATTATTTATAATTACCAAATATTTAAAGAAATATATTTATACTTTTATTTTATCAAAAAAATAAAAATTATTTTTTAAAAATATAGAATTATTTATTAAAGTACTTATTTTATGATCTACTGTAATTGTAGGCATGGATTTAATTAAAATTTTGCCAAAAATTTTGGTATTGGAGATTATCACTAAATTAGGTATTATGCCATCAGTTATGGATTATAAGTTTCGAAAGAAGTATTGATCACAACTCTTGAAAAGTACATTTATTCAGAAATTTTTCAACACACCATTTTTCTGAAAACATCATGACTTCTTACAATTTGGTATTGAACTCTTACAATAATTATTTTATTATAGATTTATTTTTTTTAAAAAATTAATTTCTTTTAATTGTATAGAGATGAGACAGAATTATCATTGAAGAAAAAAAAACATCCCAAACAATTTAACTTTAAGCAACTTATTTTCTTCACTATAATAGCCATTTTATTTAATTATGATACGTATGTAAGTTTATAATATAGAAATATAATATTTATTTTTTGATTTTTAGTACAAGTGAATAAAAGAGTTCATAAAGAATTGATCACCGTGTAAATTTTTAAAACAATATTGTATATCATATATTTTTTTAATTTAAAAAATTTTTTTATAATTATTTATCCTATTCTTCATATTTTGATCAAGCCTACAGTGTAGTGTAGGGCTCTTGCTAGTGGATATATTAAAATGAAGATCTTTATGCGGACAAAGCCTTTATTTGACACCATGGCTAAGGTTCTCTGTTCGGCCACTTTGTTCGCCGCCCACTCGATTGAGACTCCTCAGGATGAAAAACAATGAAAAAACTTGGGGAAACAGCTTCCCTGTTTGGCTGCTTCGTTTACTTCATGCCTCCCACCTGATTGAGACTTTCGAGGATGGAAAAACAACGGGAAAACCCGGGAAAAACATAGAAAAATCTACAACATCAAGGGAAAGATCGAAAAAAATTGATGTACATAGATAAAGAAAGCTAGAGAGGGGGCAATGATCGGTTGGCCACGTCGAAGCGCTCGCGGAAGCTCCTTCGCAATGCTCATGGAAGCTCCCGGAACCTCGTGTACATTTGTGGAGAGAGGGTACATGTGGAGAGGGGATGAGAGCGGAGGAGGACTGGAATAGGGAGAAGGTGGAGTCGATGGGGATAGGGAGGGTGCTGCAGACGAAGCGATGAGCTTGGGCTTCGCGATTTCCATCTTCCCCACGCACTAGAGCTCCCCTGAGCCCTCTGTGGCATCGGCTACTCCTCCTCTGACAGAAATCCAAGAACTAGGGTTTGTAGTTTGGTGCCGAAGTGTTGACACAAATACTAGCACCGGTCGGAGGCTGGGAGCTCTAATGTGAATCCCCGGTTCGAAATGCGTTATTGTAGGTTTTCACTCTCCCTATATTTTTCCAGTTGATGAGATGTGAAACCATGGCTATAATCAGAAAGAAATATATTGAATGGACAGATACCCTGCGCATCATGCGGTTAATATGCTAGTATATATCTATTTATATTTGCATCAGCATTTATCAATACATGCAAGAAGCTTATGGCAACCGTAATCCAGGATCCTCCGCTTGATTCCTTACTTTGTAAATATACATTATGCTTAAATAAATTCTGGGTGGTTTCACCCCCCGTTTCATCAAAAAAACCATAATCCAGGATTTGATAGTATTACCACTGAGAATCGATCAATCAGGATGCCGAGCAAACAGTGTTGCCGCTGGAAATTGGCTCGACCAGGATGCTGAGCTAGCTGATCTGCTGGAGGGCTCTGACAATCAACTAAACTAATCAAGAAGGTCGGTCGGAGATCACGATCGATGTATATTTGAAGTGGTGATGTGGTAGCATCTGCGCTCAGATGACAATGACTCCCATGCCGATCACTCTCGACATAGAAGAAATCATGCTCGGATCTTTGAGCCAATGCTAGATCTAACCTAAAGCAATATAAACAAAAAGCTATCTTGCCAAAGAGTGTTCGATGAGGAACCTCCAATATCTAAGTCAGATGAACTCTCAGAGAATAATGAAAGTGTTATAGATAGTGACAGAATGATGACGCAGGGGTACTGTAAAGGCTTGAGAGCACTTACTTGGAGAGTCTTTTGAAAGGGATTTGTATAGACAAGGATCGGCATCTATTGCCAAGGAACTCTAGCATGCGGATCAACCATTTTGGCAGCTGATCGCACATCCTGAAGGTTTTGCACAGATATTTCGCCTGCGCTTCTTGTCCCAAAGTTACAGGAATTGTCCGTGATTGTGACCAAGATGTCATCAGTTGGGCGAAGAATTTGAATTCTCCATATGCCCCAGCGTCGGCCATATGCAGATTTTGATTGATTTGTCAGAGACTTTACGATGAACTCTAATTAACCGGTCATCACGTCAGGTGTGGTCGGTTTTCATACCTATAAATTCTGAGAAAGCTCAGATTTATCCCAGCTGTGCATGGAGGCATTGGATTCACTCTCCAACCCAGGTCATTGTTAAATTCTTTATGCCGGTCGCTAGTTACATTAATGCTTACAATATTTCCTACAGTACAGCTAATGATTTATAATTCATAAAAAAAATGATTTATAAAGATTTTTGATATACTTGCGTTGGTATCAATAATGCGAGTTTTCGCTCCTCTTTATTCCCCTGCCCTTGAGTTTCCGACTTAGTTGATATAATTAGATCTTTTTTACCCACGCTGGTATCAGCCACCCACCAAGTTAGACCAAAATCCCTGTATTTATATGTCTTGGTCACACCTTAGCAAATCTGAACTACTTTTTTTTCTTTTCCCTTTTTTTTTGAAGGAGGAGCTGGACTCCACTACTTGATTTCATTAAGGAGATGAAATCAAAGTGAAGTGGAGGATACGTAGTGAAGACGGGGGGAATAAAAGAATGAATAAGGATGGAAGAAACAACAACAACGAACTAGGAATTGGAAGCTACAAGCCCAGTGGTAGTTGGGTGTGGACGTCGCCGACCACGTACGAAGTTAGACCTTATCCAAGAGCTTGGAATAGGTGACAGTGTTTCTCGAAAGGCAAAGGCTTATGGGACGAGGAGTCTAGGATGACCGCTCAGAGAATGTTGTTTGCATAACAAGAAATCAACCCAAAATATACTTGCTTACTCTAGACATGGCTAATGCCGGTGGTTATTCTTTCCGATATATTTATTGCTCTCCTTATAGTTTGTTCAGTCAGCAAAATAAGAAAGGTATGTTAACCAAATTTGTTGATTCCTTGGCACATTTTGTGGCACGCATCTTCTGCTCTCATTCTGACTACCTCTTGGGATCCATTATGCTTTGGATTATTACTATTACCCAACACCTGGCTACTTTTGTCTTCTACCGAAACTTCTTGATTATGTATGGTTGTCTGCTTTTTATTGGAGATATGCTACATATATGGTATTGGCACCTGTGCATCTATGGCTGTGGATGGTATTACGTGCTACCTACTCCAAACATCAACACTTCATCCATTATTCATTGTACTTCTACATACTATTTTATTGCCCATCAAGCCCACAGTGTCCTGGCACATTGGTTAGCTGTTCATCTTGTTGCCTAATTGATAGGTATAATTGTCTTCTTGTTTGTCTGCTGCGGCTGATGATGATTTATTATTCTGAAGCTGAAGGATACAAGTTCCAGGCTGTGCTATCTGCGGGGCAATGCAGAGATGTTTCTTGTTACAGGCAGTATATACAACATCTAATTATACTGTGGAACTAACCTTATTGCAGATTCAAGGTCTTACCTCCTCATATGTGTGGGATAACTATAGTCTTATCTTA
The DNA here is from genome assembly GCF_000442705.2 of Elaeis guineensis. NCBI lineage: Eukaryota > Viridiplantae > Streptophyta > Magnoliopsida > Arecales > Arecaceae > Elaeis > Elaeis guineensis. Next base: position 106,009,790 of record NC_025995.2, read on the forward strand.
TCATGTTAGTTATATTTCCGAACAACAGCAATAACTGTGACAGCCTATTTGGAATGCTTGTGCTGTGGAATTTTTTGCTACACTTGCGGAATTTCTTCATCTTTTGCCACAGTACATAAGGTTTTCTTACAACATTACTGACAGCTCTCTCACTCATATATTCTTTTTCTTCATGGATAGCATACTTTGGCTGACTCCTGGTTCTTCACTCCGGTGCCAACTATATATCTACTCAAAAATATGGTCTTGCTTTACTTATTGTTATGTAATTTTGTTTACCTTTATATTCTTACAGTCTTTGTTTTCGTACTCCATAACTGAGCCTGCACAAACGTGCTCTTGGGCTTCATTTTGGTTTACTGTTTGTACATTTTGCACTTCACTTGGGGGCTGTTTGATTGAGAGAGGTAGAGGTCTGGAATCGAAATTGGATGATTCTTGTTCCAACCATTTGTTTGGTTAGAAGGAGTTTCATTCCAATTCTGATTCCGAAATAGAATGGAAATGGCTCAATCTATATCTCTATGGATTCAATTTTTCATTCCAATTTCAATTTCGGTCACGAACTAAACGCTTGAAAAGATTTAGCCATTCCAATTCTGATTTCAAGCCATTCTGATTTTCATTTCTATTCTGATTTCAGTTACGAACCAAACACCTCCTTATTTCGGTGAATGAAGTTACAGTTTCTTACCAGAAAAAAAAAAATATATATATATATACACACACTTGGTTCCACGTGTTGGTGGAATAAGGCACGGAGTGTTGTGGGATCATGCGATGCCATGCATATTTCAGTCACGTCAAAGAGGTCTCTCTGTATCTTATCTCTCAAGGAACTCCCTTCACATGAAATCCTGTGCTTGCCTGAGTTTCCTAGTGATCAGAACCATCAAGGCTTCCTTTCGCATAAAAAGTTTTGCGTGCCCGGACTCTTTGCTAATAATTAACCACCACCAAAGAGGATTCTCTATCGCATTTACAAAGAGCCTCTCTTAACTTCACTTTATGTCATACGTGGTTATAACGAGAATATCACGAGAAATCTCCATTCCACTCCAATTCACCCATCACCCCGACAGACGTGGAAAGAATTTTAAGGAGACCGATAAGTAGAACACTCTCATAATGAAACAAAAATTCTTATCCAAATTCTTCTCCAACAGCTTTGGATGCTCTCCCGGTTTTCAACCCTACTCCAACCCTATATAATTAACGCCACCCCACCCCCACCCCTCCATACCTTGTATTCCTTTCCTCCTCGCCTCAAGCTCTCCTCAAGATGAGGTCTCGAGTGCTCTCTTTCTTCTTCTTCTTCTTGTTGTTTGCCCTTGGTTGTTCGGCCCACATACGGCGGCCCGCTCTGAAGCACGCCGGGTTTCTAAGCCGCGGGAGCTTCCCGGAGGGCTTCGTGTTCGGGACGGCAGCGTCGGCGTACCAGGTGGAGGGGATGGCGCTCAAGGCAGGGCGTGGCCCATGCATCTGGGACACCTTCGTCAGGATCCCAGGTAACATATAAATATAATCATCGCATACTCCTTCAAGCCTTTTTTTTTTTTTTTTTGATAGAAAGAGAAGCAGCGGAGAATTGCCACCCAACTTCAAGCCATTAAATATATATATTGCCTTCCTTCAGAGTTTTAGCTCGTTTTCTGAATTTCTTTGATGTTTATATATACTCGTTTGTTTGAAACAGGTAATATTGCAGGCAACGCCACCGCCGACGTGACGGTGGACGAGTACCATCGCTACAAGGTAAAGAATATTAGCTTTCCTGATTTGTTAGTTATAGAACGTTAGCTTTACTTGTTCCTTGTTTGGTGATAAGATGAAGACCGATTAGGTTAACCAAAGACCGGTTGCGATGCTTTCTCTTTTCTCATCTTTTTTTCCTTTTTCCTTTTTTTTTTTTTTTGATGATACTTTTCTTATCTTTTTTTTCCCATACAAAAATGTTTGTATATAATTAATTACATGACATTCTTTTAAATCTAATGAATATTTTTTATCTATGAATACATACGAGAGATATGCTAACAAACATTATGACTTGTGTGGATAATGTCTGTCTTAATTAATAGCTGGCTTATTCTTGTTTTGATTACAAGGATTGGTATATTATAAAATTTAATGGCTGATGGTTATATTCTGACGAATGAATATGTCAAGATTAACTGGGAATTGGATGGCCAGAAACCTAACAAATAATTAATTTTATGGGGCTATCTAAAATCGTCATTCTTCGCCTGGGAATCAACGATCCAGGCCAAGCCCAACCCAAAATCCGCCCAGGTTATATTGTCAGGTTGGGTCGGATCACGCCAGTTGGATCCAGCTAATTGTTTTACCTAAATAATAAGCCTAGCCACTCGTTAGGCTTACGGTTAGGGCCAGATGTGAGAGTCAAACCCTCCTCTTTCAGGCCGATGTAGCCAGCCAATTCATGGCTTCATCGATCACATGGTCAGCCTCATGAGCAGCATAAGCAACCTTCTGTTGATTGAGATTCTGGGAATTACGAAATTGAAGAGATATTCAAGATGTGGATCTACCATAAAACAATTTACTATAAACATCGTTCTCCATGTGACCTTGTTATAACGAATCACAATTTCATTGTGAGGAATAAAAGTCTGAGTCCTATAGACTTTTTAGTACATGATAATTATCCTGACAGAGCGATTGAGGCTTGTTTCATAATTCATACAAAGAATCAATTTTATTTGATTTCTTCGTCATTGTCTTTTATTCTTCTACTTGCTTTTTTCTTTTTTCTTTTTTTTCTTTTTTGTATTCAATTCCCAAGTAATATGTCAGACTCAAACAACTTGATTGTATGGTGCAGGAAGATGTGGACATCATGAAGAAGATGAATTTTGATGCTTATCGATTCTCAATCTCTTGGTCCCGAATTTTCCCAAGTTTGTGATACAATAATTTCTCATTATTTTCATATATAACTTCATTTTTTTCAAATAAAATAATGCTGTGATTTTCTAAATAATTTCATTTGATGTGAAATGGTTTTACTTTTGTAGATGGAACTGGAACAGTGAACTGGAGAGGTGTCCACTATTACAACAGACTGATCAATTACATGTTAAAGCAAGGTAAACTCCTGCTTTAATCTAGAAGCCAACACTGAATCAATTCGTTAATTCTCTTGGAAGCTGTCTTAAGCTAATAAATTCTTTGCATCTCAGGCATTACTCCGTATGCAAATCTCTACCACTATGATCTCCCACAAGCACTTCAAGATGAGTATCTCGGCTGGTTGAGCCCTAAGATAGTGTAAGTCTACAATGTTTCAGCCTCGGTTTTATTTGGTTCCACTTAACCATGCAACTTGTTCATTTTCATACTACAATCTTCTTGACCATTGATCGATTCTATTTAGACATAGTGAATCCGTTGACGGCTGAACACACACTCATGCATGCATAATTGCACATATATTTGAGGAGATAACCTGTACCGAGTTATTACATATGACAAAGTAGTACACTGTTAAACAGATAAAAGGCATGTCTCTGGCAAACCAATCCTGTAACTACTTCAAAAGTAACAACAAAGACAGAATATATCAGAATTTTCAAATCATAGCCTGGTGTTAGTTTGTGCACACAACCAGATACTATTAACAATGCTTCAAGATTTTGACCATACATGATATGAAAACTAATTATGTTGCTGGTCTTCGAATTCTAATAAATCTATTGAGAGTGGTTTATAATTCTGATTGATCATTATATCATGCAGGGAGGCATATGCAAACTTTGCTGATTTTTGTTTCAAGACATATGGGGATAGAGTGAAAAACTGGTTCACGTTCAATGAGCCCAGGGTGGTGGCAGCTCTTGGGTATGATGATGGCACTCATGCCCCTGGAAGGTGCACCAACTGTTCAGCCGGAGGGAACTCCTCTACAGAACCATACATTGTGGCCCATCATCTAATCTTATGTCATGCTGCTGCAGTGAAGAGATATCGTGAGAAGTATCAGGTGAATGGTCCAAGTATCGAATATGTTATCTGAGTGAAAACATTTTTCCTATGCACGTAGAATCATAAATCATGTATGCCAATTGATGTAAGCAAAATCGTTAAAATATGAATATAAAATCAAGTATCTTTCAAACGCTACCCAACCATGCCTGGATCTCTTAGTCGAGGGTTATGTTTGTTAGTTGTAATTTACTTGTTTGGAATGAATTAGAATTGGTAGGACTACGATTGAGACTTTGGAGAATCCACCTTTCTTATTTCATATATAATTCTCCACCTTTCTTATTTCATAATATAATTATACCGAAGGTTTGTTTTAACAAGAAAAAGATTTGTGTGGGGCACATTGCTTGAATTTGTCAACAGATACGGAAACATCTTAGGATCTGGAGAAAAATGAAAATTTATAATTCAAATGAAATTCAATTCGATCAAAAAGTCGTTGTATAATTATGCTTTCAGAAAATTCAAATTAGATTTTTATTGGATAAACTAATGAAAAATATCCAATTGAGTTTAAACTTAAAAATAGCTATTCATTTAAGTTTCAAGTGAAAAATCCTTCCTAATAGAAACATAACTTAAAAGCAACTACCCAAATAGAATGAAATGATTCAATTATCTTGGCAATTATAAAGTAACACTACACTATTATAAAACAGTACGGTACTATAATAAAACAGTATTGCACTATCATAAAATAATACTACACTATTATAAAGTTATACTATACTATTATAAAGTAATACTGTATTGTTATAAAGTAATACTACACTATGATAATATAATATTATCTTATTGTAAAGAAATACTGCACTAATATAATACAATAAAGCAACACTACATTATTATAAAAGAATACTATATTAATATAATATAATACTGTCTTAATTATTATAAAAAAATACTACACTAATATAATATAATAAAGCAATACTGTATTATTATAAAGGAATACTACATTAATATAATGTAATACTGTCTTATTGTAAAAGAATACTGCATTATGATAATATAATATTGCAATATTTTAAAGGGTGTAAGGGTATAAGAATATAAGGATAATTTTAGTCAAAAAAGAGTAGTTGTTTTTAATTTATATTTAAAATGAATAGCTACTTTTGCATAAAACTCATCTGGAGAATTGCTTTTCAGTTGAAAGTAGAACTGAAGATTTATCTCTAATTCTCTAATTTTTAGGATTTTTGAGCAAATTTGTCATATTAGATTGAAATCTATAGCTAACCAATTCTTTTACGCTGATTGATAACTTACTAGTGACTTGGCAAGTTAGCTATAATTGGTTGGTTACTGATACATTTTCCCTTATATTAATATTTACAGGTCCATCAGCAAGGCAGGATAGGAATACTCTTGGACTTTGTTTGGTATGAACCTCTTACCAACTCGATCAGCGACCAGGAAGCAGCTCATAGATCTAGGGACTTCCATATTGGATGGTAACACAAAGCTGCCAAGTTTAAACAGTGGGAAGAAAAAGAAAATGATATTAGACTTGTGGGCTAGCAAATTTTAATAAATCTGATCATGCTTGCTTGCAGGTTCCTGCACCCTATAACATATGGCGAGTATCCGAAAACGATGCAAGAGATTGTCAAAGAGAGACTTCCTAAGTTCACCCGTGAAGAAGTTGAGATGGTAAAAGGATCGATAGACTACGTTGGGGTTAACCAATATACGTCTTACTACATTAAGGACCACCCAACGACCTCGCAGACTCCAGTTAGCTACTCGGCAGACTGGCATGTCACATTTGCTTGTGAGATCCTTCAACTCTTCATACATAATAAAAACTACAAGGTCAAATTTTGTCTATTTCTAAACAACAATTTTTCATTTTAATGCTCTCTGATGAATGCAGACGATCGTGACGGTGTGCCAATTGGACCACGAGTAAGTGTTTATTTAATTAATTTGAGGATTAAAATAATCAATTAGTCATTTAGAAAAAGTGTTTTCACCTTATCACGTTTATGGTATATTAAGTAAATAACATTAATAAAAATAATTTTATATAAGCTACCTTAATTAATATAAATTTACGATTAAAATATGTTTCGATTGGATGTATATATTACTTATATTCTAGTTGTCTTGAAATATAATTTCATTTTCACTTGCGAGGTCCTACTTTTGGATTGAGGATAGAAAGGATACGTTTCATATCCCTAGCTGTTCAACATAATTTCGCCATATCCTTTCTTATTTTTTATATTTAGAAAATATTTACCATTTTGATATGGATTTTTTTTTAAAAAAAAAAAGCTAACCTAGATATTAGTTTAATAGGCCAACCTTGTCGAGTGCTGTCTCATTTTTTTCCTGCATCTTAAAGCACCCTTCTCCCCATTTCCATTACTTGCTTTTGTTATTAATATTTAAAAAGAAGTAAAAGAAAAGAAATTAATTAGAGAGTGGGCTCTTCTCTCTCTAGTAGAAGTCAACCATGATGACAGCGTCATAAGATTTAATGGGAGAGATTGCCATAATTCCACGTCGACTAATTTTAAAAAAAAATTACTATAAGGGTTTGCTAACCTGAGTCAATCCTCCTGATGGTTTAAGCTTTTGGTATGTAAATCCATGATACATCTATCTTTGACTTGCATGAGCTATCTCACAGTCTCATAAATTTTCGCCACTTTTCCGGCAAGGATTTGATAAGTTCTCTTGTAGCTTTTGCAAATTATTGGGGCTAACATTAAGTCTTCCCCTGACCTGTCTCGGACCTCCAAACGAACCCTAGTTCCCCTTCCAACCATTGGCTTATATTCAAATTAACCTTGGTTTGATAAGACCATACAGTCTCAATTAGTTGTGTAACAGAACTCTAAGCTTTTAAACAGTGATAAATCTTTGCTTTGATATTATTGTCTAAAAAAGGTTCTCGACTGAGTGGTATAACTTGAATTGATATGGCCCAGTTATAAAGAATTAATTTTGGGCTTTTCTTTATGCAGGCGCACTCTGACTGGCTCTACATTGTCCCGTGGGGGATGTACAAGGCTGTGACTTATGTTAAGGAGACTTACGGCAATCCAACTATCATTCTATCTGAAAATGGTACGAGAGACATATGAGATCATCCTCTTCAATCCATAATTATAATTTCTAACACCGTCATTGATAATGATAACAGGAATGGACCAGCCCGGTAACGTAACTCTTCCTGGGGCCTTGTGGGATACTGTGAGGATCAATTATTACAGGAGCTATATAGCTAAACTCAAGGAGGCAATCGACGATGGGGCCAATGTGGTAGGCTACTTTGCTTGGTCTCTGCTTGATAATTTCGAGTGGAAGTTAGGATACACATCGAGGTTTGGCCTGGTCTATGTGGACTACAGCACCCTTGAGCGATACCCGAAGAATTCAGCATATTGGTTCAGGAACATGCTTAAGGGAAAGAATAACTGATCTTATTGTCAGCATTAAGACATGTAGGATAGTTAGTAACTTGGTATAGCATTAGTAAGCTGTTCAAAAACCTTATGCAATTTAGTCTTTCAGCAGAGCTCGAATGTATTTTTTTTATCCAATTTTAATTACAGCATGTTTTAGAGACTACTATTTGTTGTGGTTATATGTGGTTGGTGTTGCGCCCTCTTCTCTCTCTCACCAGTTTCACCGTAAGAATCTTAGGCTTCAAACAGTTGGGCTCCAAGCCAGGCCAGGGATTTTATCGGTTGGGTCATTGGGCCGCTCAGTCTGGCCCCTCTGCAGCTCCACTAGTGCCAGGGAGCTTTGAGGACAATCTCCAGGCAACCAGTTAAATATGCTTAAAGGAGCCTAATATAGTTTTTGAGAACTAAAATATAAAGGGGGAAGGTAGGACAGATTAAAGTGCAGGCGAGATTTGAGCCCAGAGATCACTGATCCAATCCCAGATGGTGAATAAACACTGATACGAGTCAGGCTACAACCAATCAAAATCTATTTTGAATCAACATCAATACAAAGAGAAATGTGGGAAGGTGATGTGCATCAAGAAAACAAAAATATTTGTTGTTTCATTGTGCTCGATAGGATTGTTAGCAATTCCAACTTTGATGTCATCAAAATAGAGAAAACTGGGTTAAAAATATGGACAATATCACCAAACTAAAACGTACCTCACTCTTAGGTTGGCAATGGATCTAGATTGGGCTCACCTTTTTCTTTTTTAAAGCTTTTTTCCTGGGGAAATAGAGACTCTTGCGTTTTGTCCTATGGTCATTAGCCGCAGGTAGGTGTAGCATGTGGTCTTTTTTCCTCAACTCTTGCTGTCACTCTCACAACCTAGTTTCATTTTTCTTTTTATTTTTTATTCTTTCCTTCTCTATCAATATGTCCTTCTCCTTTCTCTCAGCCAAAAAAAAAAAAAAGAGGCAACACAAGCTCCATGAGAATTTGTAAATGCACTGCAATTTCGAAAGTTAATCTTTTTTCGTATATTTTCTATGAGACATTCTCTTCATTTTTGCCTCTTTGATGAGTCTATCTGCATGCAAAAATAGAACCACATATGATGATGCTTGAAGAGATGCATGATCTCCACCATTCTGCTAGCAAGGCTAGAACAACTTTTCTTATCCATATGAGTGCGCGCCCCTGCAGCGGCAGCACATTTTGTAGCTGCTACTTATAGAAATACAAAATCTCTATGACTATTTTCTTGAACCATTAGTATGCAAATATGGCTTTCCTCGCAACATATCATTTTTCAGAAGGAACACACCCTAAATCCTAATTAAACTTGCATATTGCATTAGCATCGCTCATAGCCCCTATACATCCAAAATTATTATCGATCATGATTATTTAACCCAAATAATCCGCACTTAGGATAAGACTATTCTGCTATTTTTTATCTCTTGGAGGAAAAGTTTGCATGCCACTTTAATCCAGCTCTCTCTAAACACTAATCTATTTGTGATTAGACGGCAATCTTACTTCCACCAGAATCTTATTTAGTTATCAATCCCAACTTCACTTAAAAGTTGCTTGCAATGGGTGTCAATAATTACCGACACAATCGACCATTCCTCTACTGGTCTAAGTGAAAAAGGCAATCAAGCCTATCCATCCTTCCCAACTAAATATATAGTTTAATATTTTATGTCACCCATCTTCACTTAATAGTGCTACAAGTATATTATTTATATAATATTATTAAATAATAGACAAATATATCGTTTCAAATTTTGTGTATCAAACTTTGTGAATTAAAATATTCTTAGCACCTTTCTTAATAATCATCTGCAAAAAAATACGGCTAAGAAGTTATTTATATAATCATCTTTATTTATTTCAATCTTTATTTCTTAGTTGCATGTTTGCTGTAGAAATCCTACATTAATTAGATTTTATTAATTTCTAAAATAAAAATCTATGTTTGTCTCCAAACTACCTCTCCAAGTTATTACTATTTTTAAACTCCGTCATGTGAGGATCTGTGCATGCTTATGTATAATCCCAGATGGCATCTTCCAGCAAAATTTTTTTTTAGATAAGATCCAAAAATCATTACAAATAGCATCAGAGTGAATCCAATATATGGCCCATCATGAGCCTACTCAGGGATTGACCATATATGGTGCGATGGTTGTTACAGCACCAATCCCCAACTTCGAAGGGTAAGTGGTGCTTGGAAGCAGCATTGTATATATTATCCCGCAACATCCAGCAAGAAACTCAAACAACCTATCTTTTTGATTGGTCAGGTTCAATAATTCAGCCCTAATTAAAATCCAGCAGGAAGACTCCTAAGCAGCCTCAATCCATGACCAAGGGCAATAAAATTATCATCCACCTCATAACACGACGATAATTGATCCAACTTTTTTCTGCTTTATCAAATCTTCCATCATTACAGCGGCACTTCGACAATCTTTCATTATTTTTAGTAGCGGTGCTGGTGAGCAGAAAGCAGTGGGAGGACAGCAAACTTCATCTTGATCTTCCTGCCGAGCACTTGATGTTACTATAGGCGTTCAAGTGTAAAGTGGATCACTTTAGCTCCATAAGTGACTCATAGCATTGCCAAAATTATCGAACTTTTAGTAGGCTCCTGTGAATTATCAGTGCCTGGCCTGGAGGCTGCAATATTTTTCTATTCCTTTATTTTTCATCATGCTGGGTGCTTTCGGTAAGACTTTTAAGATAATGGATCAGAATAACTAAGCTTTTGACGCAACCATTTCCAAATATCCCCCAAAAAGAAGTTTCCATCACAGAATTTCGCCATATAAGAGGTTTGTTCTTCCTATGCAAATCCAGTGGCTTGTTAGTCCAAGAAAAAAAAAAATGACGACCGGAAATTAATCTTCTTTTAGGGCCTTCATTGTTCTTTTCCTTTCATTCTTAATGCCGGATTGCAAATATATATAAGCCGTAAGGTAATAATCATCTTAAAGAACAAGGCTAAATATTCAATTAGTAACACTTCTAATCATTGAAGCAGAACTAAAGAAACATTCACATGCCTATCCATGCAAGAAACAAATAAGCCACACTACGGCACTGAAAAAAAGCTTTTCACATCTAAGCAAAGAGCAAGGTAGACGCTGAAAATTCCTTGGACATAGAACTCATAAGTTCTCCCATCCACCATAGAACATACCATTCATCACTAAACCTCTCCATCACCTCCAGATGACCTTAAAAACAAGTCTATAAAAGACCAGGCCTACTAGTATCCCTCACATAATAGAACAGGCGTTTGGGTTGTCGTCGCTGAATAGTGATATAAACTGCTCTTCAGGTGCACCGGGGCTCGGCTCGGCTTGGACCACATTGCGGACGTACCCGGACGGGGCCCTCTTGTCGTAGGCCTGAGCTGCGTAAGGGTAGTAGACCAGATTGTAAGGGACATAAGGCCAGAACTCCACCCTCTTCCCGGTGCTCTTCACCTTGTTCAGGACCTTCTTTGGCTCCACGTGGCCAGTGACGGTCACCCTGCTCTGCTTTCGGTTCACATCAACCATTGTCACACCTGAGACGATGACCAGATTCAGAAAATGAACTCAAAGCATTTGGACCACGGAGCGTTTGCTCGGGTGGTATAATCTCGCTCTTTAGGCGAGAGGTGGAGGCCATCGATTCTATAAGGTGTCCTCCTCGTACCTCAAGCATTGGCTCGGTTTGCATGAGAGCCCAAGCTCCGGCCATGTAGAGGGGATGGGTTAGAGTAGGAGATGGTTAGAGCCCTTTTTTTCCCCTTAAAAAAAAAAAGGGGGAAAAAGCCCAAGCTCCGGCCATGTAGAGGGGATGGGTTAGAGTAGGAGATGGTTAGAGCCCTTTTTTTCCCCTAAAAAAAAAAAAAAAAAAAAAAAAAGGGGGAAAAAGGCATTTGACCTTGAGCGTCTCTCCCTTGAACGGGAAGGAGCAGTGTCAAATTGGACTTTTTTTTTTTTTTTGCTAAAAAATACAGGAATCGGAAGAGAGTGATCTGACGCATCTACCTCTCTTTGACGTGATAATAAAACATCAATCTCTATTAGAAAATATTTGATTTGAAATCGAGTTTGAATAAATAGACGATCTTTTCTCCACCATATGAACGGATCTAATGGATGAGTATGTCACCGCAATACTATTCGGAGGCCAACGGATCAATATCAAATTGGACTTTGAAATCAAAATTTAGACGTGATTCCTTATTAGGGCATGTGGGTCGACAGAAGTTCGGATCTGGCATGAATAGATTGTAACTTACGGAGTTGATCCGATTAAAAGTAGCCTTCGAGGAAAAAAAAATAAATAAAATAAAGAAAGGAGAAAGATAAATAATCTGATAATTAAATGGCTTGAAGATAAATTGAAATATTTTTGCAGCTGGTAATGCCCATAATTTTTTTTTTTTGATATATCAAGGAAAGGGAACTATTCATGGTTTGGATTTGATAGGCGGGCTTTCTTTTGAAGCTACGGGAGCCGTACTCTTCATTTCCTCTCCTCCTAGCTTTCTTCTGATTCCCAAGCATAAAGAACCGAAATCTTTTGTCCTTGAAAAGAAAAGTTTACTCTTACCAAAAAAAAAAGGAAAAGTTTACTTTTCTTTTCATATAATTTAATTAGACCTTCTTCAGCCAATACGGTTGGTTTTAGTTGACAACTCAAAAACAAAAAGCGGGAAGGCAGATAAATAACGACAGATAGGCCCAAAAAACTAAGGGAAAGAAATCATGAGTAAATTTTTTACTTTTCTCGGGTTCTGTGGAAAGAAAATAATAAAAGCTTGAGCAACATATATCTTTATTTACTCAAAAGGAAAGCTTTTTCTCAAAATGTTAACCGGGCGATCATTCTGCAGGATGCTAACCAAGCAATCGTCCTCCTCCTTCTTATTGCTGGAAAAGAAAAAAAGAAAAAAGAAAGAAAAATAACCTCCTCCTCCTTCTTGTTCACACTGTAATCTGTTAATAATGAACTGAATGAAATCCTTGTGATCTCTGAGTAATCTTTTCCTTTGAAGTCGCTAGATAAGAGGAGTTGGCGCCACTAAACGCATCTATTTATTTTTCATTGCTATCTGCATTCTTTTTTTTTTTTTAAATGTATAGAGCTTGACTTCGATGAAAATAAAGGAAAGGGGGGCTGAGGTGGGGGAAAGAGCTTTCTATACCTTTTAACGAGGTAACAGCATGCTTCACTCTCCTTTCACAGCCATCACAATCCATTTTCACCTTCAGTTCCACAGTCTGATCAATATCACAAGAAAATGAAAATTAATGTGTTTTTTTATAAAATGGAAGGACAAAAACAATAAAAGATTTACTTTGGGGAATAAAAGATGGACTAAATACAAATAGAAGGATGAAGATAAACAGAAAAGAAAATGAAGGACAAAGGTGTTGTATATTGATGTTCTCCACCTGCAGAGGCTTTCTTTTCTTCCTCAGTGATCTCCTCGTTTCAGTAACGCTGCAGAAGTTGGAGAGGTAGTCTAATGCACCCATTTCCTTCTCCGAGAGAGAGAGAGAGAGAGAGAGAGAGAGAGAGAGGGGATATGATGGAGGTGAGCAAACATAAAATATATAGAAATGATGAGAATAGCGGTTGGAGGGATGAGGCAAGATCGCTTTTTGTCCCTTTTTTTCACTTTTTTGAATGAAAGGTTGCTTTTCCATTTAGCCCGGTATTAAAACATCTAAAACACAAAGTACCAACAAGGTATGAGTCGACTACATACAAAATCATTTGGAGTATCAACCAAGGGCATCGAGAAGGGGGCACACGTACCGTTGGGATGCAGGTGGTACCTTGCTTTTCATCTAGGGCAACCAAATCATACTTTTCACAAGAGTTTTCTAATATAAACTTTTAAGAGTATCTAAGAGTTACAGACTTCCTTTTGTGATTTTAACCCTGCGTTTTTTTTTTTTTTTTGTCAAATATAGGTTTTTTCTATGCCGGCGGAAATGACTTACTTTTGTGATTTTAACTCTACTCTTTTTTGTTCTCAATTATAGATTTTTGCTACACTAAGGGAAATGACTTTTTACCAACAATATGGCAGCATCATTGTCCGCAATTATCAAGTTCTCATATAAAAAAATTAATTAAAAAATATTATTTTGAGTTATTGACTATATATAAATATCTAAGATTTATCATTTAAGTCTTGATATCCTGACCAAATTTTAACTCATGATTAGTCTAAATAAGCCTGTCCAGCAACGTCCTCTAGTCAAAATGAATTATGGAACGAATCCATTCTAATATCTTTTGCAATAATTTAGGGCTTCATCTAAAAATTTCAGTCAGAATATATTATTTAAATTTTTTGATCCTATATAAATATTTAAAATTTATCCAATGTATAATCGATATCAAATAGTAATATCAACAAATACTAAGTTTGCCTTTTGATTTGCACACAATCAACAAATAATCTATGTATAATATGGAAAGCATTTTTTTGATGAAAAAGGATAGATAAAACATTCTATTCGTTTGTCAATTCATCGTTCCATGCATGACCATCTATGTAATCTTTCCCCGATTTGAATTAGTTGCATTGATCTCATGTTCTAGGCATAGCCTTCAAAACACTCCTGATGCGTTGAGATCAGAGCCTTCAAATACTACTTTCACTCCCTGGTTTGTAGGTACATAAATTCATACACATCAAATGTTCCAAAAAACTCATTCCTAAATCACTAAACTTCACATATTGCATTGTTCGAAAAGAACATAGTCATCTGCAACACCCTCCCTGCTTAACTTGTCTACATATTTACACAAGTTGGGCTGGATCAAATAGTAGCTGGAATATATGTGCCATCTAGCGAGAATAAAGGGAACGTCGCCATTCTTTGAACATAGCCTTCTCAAAGAAGGTAAGCTCACACGAGGTGAGCAGAGTAATAGCAAATAAACAAAACGACGTGGTCGTCCTCGCTCTCGCTCTCAGGTTATCGGGGAACATCGGCACTTTTGCATACCTCAGAGGATCATCAAAGCAAGCCAAAATCTGTGATCCTAATTACTGCAACCCCATTGGCTACAACCATAGCAATAACGACTACAATTTTAGATCCTCTGACCCCATCCAAACCCGGAAAAACAAAAAGAAAGAAAAATAAATTGGATATCAAACAAGTATTTGTTGTCCCACTGGAAACTTCAGCTTTACTTGGCAGGCTGCTTCACCCCGGATCCAGGTTGACCGGCAGCATGACTGGTGAAACCGTAACACTGGCTGGTTTTTCTGATGAATGTCCTTGCACATAATAAATGTTCTTCTGCCATCGCAGAGTTGGTTTATTACGATATTGGTAGAAGATTTTCGACCTTGCAAATTTATCAGTAGGTCCGACCTTGCAATATAAACTCGAAATAAAAGCATGTTTAAATACATTTTAAAAATACTTTTATAGGCATTGAAGTAGTGAGACATCCTGCTTATTTATTCTCTTTTTTTCGTTTTTTTTTTAAGGAAAGTTTTGCATTTATTGTGGCAATTGAGTAATGCCTTGTTTTTTTTTTTCAGTAGTTTCGTGTCTTATTTTGATGGTGCTCGTTGACTCAAACCATCAAGGTACCAGTAGAGAAGTATTTAGTGACCATAAATATCTGTTGATTTTTTTTGAATTTCAAAATTTTCGTATGCTCTCCATGTGTGCACATCGTTCCGCCAAAAAAATACGTACAATAACATTCCGTGCGATCGTCTGTAGTCATTTCGCGGACTTCCTGCACGTGGGCAGCGATTCCGCATGTCGTTCTCATACACAGAGCTTCCGTGGTCATTTGCACCTATAAAAAGCACCCCCCATTTTTCAATTTTAAGAACAAAAAAATACCGAGAGTCTACTTATCTTCTTATCTTCAAAACTTTCTCTCATCTTAAAATTCTCTCTCTTCGTGCTCCCTTTCCTTCTCTCTCTTCATACTTTTTTTCTTCATTCACTCTATTGATTGGACTGAAGATGAAGTTGATTAGTATTCGTTCGAGATCGTACCATCGATGGATGCTAGAGTATTTGGCTTCCAGATTGTATTTTGGAGGAGGGTGTGCGGCTCAGATCTTCGCACGAGAAGGGACCGAAATCTCCTTTAGAGCAATGGTTTATCCACCTCCCGGACTAGGTTCTATTTATTTATTTTTTTATTTTTATCACATCATATTCAATTATATCACACACATCACAGGAAAAAAAAATATTGCATTATATATATATTGGTTGGTATCTAAATTACAAATTTAAATTTTTTTTGTGAACCTATTTCACTATTTTTTTTTCTTAAGTTTACTATTCAATACAATTTTTTTTAAATATTATTTCATATATTTTTCAATAACAATCTAAAAGAGATTTTGAAAAAATATTTTTGTAGTACATGCATATTTAATATAATTATTTGAATATATTTAAGGCTTATGTAGAACATGCATATTTAATATAATTATTTATATTTATGTTTCTTGCATATTTATATATTATTTTTAATTAACTAGTATTATTTTTCTATAGTTTTGTATTGTACAAATTAATTAAAGATCCCTCAAAATTTGTGTTGCTGCATGCTCAATCTTAATAGAACTTATTAAGTCCACTAGTTAAAAAAAAAAAAAGGCTAACTAATAAATTTCTTTAAATATCATTTTTCTCTTTGAACCTTACTTGGACCAAATAGCTACTCTTAGAGATGAAACCTTTAGTCTTAAACCCGACAAGTTTGATGGAACCAACTTTAGGAGGTGGCAAAGTCAAATAAAATTTTGGCTAACCACTTTGGGGCTCTGGTCGATTATTGACCAATTCTCTGCTTCCTCTATTTCAACCTCTCTTGCCATCCCTGAAAAAGACTATCTTTGTAAGGGGAGAATTCTAAGTGCCCTTAGTGATTCACTCTATAATGTTTATTTATCTACAAAGAGTGCAAAAGAATTATGGAATAATCTAGAGTCTGAATATGGCCTGGATGATGCTGGTGTTGAGCGTTTCAACATCGCATCATTTCTTAGATATGGGATGGTAGATGATAAATCTATAAATGATCAACTCCATCAATTTCAAAAATATCTTAGGAAGCTTCAAACCAATGGTACCTCTCTCTCTGAAGAATTTAAGGTCTCGAGTCTTCTTGATAAATTGCCTCCTTCTTGGGATGGCTTTGCTAAAGGTCAGCTCCATAAGCAAGGAGAACTAACCCTAACTCAACTTCTCAATTCAATTAGGATAGAAGACTAACATAAGTCTAAAACCAAGCAAACTAGAGTCTCAGATGCTCAAGCTAACCTGACCCTTATCAAATCTAAATCAAAACCTAATTTTCAACCAAACCGACAACACCAGACAAACCATCCTAACCGATCCTACTCAAATAAGTTCAAGCCTAAGGAAAAAAATTTCAAGGCCAATAACACTAAATCCAACAAACCTGCCCAAGGTCTAAGTAATAAGTTCTGCTTTGTGTGCGAAAGAACTAATCATCTGGCGAGAGATTGTTATCACCGGAAGAAGGAGCCCTTTCGTAAATCTTCTGGTTTCTCGGGGCCTCAAGCTTATGTAGTTGAAGATCCAGAAGATACCACCTTTAGGTTAGTAAGCTTTCATCCTGAAATTAATTTTACTTCTTCTAACCTTGATTGGTGGTTGGATTCAGGAGCTAATGTTCACATTTGTTTTGACCGCTCCTGGTTCACTACTATTCAGGACTGAAACAGAGGATGTGTGATCCTTGAAAACAATACAGCCGTCAGGATCAAAGGACGAGGATGATTTAATTTGAAGATGACTTTCGAAAAAAATTTTACCCTGATGGATGTATTGTATGTTCCAGACCTTAGGAAGAACTTGGTCAGTGGATCTCAGCTAGTCCAGAAAGGATATAAAATTATCCTTGATTGTAATAAAGTTATGCTAACTAAGAATAATACCTTCATAGGAAGAGGATATGTAAATGAAGGTTTATTCAAATTAAATGTAATAAATTATTTTATTAATAAAGTTGAAAATCAAGTTTATTTTGTGAATAATCTAATCAAAATCTGTAGTATGATAGATTAGGTCATATACATTTAAGAAAAATCAAACATATGATGGATTTAAAGCTAATTCCCAAATCAATCTCAGATACATCTAAGTGTGAAATATGTGCTGAATCTAAACAATCAAAAATATTCAAATCAGTTAAAAAAAATTCTTCAATCTTGAAATTGATACATAGTGATGTATGTGACTCTTCCAAAATTGCAACCCGTGGTGGCAATAGGTATATAGTAATCTTTATAGATGATTTTTCAAGATATTGCTATTGCTATCTAATTAAATCTAAGGATGAAATCTTTAATAAATTCAAAATTTATAAGAGTGAAGTAGAAAATCAATAAGAAAAGAAAATTAAGATTCTTAGGACTGATAGAGAAGGGGAGTATGCTTCAAATGATTTTTTCTTATTCTGTCAAGAACATGAAATAATTCATGAAGTAACTGCTCCTTACTCCCCATAGTCCAATGGTATGACTGAGCGTAAAAATCATACCCTCTTGAATATGGTGAACGCTATATTGATTAGCTCAGATTTATCTGAGAACTTATGGGGGGAAGCTCTTCTATCTTCTTGCTTCATCCTAAATAGAATCTCTATTAAAGATAGTGGTAAGATCCCTTATGAATTTTAAAAAGATAGAGCTCTTAACTTAATTTTTTTTAAAGTATAGGGGTGTCTAGCTAAAGTGAATATTACTGAACCCAAAAAGAGAAAGCTAGGATCTAAAACTGTAGATGCTATCTTTATTGGCTATGCCCAAAATAGTAATATCTATAGATTCTTAGTAATTAAATCAGATATTAGTGATATAAGTTATAATTCAATCTTAGAAGCTAGAGATGCTTCTTTCTTTGAAGACATATTTCTTTTTAAGACTAAAATTTTTAGATCCCTAGAATATGAACCATCTTCTTCTAGATCTATGGAACTAAAACTTGAAGCTGAAACCGAATTAAGAAGAAGTAAAAAGATTAGAATTGAAAAGAATTTTGGAGAAGAATTCTTTACATATCTTGTAGAGGATGATCCTTGCACGTATGATGAAGCTATGTCGTCATCAGATTCATCATACTGGAAGGAAGCTATAAATAGTGAAATTCAATCAATCCTAAAGAATAAACTTGGATTTTATCAGATTTACCTCCTAGAAATAAAGCAATAGAAACTAAATATATTTAAAAAAAAAATTAAGATCGGATGGAACAGTAGAAAGATATAAAGCTAGGTTAGTAGCTAAAGGATATAGCCAAAAGAAAGACTTAGATTATTTTGATACCTATGCTCCTATAGCTAGGATAACCACCTTAAGAACTTTGGTAGCATTAGCATCAATTCATAAATTAATGATTTATCAAATGGATGTAAAAAACTGTATTCTTAAATGGAGAATTAGAAAAAAAAATCTATATAAACCAATCTCAAGGTTTTGTAGTCAAAGGACAAAAACATAAGGTATGTAAATTAATTAAATCACTTTATGGATTAAAATTGTAACACCCCAGCCCAAATCAGCCCAAAAATCCCAAAACCATACAAAAAAATCTATAGCTGGGAGTCTTCTTCCACCCAAATCACCGGTGGAGAGGTCGAATCCGAGGTGGATTCTACCTCCCCTACACCCTATAAAACCCCCCTCTCCTTCCCTCTAAGATTGGTCACGACGGGCACCAAATTTTCCTTTTTATTTTTCTAAAATTTTTTCGTTGAAGCCGCGGATGTCCTCATCGTGTTCATCTCAAATACTCACCGGAGACCTCACCGGAGTCGGAAGTAAGCCCTTCTCTCTTTCCCCTCTTCCTTCCCCTTCTTTCCGTAGCACGCACACCCTTGCCGGCCGTCGGGATCATCGAAAAAATTCATGAAAAAGGTAAGACCCAATTTTTCCCTGTTCGGTCGAGCCCTTTCCTCCTTTTTTCCGACCGCTGGCACCGCCGTTTGCGGCGTCTTATCCCTAGGACAGCACCGCCATCCTTCTATCTCTCTTCCTCGAGAGTTCTCGACCGCCGGCGATCGGCCAATGGTCGGAAATCATGAAGAAAGGGGACGGATCCCCTGTTTTTTGAGAAAAAAAAAAGGGAGAAAGCTCGTCGGCCAAACCTAGTCGCCGGCCAGCTTGCATGGTCGGCCGCCGTTGCTGGACCTCCGGCCAAGCCACCATCTCGCCGAAGCCTGGGCCACCAAGGGAGACCTCATCGGTCTTCCCCTGTTTCGGCCCAAGGGAGGCTGCGGGAAGAAAAGGAAAAAAAAGAAAGAAGAAAAGGAAAAAGAAAGAAAAAGAGAAAGAAGAAAAAGAGAAAAAGAGAAAAATAAAAATAAAAATAAAAAATAAAAATAGAAAGAAGAAGAAGAAGAGAGAGAAATTTTCTCTCTCTCCTCTCCCTCCTTTCTCTCTCTTTCCTCTCTCCTCTCTCTACCTTCTCTCTCCAATTTCTCTCTCTAGATCTCTCTCTTTATGAATTTTGTCTCTCTAGAGTCTTTCTCTCTCTCCAATTTCATCACGGACCCTAGGATAAAATTAAGATGAAAATAAGATGATCTGAGATTGCTCCACAATTCGTGCAGTAGATCTGATCCCAGTCTGATTCTATTCGAAATTGTAACATTTGATTCATATTGAGTCACCCTGATAGGATCTCTGATGATCTTGACCATGAGTACCTCATCGAAAGGATGCGAAGGTTTCTCTCTCCACTTTCTCTCTCTACTTTCTCTCTCTAGAATTTTCTCTCTCTTCATGGATTTTCTCTCTCTAAAAGTCTTTTGGATCAGTGGAGGATCCAGATACTTAGGTAAATCCTAATTTTGGTTAATCCTAAGAGAGATCCTCAATCTGTGTTATTAGGATCGATTATCGATAATTTTCTCCATATATGATTTTTATATTAATCAGGGTCATGAAGAGATGATTGTCTGCATATGATATCGAATAAAATATTTGTTAAAAAAATTCATAAATCAAAGAAGAACATTAATTTCTGTGCTTGGATCAGTCACCGATAAAGGTAAGAATCCCTGTACATGATCACTATTATATATATATGCTATTTTACTGTTGGTCTTGCATCGTTGGTTTTGCATCGTCGGATTTGAGATCGATGAATTTATTATACCTGAGATACTGTTATTTGATTTTGAGCATGAGTATGTTATGTCAATATATATGTATCAGAGATTGATGGCATGATTATATGGATATGACATATCTGAATTGATCATAATGCAAGACAGAATTGATTTGATGAAATCAATACATAATGATTAAATGAAAAGAAAGAGATATATGGTATGGACTAGCCTTGTCATATGGAACAGCCCGCCAGGAGCTTATGCCTGGGACAGCCCCCACTGGCTTACAGGTGGATCAGTCGGTCAGGAGCTTATACCTGGGACAACCTCTCACGGGTTTTGGTACGTGGGACAGCCGGCTAAGAGCTCATCCTGGGACAGTCTTGAAAGACTTTTTAAGTAGATTCGATCCGGATGGTGACTGAGGTATAGACTTGGATAGTCCAGAACCAGAAAGAAAAGGTTAAAAATCATGTGATTATGAAAGAAGAAATGAAAGATAAGACATGAAATAATTGTTGAATAAAAGGGGTTTCACCTGTTAACATATGATGATGCATCTATTTTAACAAGACAGAAAATTTATGAATGTTTGCATTATTCTGGACATTGAACATGAGATTTTATATTTTATTGCTTATTCTTATTTTCAGACTATATTACTATATCAGTGTGATATGAAAATTCTTACTGGACTGTAAAGCTCACACCTCTTCATCTTTCTTTTCTTCTCAGAGTTACAGGACGTTCATGATTGGCTATGGCTTGGATTTACGGGTGAGCAGAAGGATAAATAGAGTGTCATAGTATTTGATCAGAGAATTGAAGAAATTTAAATTATAATTATGTAAGATTTTACGAATTATTGTTGAAATTAATTGTTATGGATGTTAAGGTTGTAGTGATTTAATTTGGCCTTGCATATTCTTTAGGGCTTGCTCTAAGGAGTGTGCGGCCATCACGTATCCGACCCGGATGTTGGGTTCGGAGCGTGACAAAATGGTATCAGAGCTTAGGTTATGATCATTGGAGATTACGATATAAATGATTAGGATGTAATAGAATAATATCAAAGCTTAGGTTTAAGATCATTAGAGATTATAAAGAGATATCAAAACTTTATGTAAGATCAGTAGGATATGACAGAGTGGCATCTGAGCTTAGAGCTTAGGTTACGTTTATTTGGAGACAATGATACAAGTGATTAGGATATGACAGAATAGTACTAGAGCCCAAGTTTAAGGTCACTAGGGATTGTCATATAAATGATATCAAAACTTGAGATTATAATCGATAGAGTATGATAGATAATATCAGAGTTTAAGATTATAATCATTAAGGATGTAATAGAATGATATTATAGTTCAGGTTATGATCATTAAAAAATATAATTTAAGTGGTATTTAAGCTTAAGATTATAATTATTTAAAATTATGACTTTAGTGATATTTAAACCTAGGTTATGATCATAAGGAACATGATTGACATAAAAGAAAGGAATCAATAATTAAAATTTGAATCAATAAATACTATGATGAAACTTTATGTATAAGTGGTATATGATGTCTATAATAAAATTGACGAGTTATATCTTAGATTTCAATCAGTAAGGTTGACCTAAGTATGAAAGAGTTGATCTTGGAATGAAGTGGGAGGTATTGATAAGTTATGTTGAGTATACTAGATGATTTTGGAATATAAAACTTATATGATTGAAGATCATGATACTTTTTCTAATTTCAATGATAATTGACTGAGCATTATGAATTGTGGACTTATCAAAAGAAAGTTAATTAGGGTATGGTCTAAGAAAAAATTACATCATATGAGAGAGAAATATTTTTGAACACTGAACCTATAAAAGGTCATATATGAAACTCAATCTTAGATGAAAAATATACTTAAATTTTATTATGAGAATATGAGATACACATCTTGATGAAATTTTTGGTTACTCAAAATATCATATTCTGAATATGATTCCTCGATCTTTCAAGTTGTATTGAATTTCAAGTCAAAAATTTTTTTTTCTAAGTGGATCAAAAGTATTTTGATATTGTTGTTAAATTAAAGAAGAAAATTTATTTTGTCAGAGTATGATATACAAGTTACGATAAAAAAATTTTTAATAATTTATATTATTATCTTTGAATTAGATTTTTTTTAATTTTTCTTATGATTGTTGAAGAGGGTGAAGTGTATTAATTATTCAAGCCAAAGTTTGAATTTTTTTTTAAATTGAACTAAGACATCTTGCTAGTGTTAAACTTTGAATGACTTATACAAGGGATAAGATTTTGTATGGATTTATCGGTTAATATTAAGGGTTGTGATAAAGAGAGCTCTATAAGAAATAATCAAGTGATTCTACTTAAGGATGTTGGCTTGAGTTCTTCTAGTTTGTCAAGTTAGAATTAATTCTTTAAAAAAAAAAAAGAAGATTGATTTAGGAATTATCTAAATGATTGTAAAGTAAATCTAAGGTTAACTCCACTCGATTCTAGACATATTGGATTCTTGAAGAGTGATGAAACTTATGCAATGATTTCAAACATAGGAAGTGGATCAAGATTTAATTTTTATATGCTATACCCAAAGGTAGTAAAGATAAAGAAACTTAAAATTTTGCCCTAAGTCTTATATGAAATTTGAAGGTTGGATCTATCTTTGATTGATCTAACATATAAGGATATTTTTTATCTTTGATAGACCTATATAATTTAGTAAATTAATATCAGAGTGCGCAGCAAAAGCATGATAGATTAAATTGATTAAAAAAAAATATTAATCTTTTGATTCAAAAGATATTATGGAATACATTTGTTGCAAATAAGGAAAGATTTTATTGATAATGAAAGGATGCTATAGATCTTGATCTAATCTAATCATAGTCGGATAATTTTTATCAGTAGGTTATTTTATTACAGATAATGCCAAGAACCTTAGACATTTCAATTTATTATTAACAGCTTAATAATTCTGTTATTAGTTCAAACTTAGAATGTCTTGACATAGATCTCATATTTTTTTTAAATTTAATATTATTATTCGAACTGATATAGAAGATTGAGGTTTTCCTAAGATGAGAGTTTAAATATAAAATTTGTTGGAAGGTCAAGAGAAGAAAGAAATCGATGATTGTGAAGAGTGCCCGATGTTTGGCCTTTATTTTTTCTATCATGGGCAGTCTGAGATAATGATGAATTTCGAGTGGAATGTATTAGACAAATAATGGTTCTTCAAAAAAATTGAGAAATCAATAAGAAGGGATGAGTTGAGATTTCAAATAATTTTTGTTATAACAAGATCATGAGAAACAAAAGACATGATGCATGTATATATATATTTTTAGAATATATCTCAAATAACATAACTTAATTTCGAGAATGAAATTATTTGAAGGGGGGAGAATGTAACATCCCGGCCCAAATCAGCCCAAAAAGCCCAAAACCATACAAAAAAAAAAGAATGAAGAAGACTCCTGCTGGGAGTCTTCTTCCACCCAAATCACCGGTGGAGAGGTTGAATCCGAGGTCGGATTCGACCTCCCCTACACCCTATAAAACCCTCCTCTCCTTCCCTCTAAGGTTGGTCACGACGGGCACCGTATTTTTCTTTTTATTTTTCTAAAATTTTTCCGTTGAAGCCACGGATGTCCTCATCGTGTTCATCTCAAATACTCACCTGAGACCTCACCGGAGTCGGAAGTAAGCCCTTCTCCTCTTTCCCCTCTTCCTTCCCCTTCTTTCTGTGGCTCGCACACCCTTGCCGGCCGTCGGGATCGTCGGAAAAACTCATGAAAAAGGTAAGACCCTGTTTTTCCCTGTTCGGTCGAGCCCTTTCCTCCTTTTTTTTCGACCGCCGGCACCGCCGTTTGCGGCGTCTTATCCCTCGGACAGCACCGCCATCCCTCTATCTCTCTTCCTCGAGAGTTCTCGACCGCCGGCGATCGGCCAATGGCCGAAAATCATGAAGAAAGGGGACGGATCCCCTATTTTTCAAGGAAAAAAAAGGGAGAAAGCTCGCCGGCCAAACTTAGTCGCCGGCCAGCTTGCATGGTCGGCCACCGTTGCTGGACCTCCAGCCAAGCCACCATCTCATCGAAGCTTGGGCCACCAAGAGAGACCTCATCGGTCTTCCCCTGTTTCGGCCCAAGGGAGGCCGCGGGAAGAAAAGGAAAAAAAAGAAAGAAGAAAAGGAAAAAGAAAGAAAAAGAGAAAGAAGAAAAAGAGAAAAATAAAAATAAAAATAAAAAATAAAAATAAAAAGAAGAAGAAGAAGAGAGAGAAATTTTCTCTCTCTCCTCTCCCTCCTTTCTCTCTCTTTCCTCTCTCCTCTCTCTACCTTCTCTCTCCAGTTTCTCTCTCTAGATTCTCTCTCTAGATCTCTCTCTCTTTATGAATTTTGTCTCTCTAGAGTCTTTCTCTCTCTTCAATTTCATCATGGATCCTAGGATAAAATTAAGATAAAAATAAGATGATCTGAGATTGCTCTGAAATTCGTACAGTAGATCTGATCCCAGTATGATTCTATTCGAAATTGTAACATTTGATTCATATTGAGTCACCCTGATAGGATCTCTGATGATCTTGACCATGAGTGCCTCATCGAAAGGATGCGAAGATTTCTCTCTCCACTTTCTCTCTCTACTTTCTCTCTCTAAAATTTTCTCTCTCTTCATGGATTTTCTCTCTCTAAAAGTCTTTTGGATCAGTGGAGGATCCAGATACTTAGGTAAATCTTAATTTTGGTTAATCCTAAGAGAGATCCTCGATCTGTGTTATTAAGATCGATTATCGGTAATTTTCTCCATATATGATTTTTATATTAATCAGGGTCATGAAGAGATGATTGTCTGCATATGATATCGAATGAAATATTTGTTAAAAAAATTCATAAATCAAAGAAGAACATTGATTTCTGTGCTTGGATCAGTCACCGATAAAGGTAAGAATCCCTGTACATGATCACTATTATATATATATGCTATCTTACTGTTGGTCTTGCATCGTTGGTTTTGCATCGTCGGATTTGAGATCGATGAATTTATTATACCTGAGATACTGTTATTTGATTTTGAGCATGAGTATGTTATGTCAATATATATGTATCAGAGATTGATGGCATGATTATATGGATATGACATATCTGAATTGATCATAATGCAAGACAGAATTGATTTGATGAAATCAATACATAATGATTAAATGAAAAGAAAGAGATATATGGTATGGACTAGCCTTGTCATATGGAACAGCCCGCCAGGAGCTTATGCCTGGGACAGCCCCCACTGGCTTACAGGTGGATCAGCCGGCCAGGAGTTTATGCCTGGGACAGCCCGTCAGGAGCTTATACCTGGGACAGCCTCTCACGGGCTTTGGTACGTGGGACAGCCGGCCAGGAGCTCATCCTGAGACAGTCTTGAAAGACTTTTTAAGTGGATTCGATCCGGATGGTGACTGAGGTATAAACTTGGATAGTCCAGAACCAGAAAGAAAAGGTTAAAAATCATGTGATTATGAAAGGAGAAATGAAAGATAAGACATGAAATAATTATTGAATAAAAGGGGTTTCACCTGTTAACATATGATGATGCATCTATTTTAACAAGACAGAAAATTTATGAATGTTTGCATTATTCTGGACATTGAACATGAGATTTTATATTTTATTGCTTATCCTTATTTTCAGACTATATCACTATATCAGTGTGATATGAAAATTCTTACTAGACTGTAAAGCTCACACCTCTTCATCTTTCTTTTCTTCTCAGAGTTATAGGATGTTCATGATTGGCTATGGCTTGGATTTACGGGTGAGCAGAAGGATAAATAGAGTGTCATAGTATTTGATCAGAGAATTGAAGAAATTTAAATTGTAATTATGTAAGATTTTATGAATTATTGTTGAAATTAATTGTTATGGATGTTAAGGTTAGAGTGATTTAATTTGGCCTTGCATATTCTTTAGGGCTTGCTCTAAGGAGTGTGCGGCCATCACGTATCCGACCCGTGTGTTGGGTTCGGGGCGTGATAAAAATAATCTTCTAGATAATGGCATATTAAATTTGATGAAATTATCTTTAGGTAATAACTTTAGGATTAACGAACATGATAAATGTATGTATTATAAAAAAATAACTCAAATTTTATCATTTTATGCCTGTATGTAGATGATATTTTATTATTTAAAATATCATTAAAAATAATACAAGAAACTAAAGATTATTTGTCAAATAATTTTGATATGAAAGACTTAAGAGAAGCTGATATAATCTTAGGAATGAAACTTAAAAGAATAAATAACGAAATAGCCATAAACCTAACACATTCAATAGAAAAAATACTTAAAAAATTTGAATATTTTGATCTAAATTCTGTCTCTACCCCATATGATCATAGTTCTTATTTAACTAAAAATTTAGGAGAACCTATAAGACAATTAGAGTATTTCCAGAGGATAGAGTCACTATTATATATAGCAAATAGAATCCGTCCTGATATAGCTTATGCAGTGACAGACTAAGTCGGTATACTAGCAATCCTAGTGAAGAACATTGGAAAGTCTTAGAAGGAGTCTTTAGATATCTGAAAAGAACTCTAGAAAACCCTCTCTTGTTCTCCGATTATCCAGAAGTACTAGAAGGATATAGTGATGCAAATTGGGTGTAGATAATTTAAATATTAAGTCCACCAGAGGTTATTTTTTCATGTTTGGTGGAGGTGCAGTATCTTGAGATTCATGTCAACAAACAATAATAACAAGAAGCACATTAGAATCTGAATTAACTGCTCTTGACACCACTTGCACTGAAGCACAGTGGCTAAAAGATTTAATTAATGATATTGAAATTTTTTCATTCAAAATATCTATAGTACCAATAAATTATTATTGTAGAGCTCTAATAGATCTGTTAAATTAGCAGACATCAAATAAAAAGATGAACAATCATATTCTAATCAGATACAAAACTATGAGAAATAAAATGAAAGATGTGATATCACTTCAATTTATAAGATCAAAAAATAATGTATTTGATCTTTTAACCAAAGGTCTTTCAAAGGCTTTGGTATTTGAGACATCGAGGGAGATAGGACTTAAGCCCATATATTAGTCACTAGAATAGACCCTTACCTTTGCGATTGGAGATTCCAGGGTCCAGGTTCAAAGAGAAACGATCTTTGAGGTGACGTCTGGAAGCATCATTTTTTTGGAGTCTGTCTCTAATCCATCCCTATGGTGTAGTGCTCTATATGTAACGATTAGGCTGAGCATAACTCTCAATAGATCCGAGGCTTAAAGTTCAGCAAAGTATGATTTCGTTATACGTACCCTTAGAGGATCCACCTTAGTGAGAGTAGTCGTGAGGCCGCAACTATAGGATTAGAGCAAATCTCTAGTAACTCTCATGAAAATCAAGACAAGCGCATGGCCGAAATAGCGCTATCCCATATTTGATCAGTTCTCTTCATACTGTGTGTATTTTATACTAAATATAAGTTTAAACCTAGAAGGTACTTGTACTAAGTATAGTAAAAGCCCAATAAATTTTTAATATTTACTAAATTTAAATATTTTGTCAGTTTTGAAACTTGTGGGGGATTATTGATTTTTTTTTTAATTTTAAAACTTCCGTGTGCTCTCCGTGTGTGCACGCCGTTTGGCCATTCCGCAAGAGGAACGCACGCAGTAATGTTCCGTGCGGCTGTTTCGCGAACTCCCAGCACGCGGGCGGCAGTTTCGCGTGCCATTCTCGCACACGAAGCTTCCACAGTCATTTGTGCCTATAAAAGGCACCCCCCTGTTTCTCAGTTTTAAGAACGAAAAAATACTGAGAGTCTTCTTATCTTCTTATCTTCAAAATTTTTTTCCATCTTAAAATTCTCTCTCTTCGTGCTCTCTTTCCTTCTCTCTCTTCATGTGTTTTTTTCTTCATTCACTCTATTGATGGGTTGAAGACGAAGTTGATTAGCATTCGTCGAGATCGTGCCACCAACGAATGTTGCAATGTTTGGCTTCCGGATTGTAACTTGGAGAGTGTGCGGCTCAGATCTTCGCACGAGAAAGAGCCGAAATCTCCTGTAGGAGAGTGATTTATCCACCTCCCGGGCTAGATTCTATTTATTTATTTATTTATTTTTATCACATCTTATTCAATTATATCACACACATCATAGAAAAAAAAATTATTATTATTATTATATATATATATATATATATATATATATTGGTTGGTATCTAAATTATAAATTTAATTTTTTTTTGTGAACCTATTTCATCATTTTTTTCTTAAGCTTACTGTTCAATATAAATTTTTTTTAAATATTATTTCATATATTTTTCAATAATAATATCTCCATATAATTAAATCGGATAGAACCTGATCAATACAGATTGGATCAAAAAATCGTTAACTCAAATTTAATTTATTTATTAAATAGATCAAAAATTTATATCTGAAGCCGACCTGTTTATTAAATAGGTAATACAGCTCAATCCACTTAACCTGCTTATTAAATAGATCAAATTAGATTAAATGAATTAAATAAGTTAAATGGATCAAGTTAAATGGATCAAAAACAGATTAAGTAGATTTTGAGCAAATTAAATATATCATAAATGGATTAAATAGATTAAATTTGTTAATTGATTATTTGACTTAATCCGATCTGAATATTAAATGAATTAAATGAATCATATATCTCAAATCTAAATTCAATATAAATATTAAATAGATTAAATGGATCGATCTGTTTATCATCCAAACTGATTTAGCCTAAATCTAAACTTATTTATGATGGATCGAACGGATCAAATTGATGAATCGGATCATATTTTACCAACTCTAATCTTAAGCAATGAAATATATTATAAAATATAAATAAAAATAAAAATTTCTGCCAATGAAGTGCACATCCACTAATCATCACAAATATGGTGGAGATCACATTAGCCTATATATCCAGCTTTTGCCAGCGGAACGCACGCATGACCATAAAGGCAAGTTCCTAGCAACATATTTGGCAACTCCCTAGGAGCAAAAAGCACAAGGAGGTTACAAAGGCAATCACATGATTCTCCTGATCCATGGGAAGAAACTCCCGTGCGGGCCCTGAGTTTAGAACCCAAATTTGCTCGGTTTTTAAATTTTATGAAAGGAGTGCTACATTTCATATCCCAAAGTGCAGAAGAAGAGGGGCTCCAAAATCAAGCCCGAGACCACCAATTAAGCATGTCTTATGTCGACATTCAGCAATCATTTGATGAAATCCTCGTAACATCTTTCCGCATATCATTTCATGAAATCCTCGTGGCCGCAACTCTTTTGGTGCAAGATGCAGTTGGGGGAGCCTGATCTAGTCTAATTTTTCCTTTTTGTTTTTTATTTTTCAAATGAGTACGAATGGGATGGTATGGGTCTCTACATGGACCTTCTTGACCTCCGTTCATTTGTGGATTTTCCCAGGGACAACGTTTTCCCGTCGCCTGTTCGAGTCATAGAATGCCATCAACGAAGGTTGCATCCTATACGAGTGTCGGTCTTTCGCCTTCGCAAGTGTCATACGGTAATCTTGCTTCTCCTTCCACATCTCTCTCTCTCTTTCACGGCAGCAACTATTGAATCATACTTTGCACAGCTTTGAAGACCCAACATTAGATCTATGCTGCGGACGGGAGAAAAAAATTCATCATACTTTAAAAACTGTACAAAACATCATCCAACGATTGACATTGTGGAAAAAATTAACTATTCTTTCATGCAATCCGAACCCATGTCAGAACCAGTCAAAGTTTCCAACAAACTAAAATTTTTTTGACCGCCGGAGACGGTCACCTTATATAGTTTATACCGTCTACATTAGTAGACTGGTTGGATATCATACGCCAAGGACATGCAAGCTTGCGCGCTCTACAGGTTCAAAAAAATAAAAAAAGTTAAAACAACTAAATATTTTATAAAAATATTTAAAAAAATAAAAATATGTAAATAGTCTTTTATTTTTTTCAAATTATGCTCCGATGTTCCACAACTAAAAATCTTATAGTTGAGGTCCCTTGACTTGTAATATGTAGCCTACGAAGTTTTTCCGACAACTTTGTCAGTTAGTTTACTGATATGACTTTATTTTAATATCAAAAATAATATTTTAATATTTTTTTAATCGATCGCTGGACCGACGGGACTGGGGGTAAAATTGTACTATACATGTCCTTTAATCCTAAGTTTTTACCCTTTCATATCTCTCATCCGGCAAAACTCTCGATCACTGTCCCAAGGAGAATCTGATGATCGAAAAGGATTTTCCAACTCTGACGATCAAAGGAGGCCTCAAAGATAAGCATTTTTATTTTATTGTCCACTGTTCTTCTAAAAATTGGCCAACAAGTGAAAATTTCGCTGTCGTTTCAAAATATTCCAACGACTGAATACAATATTCCGGCGATCAATTCGACAAATATCAAAGAATGTGGCCCCCGAGTAATAGGTTAGTATAAAGTATGTTTAGCACGAGCTTATTAAAGTATTGTTTGAAAATAATTTTTTAATTAATTATGATTAATACGTGATTATAATAAGATTGAGAATGTGGGTGGCCGAGAAAAAATTTTTTTAATTAGTTGAGCTCTATTGCACTTAGCTCCAGAGGAGGGTTGTCATCAACACTACAGTTTTTCTACAAGAAAAATTTTGTCCACGAAGACCTAGGTTTTCAAAAGTATGTGAGTGGTGGAAGCTCAATATGAGATGTTGATCCAGAGCGGCTGTCATATTTTGAATTGTTGGATATGCTAAATGAAGTTACAAAGGTCATGATTGCTAAGGTATTCTATCTCATACCTGGAAAGGCATTGAAAAATAGATTATGAATGGTATACAATGATACAACTATAAATGAGCTTTCCATAATTTTAGAGAGATCACTGAGTGTGGATGTATATGTAGAACATGGTGTGGAGGATCCAGATGATTATGTTACAGTTTTTAATAAAGCCAATACCTACATGCTCTCTGCTCCTCCTGGTTGCTCTATAGACACATGCCTTCTTGTTAACAATGCTGATAATATACATAGTAAACATGCAGATGTTCATAATACTACTGTTAATGATGTTGATAATGCACATTGTGAACATGCAGATGTTCATGATGCTACTATTAACCAAGGTTATGATGAACATGAACATAAAGATGAAGGTGTTCATGTTAAAGAAGTTCAATATGAAGATGAAAATAAAGAGGAAGATAGTGAAAATGATTTGGAGCCTGTAGAGGGTCATACAGATGATGACAATAAAGTGCTTGTTTTCGTTAGGAAGAAGCTCAAAGCGCATATGGAAAGGTTGAGGAAATTGAAGGAAGGTGCATCTGAGGATGATTCATCTGTTGACAGCGATTATCATGGGGAGGATGATCAAAGTGATGATGGTAGTTATGATGTTGACACGGAGACGGAGACTGATGTTAGGTGTAAGGGAGTCCAAGAAGAAGATGGACAAGCTTGTCAAGAAGAAAACATTGATGAAGCAAGAGATGAGTGTGTAACTGGTGAGAGACCATGTGCATATAGCCATAGTAGGAGAGGTTCAAATGCTCAAACACTTGAATAGTTGATGCAAGAGCTGGGTAATTTTTTGGATCCAGAGATAAGAGATATGAGAGACAAGCTTGCAGAAGAGCATCAATATGTCCATAGTGATTACATTGCATCTTCAAATCCTGAAAGTTAAGATGATATGGATTCTGATGGAAACCATACACAAAGGAGAAGGCCTATACAATATTCATTTGATACTAGAGGAACTGATTTTTTTCTTGGGCAAACATTCAGAAATGTGCATGATTTCAGAGAGATACTTCATAATGTGATGTAAGAGATAATAACATGTGCGAGGCATTCAATTCTGTATTAGTGGAGCCTAGAGATAAACCTATCATTACAATACTTGAGGCTATAAAGAACTATATCATGGTGAGAATGCATCATAAAAAGGATGAGGGACTGAAGTGGTCACATAATTATACTCCAAGAGTATTAAAGAAGCTTGAGTAGATCAAGCAAAGAGGCACTGCATGGGATGTGGATTGGAATGGTTACCATCTTTATGAGGTTAAGAATGGATATGTGGCTCATATTGTCAACGTATCAGAGAAATCATGTATATGTAAGTGATGGGACCTTAATGGTGTTCCATGTGACCATGCAATGGCTACCATACTCCATGCAGGTGATGACTATCAGCACTTTATCTAATTAGTATTCAAAAGAAACTTATATCAAAACTTATCTCTTCTTGTTATTAACCCGTACTTTATGCAAGTGATGACCCTCAATACTTTCTGTCTCATTGGTATTCAAAAGAAACTTACATTAAAACTTATAACAATGTTATTAACCCAATTCCTGGAAGAGAGCATTGGAAAAGGGGTGCTTTTGAACCCATTGGGCCACCAATGAAGCAAACAATGCCTAGAAGACCTAAAAAGAGAACGAAGAGAAAAGTCTTTGAAGGTCATAAAAAGACAAAGCTATCCAAAAAAGGAAGGAGGATGACTTGCTCTGTGTGCAACCTGTCAGGATATAACAAGAACAAATGTCCTAAAAATCCAATGCAACAGAGCCAAGTAGTAATCATTTAATTGATATTATATGTATGTAATTCATATATGTCAATATTCTTATTTATTGAGTGTTTCTCATAATAGGTTAATAGTGGATAAGGCCCATCTGCATCTGCATTCACAGGGATGGGACTTTATCAAAACGAGTCAACTGGTCTGAGAATACTAAATATAACTATATATATTTTGGATGAATAAATAGGTGACAAAGCACTGACACTCTTATTTATTAATCCTGGAAGCCAAGAAGTCCTGGACAAAGATTAATTAGTAAACCTAAAAAAAAAGTGACAGATTCATATGTATCCATAGGGATATCAACACACGAAAGTACTGTTCAAAATTCAAGCAGGGACAAAAAGACTAAAGTTGTGTGAATGTTTTGTTGTTTTGGTATTCAAACACACAGGCTATTTTATTTTGAAAAGCACTGTTCAAAATTCTAGCACTGTTCAAAATCTGACCTACTAGGATTACTGTTTGTTTTGGTATTCAAACAGGATATTTTATTTCATGCCAATGTATTCGATCTGAAAATTTTTTGTTGTTTCAGATATCAAACAAGTTATTTTGATAGAAAATTTTGTTTCAGCATAGTTTGTTGTGCATGATTTTTTATTTCAAATATGATACTTTGATACTGTGAATGATACATTTTTAGAACAGTTTATTGTTCAGAATCTTACAGGTTCAATGTGTAGATTAATGTTTCATCATGTTATCAGTATGTTATAGGTTCAATATTTGCAATGAACAATTATCAGAATACATGTCTCAATAAACCAAAATAGTTTGCATTGTTGCAATGTTTGGAAATACATGTTCATAACATTGACAGAAATACTATTGCAATCCAAAATAGTACTATATAACTGAACAGAATCAGTATTACACCCTAACATCAATTTTACTATGGTAGAGAGAGACTGCTCTCTGCTTTGTCTTCTACACTCAGGATCATTCATAACAGAATAATAACTACAAGCAAGTACAAACACCACTGATACTTCTTCTTCTGCATTTGGCAACTTGCCAATTTCATTCTGCATGCCTGCAATCTCTCTTTATAAAATTCAAACTCATTATCAATACAACTCTGACGGGACTGAATTATTGAAATTCCCTATGTCATCCTAGGTGAAGACTTTCTCATCGTCTGTAACCTTGAACTGAGATCAATATTTATCTGATGGAGCTTCAGAATCAAATCCTTCATACGATCATCTCTGATAGGAGGATCATGCCATCTCCAAAAATTGCAACCACCACCAACTAACTGAACATTTAAATCATGAACAAAATTAAATTAATAAAAAATTTAAAAAAATTGAAAATGATCAAGATTTTAGCATCTAATCGTGCGGTTGATGTACCAATAGAATCTCCGCTCAGAATTCTTCTTACTCCATGACATGATCCTAACAGCTTTCAAACCGCAATCACAAATTATTGCAGGCTCGTAATCCAAATCTTCTAACAATTCCATTCTTCACGGGAGCAGACCCTTCGAAAGATCGCTGGGGTAAGAAAAAATCAAAGCTATGAGAGAAGTTAAGGTTCACTCTGAAAAAAGAGGGTCTAAAGAAGCACAGCAAATAATAAAAAAACTAACCTTTAGGATCTCCTCCTCCGATCGTCGGATTTTTCTTGGATTTCGCCAGAATCTCACAGGGAGGCTGTGATCGAGTGGTTTGCCGGGCATGAAAGAGTAACATGGGTTAAAAATAGGGTTAAAGAGCAGGCTGAGCACCATTTTACCTTCAGTCCTGTCAGTCCAGCGACTGGTTAAAAAAATATTGACAAATATTAAAATATTATTTTTGAATGATTTTTAAGTATTAAAATAAAATCACGTCAGCAAACTAATGAATAAAATTGACGAAAAGATTTCGTAGGCCACGTATTATGAGTCAAAGGACATCAATTATAATGTTTTTAGTTGAAGTGCATCGAAGCATATTTTGAAAAAATTGAGGAATTATTTGCGTACTTTTGCTAAAAAAAAAACTCTTGTTGATGCATTTTTCACTGTGGCATCTTCGTGGGAATGTTCAAGTCCCATGCCATGACATTACCGAGGTAGTCTATGAGCAAAAATTCAGTAAAGCCATGTACAGAATAGTTAAAGCTAAGCACGCAATGCAATTTTACATATACTCAGGCACATGTCTTCTGAAGCTTTTAAATCAAAAGAAAACACAAGAAAATGCTTTTTATGACGCCCTGACACCCAAACATGTGGTATTTCATCACGATTGCTGTCAACTTTGCTGCCAAATAAAGTTCTATGGTAGCATTTACCCAATTAGATGACCCATAAACAACCCTTGTGACTCAACCCTAGTGGGTCATATGCCCATAACCTGGATTGAGCTTGGGTTCGAAGATCAGGTCTAGCCATCTACGTCTGCATTAGAATTTAAGACCTGATTCTAGACTTGATTAAGGTCAAGCTTCTCAAAACAATCGACAATCCTAAACTACATACTTGGATTGGAAAGGTAGAATTTAGGATTATGGATTGCTTTGAGAAGCTAGACATTGAATTAAGCTCAAATCAAGCCTCACTGATATTTAATTGGACCACACCTGAACCAAGATCACGAGCTTAAAATTAGTTTAATAGGAAGCTCGAAGCCAACCTGGGTTGAGCAGGCTCAACTCAAAGTTGAGAGTGAAGAGTGAGAAGAGGACTTCTTTAGTGCCTTACAATTCTAATTTTTCCATTGAGCCATGATTAGAACAAGAAATAAGTCGCATATGTCACTATTATGACAAGAAATAAGGTGAGAAGAAAATAATTTATAATTTAGCCAAAAGACAATAATTACAAGCGCTGGAAGAACTTAAGTATACCATTCTTCTCACTATTTAGACTCTTGCTATCATTCGTATTAGACTTCCGGAACTTCTCTTTTCTAACTAATATTCTCTTCTTAGGCTTAGACTCCACGCTTTCTTGTGAATCGTGTAATGAACACAACATAACAGTTCCTTCATCTGTGAGCCCTGAAACTGGTTCAGGCATATGACTCTCTCTTCCCTCTGACTTCCCATTCTCTAGCTTCCTCTTCTTGAATGGATTGTTATCAGGCACCGTTCTCCGATCTACTTCATGTTCCGCGACTCGATGACCTTCCAATGGTGCAATCAATTTTCCAAGTGCAAGAGCTTCTTTCGCATATTTTTTTGGGTCCACAGCAATATCCTCTGGAACTGCCCACAAATCATAAAAATTGAACAATATTAATTCATAAACAATAGAAAAGTGATCGTCCTCTAGCCTATTTGGACGTGGACCAGAGTGATTGTGAGGAACTGACAAGCGGGAGGAGTCTGCCAGTGCATCTCCGTGTTTTGCATGTTATGATTGTACCTGTAACATATTCTCCATTAGCTTGGTTAGCTGAAAAGATGGTGATGCAACTCTCTTGCGTGGATGCCACTCGGGTCTCATCTTGGTCTATGTCATCAAAAGTTGGGCTGTTGACAGAAGCTGAGCAACTTTCAGCTGTGGAGAGGTAATTAAAAGCTTCCATAGTGACAGGGTTCAAGTGACCTTCAGCAATGGCAGCAGCTATTGATGGTGGGAGCTCCCTTTGATGATTTGCATGGTTAAGAAAAAGGCCTCAGCAACAAATCAAGGGACAGAAGCTGATAATACATTCAACAAGTGATACATGAGGGGATGGTCAAGGGCCTTGAACTTGAAGCCACCGGTCATGTGGACCATAGGGACCAGGCCTGGTCAGCTTTCCAACCAGCATCAGAACTGAATGAAATATCAATGTACAAATTTTTTTAAAAGAAAAAAAGGCCTAGTCAATAAAGAAATCATGTTATAGTTGGTTTGCATAGGATACGGTCCAAGAAGATCTAGATCTCCATTGAGAGATTGTAGATGCTTCTGCTCCAAAGGCTTCATGGGTTTAAGTGCTTTAGTTTCTCTGTCATAACTGTACGAGGCAAAGAATGCAATGCAAAGGTCCTCAAAATTACAGAATATAAATACGATATTCTTAATGACATATCTTACATTCGAGCATGGTGAAAAACTGCAACTGTTTTCCAAAAAGATTCAGAATAATCTTCGGGCATTTGGTATCGCCTTTCAAACTTTAAAGTCGACAGAACCTGCAGGTACATCACCAAGAGGAAAGAAAGGCTTGAGAATATTATGGGCATCATTCTTTTTATTGTAATTTGAGAAGCAATTGTCCAATATTGCAAGAACACATTAAACAGTGGCACATTTTAACAACCTGATATAGACCATTATAGTCGGAGCCCCTCACTAACTCATACAGCACACAAGGTAACAGTGTAAAAAGTTCAGTCCAAGTTTAGAGAAAAATATCAAAACAAATTTGTTCAGTAATTCCAATTCTGATTTAGAATTTAACAGAAAAAGTGAAAAATGTAAGACAAAATAGGAAAAAAACAGTTATTATAACATATTTAGGATGTGATATGTTGTTTTCAGTGCAGAAATTTAATGATGTCGGTTTAAAATTGTAGAGAAATGATACGAATGTTTTCAAAACATAATAGAGAAATACAGAAATTAGAAAAAATTGAAAAAAAGGCTAGACAATATAGAAACAAGACATTGTAATATCCTGTTTGATAGCAACATCAATATTTTGCAATTAACAGGCTAAGGTGACACATAAATGACTATAGAAGTATATCGGTGGCATATTCATTAATTCCATATAATATTGGAACTTCACCATAATAATGGAGGATATCCAACAAATCAATAATTATTTTGTAAAAGTATCCTTGAGTAATTCTTATGGGAAGAACCTGCAAGAAGTATCTGGTTTCCAATATATTTACTCTCCATGAATATATATATATATATATATATATATATATAACAAGCAAGGCCTCATCCAAAATGATTAGCCTTGCATAAATATGTTTACTCTATATGAAAATGTTATTTGGTTTCTATGTCTTGCATAAGTATACAAGTTCTCCCCAACACATACCCAATATGGGATTGAGTACATGCCTGTATAGTTCCTCACTAGATCAGGATCCAAATCCAATCAAGTCCATTCATAAATACTATGATCAACCAGTGATCAATCCTAAATGGACCCGCACTGCATTGT
Organism: Elaeis guineensis; assembly: GCF_000442705.2. Lineage (NCBI taxonomy): Eukaryota > Viridiplantae > Streptophyta > Magnoliopsida > Arecales > Arecaceae > Elaeis > Elaeis guineensis. The sequence goes on from NC_025995.2 coordinate 106,048,109, forward strand.
CTCCTTGTCCATATGGACTATGGACCGAGTGCATCCTAAAACTTTTTGTAAGAATCCAAGCTCTAACAAGGCTAGCCAGAAGGTACGACTCAAGTTTCTTAGCTCTATATAAATATCGAACTCAAACCGACGGAATCAGGCAGCAACCTTGCCTGTGGAGGGGGAAGAACAAGGCAACCAATGGTCTCAGCAACATGGAGGGAAAGAGGGGAGTGGTCTGGCATCCGGTCACTACACGGAATGTGACGGAGGGCTGCGAGACAAAGTGGCAATGGGTAAGGACTGTGGCAGCATCCATCATTGGGGAACCAGGGAGGGAAAGATCAAGGCTGAAAACAGAGGGGATGGAGGTCTGGAAACTGGGAAGGGAAAGAAGGTGAAAAAGGAGAGGCGGAGATGCTTACCCCCTCTCATGGTGGGCGTTCCATTACCGCCCTTAGTTCTAGAAGAGTATCCGCCATCGTTGTAACCCCAAAATTAATTCTGTGCAGAGAAAGTAATGTATTAAGAATCTATTTTACTAATGAGGCACTACACGATGATATTTTGCTATGATGGTAATGCCTAAAAGAATAATGACCTGCATTTTGTTAGACACAGCATGTAAATTGACAGCTGAAATGTGCATAGTAAACAGAAGCAAGGTTAATATTAGCTTTGTTTCCATCTTACAATCTAAGAAGCATGAGTTTGAACCCCATAAAAAAATAAAATAAAATAAAAAATCCAAGAACCGTAAGTGAGCCAAAAAGCTTACACGGTCCAAATTCTTGTACTTGGAGACCAAGGAATAGGCTCGCTTAGTTCCAATGCCTGGAATAGAAGGAAGGAAATCACATCCAGCTAGGACACACATGCCTGTCAAATGTACAAATTTGATCACATCCGATACAATAAGCATTAAATATTTAAGAAAAGCTAGTGAAGATCTACAACTTCAACCTTTAATTAGTTTGATAAACAAGTGCCATAAAAGGCTATTGAATAGTTCAGAAAGCAGGGGAAACACATTGTTTTTTGTGTCAAATATTTAAAGTAAGAAGTGCAAATACTACTAAATTAAGTGGATAATGTGAAAAGGGAGACAAACAAGGAGGCAGAATTGATAGAGTCACTATGAAGCTGTATCTGTAGAATCAAGCACCACGTTGATTAACAAGTTCTTGTTAGTCAGATCCAATCATGAAGCCTGATCATGTATCAATCTCTTTCAGCTCAATAAATACCGGCACTATAAAATGGAAGAGCCAAAAATGACCTAGAAACACCATAATAAGGAACTTGCTAGTTTGATCCAACATGTTCTTAAGGTTAGATCACCAGCAATCTATGCCTATGTTAGTTCTGCGGTGACATGCATACATTATATCTAACTTGAGCTATAGCTTAATGAGTATTGCAAATTTCCACGTACTTGGCTTCTCTTTTTCCTTTTACCCGAATTTATCACATGTGTTATTATGGCTAAGAGACCCCCATTGTTCCATGCACTTACAGCAAACTTCTTAACGGCCAACCAACTCTAAATCATCAAAGATTCTCGAAGAACCAACAACAGAGTGCAACAGAGGGCTGCGCATGAAGAGTGAGTCAGTCTTGTTAACCAAAAAATAAAGTCAGCAATATGAGTTCAATTAAGAAGTTAAGTCTCCAAAAGTTACATCAGGTGGAGTACTGAATCAGATCCCCGTTGATAACCATTCTATAACAAGTGAATGCAGATCCCCATGTTCACATCTCTGCATAGCAATAGACAATGGGGCATTTAGATCAAACAAGGAACATCATGATAGCCATTACTTTGGCCGCCATATCTTCTACCATGCTTGGTCTTCTTATTGATTGATCACCTTTTATATCATTTACAAATAACCAGCTTCTTCATGGAAAGTACATTATCAGATATTGTTATGTTTCTCTTGGCCTAATTATTGATGCATGAACACCACGAGTCAACAGGATGGCCCATGAAATATCCATACACTATTTCAAGGTCTTCTCACAGTATCTGACACTTTGCTTGGTTTAGTGGCTTGAACCAGTTGACAAAATCAATGAGACATTCATTTTTCCCACTATTTGGAACTATAATAGATATTCAAGGGCAAAAGATGAGTATAATGCGATGATATGAGAGCTATTTCGCGAACAATTTTCAACTAGTTGGGTTATGAGATGGCATGAAAGGGTTAGTGCACCGTTCATCATCATGTAACTAATTACATGAAACAAACAGATCACTGACAGAACACAAAATTTGGTTGGTTTTTGAGTTGGGGCCTATGTACCATGTTGAGGAGAGTAGTTTGATGCATAGTTTACAAATCCAATTGCAATCACCCATTTTCCTCTTTACATCACTCATATTATACAAAATGTCCCAAAGGCTATAAATGGTTATTCAAGACAAAAACAGTCATATTTTGCTGCACATACTACACAAACTAGCATGTTAGAGATGGACAAGATAACCTACAAACAACTGTTAATGTGAAGCTCGCTCACTCATGAACATGACTAATTTACTAATAGATTTCGATTCTTTTAACAGTGATATTATTATCAAATCACTAGAAAGAAGCACTTCACGTTAAATTGTCCAATTTAGTCATAGCATCCTTGAATGCTGTAGAGGTAAAATTTACCTGTGAACAACTCTTTATCAAAATTCCTAAAGGAAAGTCCTCCATGGACGGTGTTGAAAACCCTGTCCCTCAAAAATTCTTCACCATTCCCGTACCGATCCATTTTAAAAATAACCTACAATAATAGAAACTGATATTAGATGCGCTTAAGAATGTCCCTAGAAGTAAGATTGAAGTAGATATCATATTAAAATATCTCACAGCTTTGCAACCATACGCTATCAGGTCACTATCTTCCGTTATTACAGCTGCAATGCTCCCTTGATCATCATCAAATGCCGACAAGTATGCCAACTGTGCATCAGCCTCATATGGAGCAACTATGAATTCAACACTTTCTGATCTCAAAATCTGAGAAGCAAATACCAAGATTTTAGAATCTCAAAAGTAACAAACTAGTGAGCAAAATATTTGCTGGGTGGTTTACCTGAATGAGTTGATGTGCCATGGATGGAGTAATGTGCACTGCTTTCTAGAAAAGAAATAGCAACTCCAGTTATTAGGGAAAGATCAACAACAGGCATAACAGTATTCTACATCATTTAAACAAAATATTGAAATTCACACACTTGCTGGTAGAACGAGCAGCAATCAGGACAAGGAAACTAAAACCAGTCGAATTTAGTGAAAATGATAAATGTACAAGGGTCTACAACTGTGGTTGTGGCCTTCATTACCATATTATCTTTTGAACCAGTCCCGTCTTGTGACTATTTGTTTAAAAGAAAAAAAAATCCAAATATCGAATCATGCTGATCTAACTTACATTAAGTACATGGCATTTGCAAAGTAGCTATATAATCCAACTAATCTTTATGTATTTTCCAAAAAAAAATGTTCTTGCAGACTGCTTTATATTTCAAGTTTTCTATGTAGTAGTTTATTTTTTTTAAAAAAAATATAATTAAAAATTTTTATTAACATAACTGGTAAAGTTTGGAAATTTAGAATGAATGGTATCCCTGTATTTCAGAAACATTCCAACAAGTGCAGAAACACGTATTTAACTGTTGAATCTGATGCATATTAGACTACATTTTTATGGTGAACCCCTCAACCCAATAAATCTTCCGTTGTATCCATTCTATCTTATTACCGTCAAAAAGTTTCATCTTTAGATTACCTATAAATTGTTATCTTAACTATCCTTGGACTATAGAGTTGTAGATTACTTATCTTGTTTATCTAATTTTCTTTTAACATTGTTCGAGCTTTAGAACTTACATCAGTACCATGAACATATGGAAGAAAATCAACTCACCAGACATGCATTGCATGCTGAAATTTCAGATGCGTCTTCTACCCTGAGGTACTTGCTCAGAATGGATTTCCTTCAAAGTGCAATGGATATTACAGTGCTTTATCCTTCCTAAATATACAACTTAGAATTCATGCAGTACTTTTTTAGGAATATTGGCGTTTCATGTTTTCTGCTTTGATGAAGAAACGGAGACCTTTTCCTGCTTTCAGCTTAAATTTGAATTTCAAAATTGAACAACAAGGCTTTTTTTCTGCACGTATGCATTTGGGGAGGGAGGGTTACATTACTTGGAAGAATTCAATGGCAGCACTGGCATTCCCTTCCTTGAGCTTCTCCTTTGCCAGCATAAGGTTGCTTTCCCTTCGTCTGAATTAGTAAAAAAGCCAAACAAAGAATTATTCTAGTGCATGTTGATAGCATTTGAGTGCAAACCCAGTGAGAAAAAAAGATTTTCTTTACTTCATATAGAACCATGAAGAAGAGAAGAGCAGCTGACAAATTACTAAGAATCTGTAAGTTTCAATAATAACACTGCCAAAATTTTGGCCACAATCACCACATATCCTTTACCGGGATAAGCTGTTCAAATCAGAGCTAAATTTAAAGAAACTAGTTGGTACAAATCAAACCAATTCACTATTCATTTCCATTCATGAAAAATTGAAAATTGATGACCACAATTATGGATTTCTAACAGCTTCAGCTAATCCTTCACTTTTGTAAATCTTTTCCCTGATATTCTCTTCCTGTTCTCTTCACAGAACATCTCCCGGTTGTTTAAACATGAAAAAACTCCATCAGCAATATACAAGCAAGTTAAACGGAAAGCTTTAAAAAATACAAATCATTCAACAAGTGTAGAAATTTAACCATTAGACTCAATCTGAAACAAGGAAAGGCAATGAGCAATAAATCTACTACACGACGAATCCTGAATTAAGAATGAAATTAGAAACAAATAATGAGTGATGAATCATATTGCTAGCCAAGAAACAAATATAGTGGGATTAGGGATTATGGAAAGGAAATTAGAAAGTGAGTGACTTACCTGTGGCGCTCATGCTCCGTCACAGACTTGCAGGGGATGCTGCCACCATCGAATACAACTACCGGTGTGACATTATAATGCCGAAGCAAATTGATATGGTGCATGAAATACTTTAAATAGCGCTTTGCAGCATCGGTCTGTGCATTGAGGCAGAGCTCCATGCTGCATGAATAAGCTACCCAAAACATATGCTAATTGATCAAAGTTCTGACCATCATCTAAATTCCTTTTTCTGAAAATGTTTTTAAAAAAATAAAAAATAAAAAGCTTACCTCCTTTGTGAAGCCACGAATAAGCATCAATCCCGACCTAAAACAAGCAAACCAAAAAATGACATACAAAACGATAATGAGAAGGAAAATACAAAAAATCTGAGGCGAAACAAACGATGTGTGAAGGGAAGAACGAATGAAAAAAGGAGGATGTTTATGAAAATAAAGAAGAAGAAGAAATTTACACGTTTGCCGGAATACTTTTTGATGTGGACGGGCTCGATGAAGGGCTTCAAGAATCTGAGGAGATTTTGGATGCCCATATCTCGGATCGTTTGATTTTTGTTTTCTTTTCTTTTGGTGGGGGATGAGGGGAGGACGGCGACGACCGCTGCAAAAGAGGAGAAGGGAGGTCAGAAATGGAATATAAAAAAGTGGCGGGATGCAAGGCCCCTCGCGCGCGATCTTTTCGAAATTTTGGACGATGGAAGCCCATTCCCCGCTTTTTTTTTTTTTTTCCTCCCTGTTATCATGTAAGCAACTGAGTCAGATAGGCTGGAAATGGACGAGCCTGGGCCGGGCCATAGCTCTATCTGTGCCCAATCCAAAATATATTGTCGGATTTCAGGTCAGATTTAGGTCCAAAATTTTTTAAGAATAATTCTTTGTACACCACATACGGTATAATAGGAGTGTACTATCCAATAATATTGAGGTACATAGCGCACTTAGATATGACAGATATTTAATGCTGTTCTGATTCTTTCTTTCTCCAATTTTCAGTGACGAAAATATCTTTCTCTCCATATAACAAAGAAAGCATAGTAATTATTACTTTCTAATATCTTGTATGATTTTTTTTGAATATATATAACATCCTGAATGATATATATGATTTTATATATCTTTATGACATCTTAAATAATATATATGACATTCTGAACAATATATATAGCTTCTTAACGTCTTATATGACTTCTTATGAATATGTATGACATCCTGAACAATATATATGGCTTTCTAACGTCTTATATGACTTTCTATGAATATATATGGCATCCTGAACAATATATATGATAATCTAGAGTTTTATACAACTTTCTATAAATATATATGACATTCTGAATGATATATATGACTTTCTAACATCTTATATGACTTCCTGTGAATATATATGACATCCTGAATAATATATATGACTTTCCGATGCCTTATATGACTAACAGAAAGTTATATAAAGTATCAGGAAGTCATATATATTGTTCAGAATGTCATATATATTCACAAGAAGTCATATATATTGACAGAAAGTAATTTAAGATATCAGGAAGTCATATATGTTATTCAGGATATCATATATATTCACAGAAAGTCATATATATTATTCAAGATATCATAGATATCATAAAAAGCCATATAAAGTATTAGAAGCCATATATATTGTTTAGGATATTATGTATATTCATAAGAAGTTATATATATTGTTTAGAATATTATATATATTCATAGAAAGTCATATAAGATATCAGAAAGTCATATATACTATTCAGAATATCATAAATACACAGAAAGTCATATATATAGTTCAAGACGTCATATATATTCACGAAAAATGATACAAAGTATTAAAAAGTAATAATATTGTTTCTTCTTTATTTATGGAGAAAATAATATTTTTATCATTTGAAAATTGATAAAAAAAAATTGATAGTATTAAATATCTATTCTATCGTTAAGTATGCTACATGCTTCAAAATAATTGAATGATATGCTTTATTGCACCGCATGCGTTGCACAAAGACTTTCTCATTCTTTAAAAAATTTAGATATGAGCCTAGCTCGTGCCTAAGCTCGACCCCAGCCCAAAGTCAATTGGATCAGCCCAAATTACTTATTTGGGCCAAACATTAGACTGGCGCAAACTTACAAAAATGAAAAGATAATATATAAATAAGAAAAGTAAACAATAATCTAAAAGGTCATAAAATTCTAATATTTAATCATCACAATTAGTTAATTGCTAACTGACTAAAAATTGGATTAACTCATAACTCATCCTAAACGGCTAAATCTACTTGACTAGGGATTAGGCTTGGATCAGATTTTCGGACTGTTGATCGGACTTGGATTAGGGCTCGACTTGGGCGTGGAATAGGCCAAAAATATATCCCAATCTAGTCCGAAATACAAACGAGCTGTATTATTAGGCCCAAACTCAACTTGAATTATTTTAGACCTAGTTTGAAGTCCAATCCAAAATTAGACAAGCCCGAGCCTAATTCTAGCCCTAAGGTTAGGTGAGATTCAAGTATGATCCAAATAATTGGGATTGGATCTCGAAGCATGCCAAACAATATTACGCGTCCATATGCACAGCTCTCAAAGCAGCCAGTGGATGATCAGTGGTGATTTGCACAAAGGAAAGTGAATCCTTCTTTGGCACGAAAGTTACAACACTTGTCCGAACATCCAGTCCAGGATCATGTGCAGGTTACATGTATCTAAAAATTTTCGAAGTATATTTTTAGAATCTGTTACTGTATAATACCATCGTTACATCAATCATGATACAAACCACATGCAGGTTACATACATCTACCACGTAGTGTTTCTCTCCAACAAAGAAGCAAATTTTTTCCGGGTTCTTGTAGTCTCCTGTGATACAAGACAGACTTGGAGATCCATGAGTTCTTGAAATCATCACACTTGCTATCATGACTCATCTTTAGGTCCATTGCGAAGTCAGTGCTATACGTGATGCACGTTAAGATTCCCGTCGGGTTCATGATCCCTTGAGAGAGGCTCTACCGCATTGTGCGTCCAGCCAGGATTTTATGTTTCCAAATTCATTCGTACTAACATTACACGGCCAGCATTTTTCGCTGTCTTTTTAAGATAATAAGTGGACAGAGCCTGAGCACAATCCAACGATTTTATTCAAAACAGCAAAACCATAAACTCTGAAGCCACTCAAACCAAGAAAGAAAACAGAAAAGAGAAGGGCTTCCTCGGCAGTTTTTGTTTCCCTGGGGAACCAAAGTACAATCCAATTAAGAAAACAGTGCTTTCAAAAACCTCCACCACCGTCTTCTTGTATTCAGTTAAATTTGCTCACCGTGTTTCTAAGATATATATATATATATATATATGTAGTTACAAATTCAAAATATTCATGGAACAAAAATCATGCTGCACAAGTTGACTCTGTTCATTTCATCAGCTCTTTGAAACAAACATGGTTTAGTTTTCTAATTTAAAGCATAGGTAGCATCCCGCCCGATTCATGACACTAGTTGATTGGTAACACCAGCAGTGCACTGAAAGACAACAAAGAACCTCAAAGCAGAGAACCACCCCAAGTGGGTACACCAGGGAGCATAAGACAGGCCTCCAAGTCCCATTTCATGGCCAAGGGTGCAAAACAGCACAAAAATATAAAATACATGCAAGGCTTGAAACATGTTCAAGGGAATTGCAAATCATGCACTCAACCCCACAAGGACTCAAGCAATGAGCCAGATAATTAAGCCTGCAATTTCCATTAGCTAGGCAATACTGCAGCAAAACTACCAACACCCACATATATCAAGTGACGAGCTGTCTAACCAGCATTATGACAAAAAGATAAGGTAAACAGAAAGATATCAGCATCATCCTATATGCCTAATAAGAACATCAATAGAGATCACCCCAGATGAGTCGCTAAATTCATGGGGAACAACGAGGAAACTTCCTGCAGGAGAACCTACCTTCAACTCCCTAATGTTCTTGGGTGAAGCTTTGAGATGGAGCTCCCTTCGCTTTCTCTTCACCCTGATCTTATATTCCAAGCCCCACTCCGTTGACCCTGGCCTCATACAAGCGATTGAAAGAGCACTCCCATAAGGCTCACTGCCAGCATTGAGTAGGAGAAAGATGCGGCCATCCTTCCCACGGAGAACCAAAAATGGCTCTTTTTGCTGTAGAGCGACCTCGAAGAAGCGGTTATACGAGAAAGAGATCTGAGGGGTGGAGTGATGTTCATTCTGGATGTGTCTCGAGAGGCATGCAGTGAGGCCTTGAAAGGTGCAGCTGGAGATGGGGCAGGAGAAGGGGGCAAATAGGCAGGACTCCTCGTGGGTGCACTTCTGGGTGTAGGGGATGGTCTTTCGGCAGCCAAATCTAGAATTGGGGCATGGGATCTTCATGGCTTCAATGATTGTCTCTAGTGCCGGGCATCGTCTGCTGCCAATGGGGAGGGAACAGACGTGGCACTTGTTCTCCAGAATTGCACAGCATAGGAAGCATGCCACATGTCCATTGTCACACTATCACACAAAAATATATGTTTAACTTTAACAAAAATAAATTTGAATTCCATTCAACGACCAAGAAACACTCACTCCCACAAACCAGTTGGTAGTAGTCTCTTGCTGTAGTCAGACACAGTCCTAAAATGATTCAATCAGGCTGGACGAACATACAAACTTCCATTAAAAAAAAAAAAGGGATTATTTGCCAAAAAGCCGAAAAAGGAGTCAAATGATTATTTAAAAAAATTGGGCACAGATGTTTGAGTTATTAGTTATTTATACAGTGATTCAAGCATATACAAGTACATCGAGGTTGACAACAACTATTGCAACAAAACTGCCATCTGCAGCATCAGATAACATTACTGACCCATAAAACATTATCTCAATAACAAAACTCACGAACCACGCACTGAAAAGAAATCTTGAGTAGCCTGCCTGGTTAAGAACAACTTGCAGAGTCATTATACCAGTGAAGTGTTCACTAATGAGTTGAAACACTTTACAAGATTCGAGTTTAAAGGTCTGTGTACAAGAATTTCTGGCTTGGAAGACAACATTAATTCCATCAATCAAATGAGAACCTACATGCACGCCGTTCATAGATGATAGAGAACGGCTCTACTCCCCAGTAAAGGGTAAAACAGAATAGAAGCAAAGCCTGTTAATCTTTCTAAGTCCCACCATTGCTCCAGTTGTTGCTATTGACACATATCCTAAAGGCTCTAACAGGCATCCTCTATAATTCGAGAGTTCAGAACTTGAGTCAGTGAAAATGTCTAGTGCAATCATATGACAAAATTTTTTCGTGCTAGCTTGCTAAATAAAATTTTATCGAGCAAACTAGCATGATAAAATTTTCTTTAGCATAATAGACTAGTTTTCTGACACCTCGGTACCTGGTAGGTGTGCAAAGCTAAAAAGGGCAACCTGCGTTACCAGCCTGGCGGGAAGTAAATTTGGCAAAAGATCTAAAAGTTTAATTTCGCACATTGGAGTTAGCTTTAACACACTTTCTGAGATCAGACATTCAAGTGTATCTCAGCAAACCATATGGCATTGCTGATCTAGATCATATAAACCATGTTATAATGCTGATCCAGAACATACATTGTAGTGAATTTAGCAAAGTCTAATTTTGCAAACTGGACATTAGTTTTAATGCAAAGTTTGCTCTCCAAAAATTGGGCTCTCAAGCATATCACTCCAAATTGTGTACTAGGGCTGATGTAACAAATTTTGCAAAATCCAATTTTGTAAACCAGACTTTAGCTTTAAAGCAAAGTCCACTTTCTGAAATCTGAATTTCGCATGCATCTTACTTAACTGTACCATAATCACTAATCCAAAGCATACAAACCATAGTGTCGTTAAGTTAAACACTATGAAGCATGAATACATATACAACACAATATTGATACGCTAATATGGCATTTTTTTTAAAAATAGGATATGCTACAACTAAGATATGCAAAGAAATTCTTATGTACATATATGTACATGGACATGCACATGTACATGTACACACACATATATACACATATATATCTACATATACATATATGTACATACGTACATACGTATGATACTTCTCCGCTACTTCAAAAAGTAATAAATGCATACATGCACAAAAATATATATGCATAAAAAAAATGCATTCATGTATATGTATACCAAAACAATACAATTCATACTTTATGCAGTAGTATTAGCTTTTGCAAGCTTATCATTTAATCGTTATTCCATAGAGACCATAATCCATACTTCATATTTTAAAATTAATAACATAGACTACATAGTTGACCCTCCTCCTTATTTTTTGAAGTATTGGAGAAGTATTCAAAGTATATCCAGGACATATCTGCAGTCTTTTTTTAATTTTAAAAAATAGGATACTTACCATAACTATTATACACGTATCCAAGAAGCATCCAACAAGAACTGATATCGGATACATATACGATACTGATACGACATGTGATTTGCAATATCTGTGCTTTCTGATCCAAATCATCAATTGTAACATATTCAGTAAATTCCAATTTCGCAAATTAGAGGAAGAGTGTAGATCAACAAGTAATACACCAGCCCATCTGAATCTTCCCAAAAGAAATAGGTTCGTTATCCCCTTTTATATATTAATGCATTATGTTTGGGTTACTCAAGACCAACATGATTGTGCATGGGTCGCATTCGGTTTGGCCTTGGATAAAATGGTCGAACAAGGATTCAAAAAGTCTTTAGAGCCAAGCACCAGCCCCATAACATAGCAGTACAAATGTCATGGACTATGGGTAGTCAAGGTATGTCTTAGACAGCTAGGAAGATTATACAATTTAAGATTGAGCAAAAGAATTAAAAAAGCACTGCAACAAAGAGTTGAGTGGGTAATGCATTCAGGACTTAATGACTTAACAAGTTTTCTTCCAGACTTTGATTTCCCCTACCTCATCTCTCTAACTTTTTAAGAAGCCTAACCCTCAATCCTACCTTGACAACCCAATTATTTTGCTCGTTTTGAAGATATGTGACCCACAATTGAACCCCTAATCGTGCAGGGGGTTGGAAAAGACTTAGATATAGAAAAAATTGAAAAACTCAACATGAGAGGGGAAAAAAAATTATAGTAACCACCAAGTTGGTCAGGCATTTATCACTATGCCCATGTTGAGAGACAATACAATATGCACTTATAGAAAGATTGTTTTCCAAGAACAGACTTCAAGGTCTAGCTTGACAACACCATACTTCATGTTGGGGGGGGGGGGGTGTGGTGGTGTGGAGAGACACAAAAACTTCCAATTTTAGAAAGCGGGCTTTGCATTAAAGCTACAGTCTGATTTATGAAATCTGACTTTGTCAAATCTATTACATCAGCGACACTATATGGTTTGGGGAGATACACTTGAAAGTCCAATTTTAAAAAATGAACTTTGTATTAAAGTTAAAGTCCGGTCTGCAACATTGGGCTTTGCCAAATTTCATTGCAGTGTATGGTCTAGATCAGCAAAACAATATGGTTTGCACACTCTATATCAGCGATACAATATGATTTGCTGAGATATGCTCGAGAGTCCGATTTTGGAAACCGGACTTTGCATTAAGGACTCATTTGATTGATGGGAAGTGGAAGGGGGAAGAGATAGTTCTTGGGAAGTGGAGAAGAAGCTTCTCGTTTGGTTGAAGTTTTAAGAGGAAAGAGAGTGAAAAATACTCTTTCCATAGAAAGTCACTTTCCACATTTCATGAGAAGTGAAAATCCATAGAGAATGTGGATTTTGGCACTTTCCATGGGATGAGAAGTGGTAGTACTTTTTTCTTTCCCAAAATATTTTTTTAAAATCTACGGTTAAGATTTTACAAAATATCATGGGATGGTTATGATGAAATATTGAATAGTGATATAATACTATATTAATATTATCCTAATGTTTATATGAATATAATATCAATATTAATATTTACACTAATATAATATTTTTTTATTAATATTAATATAATATTTATATTAATATATTAATATTTATATCTATAGTAATAAATTTATTATATTAAAATATTAATATTATATTAATATATATTAGTATTATATTAGCACAATAAATTATTATGGTCTAATGTTATATTATAATATATTAATATTATATTAATATTAATATAAATATAATATTAATATTTATATAATATTCAGGAGTAAAAAGATATAGTCTTATATCTACTAAAAGTGTAATAATTATTTTACATAATCTTTTCAAAAAAATAGATGTTCAACCAAACATAAGCTACTCTACAATAAGTTATTTTTTTATTATTAACCAAACATGCCAAGATCCTATTTCCAAAAAATAACTTGACAGGAAGTAGCTTTCTGAAAAGTTACTTTCTGAGAAGAAAACTTTTTTCCGCGAACCAAACAAGCCCTAAACCTAAAGTCTGCTTGGCCCGAGGGAAACTTTGTTAACTCATTTTCATGCCAGGTTGGCAATGCAGGTTGCCCTTTATTAACTCCTTGTTCGTATTAGTTCGCGAGATAAGACTTTGGATGCTGCCAGTTTGGAGAAAAATGCCCAAATCCCTATACCATCAATCCCCCATTGCATCTAGTGTATTGAAATTAACAGGTTAAGTGTGTATCTGTTGTGCATGCGCAATCTTCTAATTAAATACCTAGCAGTTCTGTCACCAATTCTACTGTGCATTTCTCTCTGCATCAATCAATAAGCAAGCCAATACCCTTCTAAGGCACACGGGCACATCAATGAGGAGTTGATAAACCAAAGGGTAACAACAAAAGTAACAGCAGCATATAAGAAAAGAAACAAGAGACCCTTTTCTTAGGTGCGCGACAGAACCAGCTAATGTAACCATATATAAACGTAAATAAAGATATGCTGCGCGAATGAGGAATCTTTAAATCTATTTATAGATTAACAAGATCTACAGCAAGTAAATTAGTTTTTTTTTTAAAAAAAAACAAAAATAATACCTCGAATAGAGGGGCGCGCAAGGGTGTGCCGCAGGAGGAGCAATCGAGGACGTCCGGGTCTATGCTGACGTTAATGCTCTTGGTGTTGTTCCCTGGCCCAAAACAAGGAGAGTGAGAAGCCCGCCCTCCCTCCTCCTCGCTCTCCTCCAACTCTATATCTCCAATCGATTCTAGCTCCGGTTCCCGGTCGGTGCCAAGAATGGGATTCGTGTGAGCGTTCTCCTCCTCCTCTTTTATATGTGCTTCATACAATTCCCCCGTCTCTTCCACGCTCTTATTTTTAGCATGACCCATTTTTTCTACTTTGGCTCTCTCTACTTCCATCTTTGGCTGGTCTCCACACAAGTTTTTGTTGGTTTGGAGAGTTAAAACCCTTCAACTTCTTAATCAAAAACAGACCCTTCGACTTCGGTTTGACAGCTCGGTGGAGCTGTACCTGCACGAAATCCGACGGGTTTGCTGTCCCGTGTCGCACGGAGGACTCATTCCCGCGTCTCCAAGACTGTAAGCCGCGACGCATATTGATTATCTCAAGATTCCAATCACGATGGCACCGCCGGCTCTCGCCTCTCGGTAGCCGGTAGGAAACGAAGTAAGAAAAACCATGAGCCTGTTCAGATCTTCCTACCAAGTTCCGCTTAAAACTTCTTAAAATTTGAACCGTTCATTTAAGCATATTTTTATATAAATTAAATATTATTTAATTTAGGTTTTGTGGGAAGAAAAAATTCAGATTTTTTTTTTCCTCCAAAGACTATGACCCGAAATAGATTTGAAAAAGTTCTTCCAAATGCAAATTAGATGGGCAAGCTGATATGTTTCCCTGAAAATTTTCAAACCAATCTTGCAGAAATATCCAAACATACCTGAAAAATGTTATGATTCATCACTCCTAGGGGGGAAAAAATAACATAATACTTTTATTTTTGGTATTTTTATAACTATTTTGTTAATTCTCCTCTCTTTGTTTAATAATTGCATGATTTATTCTATTTTTTTTGTTAAAATATAATATTTATATCAGAAATTATAATATCTTGATATTGGGGTGTAATCAGATCGGATAAAGATCGAATACCAGCACATCCATATTCATATTTATTTTATTCGATGAATATAAATATGAATATGAATATTATTTAGATACAAAAATTTATATTTATATTTATTTTAAATAGATATAGATACAATTTGGATACTAAAAGTATGAATATAATTATGGATATAAGTTGGATAATTAAATTTTATGATCACCGAATCAAAGATATTACTTAATAAATAAAATCAAATTAATAATATATTTATATGATTGTATATATTTTTTTAAAATTAATAAGTACTACATATAACTATATAAAGTTATAGATAAATTCAGATATTGAAATATAGATCGGATGGTTATCTATTCATATCCATATTCATTTTTCTTTGATAAATATGGGTATGGATATTATTCAAATCTTTAAATTTTTATCCGGATTGATTCGAATATAAAATCAAATTCAGATGGAGATTATTTATACCATTTTCACTTCTACTTAATACATGGCTAGGCTTTGTCACCGGCTTTTTTTTCCCAATCCAACTAAGAAAACAGTGCTTTTCAAAACCTCCTCCACCTGTACCAGAAAAAAAAAAAAAGTAAAAACCTCCCCCACCACCCAAAATGCAGTTAGTGTTTCTAAGATATTATTCATGGAACAAAAATCATGCTGCGCAAGTTCAACAAATTGCAGTTTGTTTTTGCCAAATGGGAACCTGAGGTTGATTAATATTGATAAAATTTGGATGACATGGTCATTTGATACCAACTGATCAACTAGTGTCACAAAGCAAGTAGGATGGTACCGATGCTTTAAGTCAGGAAACCTAACCATGTTTATCTCAAAGAGTTGATGAAACGAACAGAGTCAAGAACTGAACAGCAAACCGTAACAACATTAGCAACACCAGCGATGCACCGAAAGAGAACAAAGAACCTCAAAGCAAAACCACACCAAGTGGGCACACCAGATGGTGACATTGAGCCATGTCATATGAGGAATATAAAAAGCATCAATGGGAGCATAAGACGGATTCCAAGTCCCACTTAATGGCCAAGGGTGCCAAACAGCACAAAACTATGAAGAACGTACACGACTTGAAGCACGTTTAAGTGAATCGCAAATTATGCACTCAACCCAGATGCAGCATGATTACCAACATCCACATAGATAAAGTGACGACCTGTCTAACCAGCATTATGACAAAAAAACAAAGGTAAACGGCAAGAGATCAGCATCATTCTACGTCTTCCTAATGAGAACATCAATAGAGATCATCCCAGCTGAGTCATTAATTGCACGGGGAACAAAGAGGAAACTCTCTGCATCAGAAGCCACCTTGAACTCCCTAATGTTCTCGGGTGAAGATTTGAGATGGAGCTCGCTTCCCTTTCCCTCCACCATGATGTTGAACCCCAAGTCCGACTCCAGTGAACCTGGTCTTATACAAGCGATTGAAAGTAAATTCCATAAGGCAAAAAAATTGCATTCATTGAGTAGGAGAAAGATGCGGTCATCCTCCCCATGGAGAACATAACATGGCTCTTTTCGCTGCAGAGCGACCATGAAGGATCGGTCATAAGAGAAAGAGATCTGGGGGGTGGTGGAGCGATGCTCATTCCGGATGTGGCCCGAAAGTAGTGCAGTGGAGCCTCGAAAGGTGCAGCTCAAGACGGGACAGGAGCCGGGGGCAAATGGACAGGACTCCTCGTGGGTGTCTTTCTGGTTGTAGGAGATGGTCTCTCGGCAGCCAAATGTGCAATGGGGGCAGGGGATCTTTATGGCTTCAATGACGATCTCTAGAGGCCGGCATTGGCTATGGCCAGTGGGTAAGGAGCAGACATGGCACTTGTTTGAAAGCTTCACACAGCATGAGGAGCATGCCACGTGCCCATTGTGGCACTATCACACAAAATCCATGTAAACTTTTAACAAGAATGAATTTGAATTCCATTCAATGACCAAGATACAAATTTCCGGGGAAAAAATGGATTACTTGCTAAAAAGCTCAAAAAGAAATCAAATGATTCATTAAAAAAAAAAAAAGAAGAGGCAAATAGATGTTCGAGTTATTGGTTATTTATATATTGATTCATGCATATACAGGCATCAAGATAAACAACAATTATTGCAAGAAAGCAGTCATCTACACCATCAGACAACATCATCGATCCATAAAACCTCACCTCAATAACAAAACAGCAATCAATGAAAAGAAATCTTGAGTCGCCTGCCTGGTTAAGAATAACCTGCAGAGCCATTAGGCTGGTGAAATGTTCACAAATGAGTTGAAACACTTTACAAGATTTGTGTTTGAAGGTCCGTGCACAATCTCAGCGAGAATTTCTGGCTTGGAGGACAACATTTATTCCATCGATCAAAAGAGAACTTAAATGCACACCTTTCATACATGAGAGAGAATGGCTCCACTCCCCAATACAGGGTAAAACAAAATAGAGGCGAATCCTATTGATCTTTGTAAGTCCCACCATTGCTCCAACTGTTGCTGTCGATGCACACCCTCAGCGCTTTAACAAGCATCCTCTATACTTAGAGAGTTTAGAACCAATGAAAAGATTTGGTGCAATCATTTGCCATCCGTTGTCTATTTTTACCGGTTGAAATAGCACGATATGCATGTAGGCAAAGTTCATCATCTTGGTACTAGATTCCATACCAATACCATTCCATTGCAATGTCAATATACCCATATAGAGGCCAATTTGGCATACCAAGTATTAGTACACCCACCTACCATATATTGGTACAATACGGTTGATACGTGCAAGTACTGACTAGTATGGTAAATCTTGAGTGTGGTGAATTGATACACTTCTATTACTATACTCAATATAATAGGATATAGAGACCTGTAAGTCCCCAAGGCTTTTAGGAAAAAAAAAAAACAGAGCTTCCAAAATTTTATTAAGCAAACTAGCATCATAATTTTTTTTTTTAGCATAATGGACTATTTTTTTGACACCTTAGCAATATGTAGGCAAGCAAAGGTAAAAAGGCAACCTGTGTTACTAGCCTATCAGGAAGTAAATTTCGCAAAAGGCCTCAAATTTTGGTTTCACAAATAGGAGTTTAGCTTTAAGCCTTTACCACAAAGTCCAGTTTCTGTACAGGACTTTTGAAAATATCTCATCAAACCATTTATTGTGTTGCTGATGCAGATCTACGTTGTAACAAACTTAGCAAAATCCAAATTTGCATATGGACTTCAGTTTTAATGCAGAAGTTGCTCTTCAAAATCAAACTATGCTTTATGTAATAAATTTTGCACAGTCCAATTTAGTAATGTACCAAAAAAATGTCCAATTTAATAAACAGGACTTTAGTTCTAATGCAAAGTTCACTTTCTGAAATCGGTCTTTCGCGTGTATTTCACCAAACCATACCATATCACTGGCCGAAAGCATACAAACCATATTATATTGCTAATTTAAACCTTGTGAAGCATGAATGCGAATACGACACAATACAGATATGCTGATATGGAAAATATTGGAAAAATAGGATATGCTACGACCAAGATCATAATCCATATTTCATATTTTAAAATTAATAATACAGACTACAAAATTGACCTCTTCTTCATTTTTGGAGGCATTGGAGAAGTATGTAAAGTGTATCCAGAAAGTATCCATAGTATTTTTTTTAGAAAAAGTTTGAAAAAAATCAGATTCATACTATAGGTGTTGGACATGTATCCAAGAAGTACCCGATGAGTATCGATATCTAACACAGATATGATACAGATATGACATTTGATTTGTAGTATCAGTACTTTCTGGTTCAGATCATACATTGCAGCATATTTTGTATAGTCCAATTTCCGGAATGGATGACAAGTCTAGATCAACAAGTAATACTCCTGCCCATCCGAGACTTCCCAAAAGAAATAGATGGGTTATGCCGTTTATCATTGCATCATGTTTGGGTTACTCAAGGCCAACACGATTGTGCACGGGTTGGATTCAGTTTTGACCTTGGATGCAATGGCCAAGCAAGAAGTCAAAAAGTCTTTAGAACCTAGCGCTAGAACCATAGCATAGTGGCACAGATGTCGTGGACTATGGGCTTGTCAAGGTATGTTTTAGACAGCTAGGAAGATTGTATAATTTAAGATTGAGCAAATGAATACAAAGAGATGAGTGTGTAACGCATTCAGGACTTAACGTGCTTTCTTCCCGACTTTGAGTTCTCCTACAGCCTCTCTCAAATTTTCAGGAAGCCCAACCCCAGATCCTGCCCCGTCAAACGCATCACTTTGTTCATTCCTGAAGACGTGACCACCGATTGAATCCTTTATACTGTGCATCACGGTCACCAATTCTACTGTGCATTATTTATTGCTCGTTCTCTGTGAATAAGCAAGCAAATAAACTCCTAAGGCACATCAACGAGGATTTCATAAACAAAAAAAGTAACGATAGCATATGACAAACAAGTGACCCCTGCCTTCGGCGATCGACAGAACAAGTTAATTAAAGATATGCTGTGCGAAAATCCATCTATAGATCAACAAGATCTTCGACAAGTAAATTAGTTTTTTTTTTTTTTAAAAAGAAAAAATAATACCTGGAACAGAGGGGGGCTCAAGGGTGTGAAGCAGACGGAGCAACCGAGGCCGTCCGGGTCGATGCTGACGTTAATGCTTTTGGTGTTGTTCCCTCCAGCACACGATTCTTGCCTGACGTATGGTTCTCTATCGCTGATGCCCCACTTGGCCCAAGGCTTCGCGGACGCCCCACATCTCACTCGTCCCTCCTACGCTGATGCTCCACATCTCACGCGTCCCTCCTACGCTGATGCCCCACTCGGCCCAAGGCTTCGCGGAGGCCCTCATCTCACCCGCCCATCCTGGGCTGATGTCCCACTTGGCCCAAGGCTTCGCGGAGTCGCTCTTCTCGCTCGTCTCCCCTCCTCTCGTCTTCCCGTCCTCTGTTTCTCCTAGTTTCGCTCTTTTTGCTTCCATTTTCGGCTGATCCCTGCACCTCACTATTGTTTTTGTGTTTTCTATTAGAAATAGCTAAACCTAATCGTATACAAATATTAAAATCTATGATATTTTCTAGAGTTAAAGAATAATCAAAGTGTCAAGTTTGTATATTTCCAAAAATCTTTATTTTAAGAGCCAAAGAATGATTAATGTTGTGAGTCTTCTCAAGAGTTGTGGGACTAAGGGAATTAATGTTGGGTCATTTCAAGAGAATTAGAAATAAAAAATTAATTTTGTGATTAAAACTATCTATCAAAATTTGAAAAAGATTCCATAATTTACCATAAAAAAAGAGTTTAAGCTGGAGCAAATCAAAAAAAGAGACTCTTATGGCAATTGTGATGCATACCCCCTTCCACTGGAAAAAAAAGAAAGCAATGCACGGGAGGAATTCCCTATAATGCAAATATGTGATATCCCCAATATCACCTGTGGCAGGAAACAGTTCCTTGATGCAGAATATGACTAGTGTTGGGGTAATTCAGCCGATTTTTTAATTCTGACCCTCGATCAGTCTGATAAGCTCAACCTGTCGATTATCAGTCGGTTGGCCGACTGATTGGTTAACTTCAGCCATCAATAAATTTAGCCATAACAACTCATATAATCTCAGATCGATGACCATCGATATATCAGAGTTATCGATCGATGCTCATTCGGACTTCTACGACTACCGACATACGATCGACATATTTTGTTCACCGATATATAGTCGGCTTAGCAGAAACTACCAACGCAAAAAGTGTATAATGGTCAGAACATGATCAGTGGTGGGTGTAACCACCCATCCCATGATCACATAATGCCAGAATGTGCGGGATCCATATGTCTAACCGTTACAACCGGTTACCAACTACTTGTCTATAAAAGAAGATAATGAATAGCATTTGGTAAGGTCTCTTGAGGGCTGAAATTTTGTCTTTTTGAATTCTGATCTGTTGTTCACCATTCTCCGCTAATTTAAGCATTGGAGGGTCCCCATCGGACACAACTTCGGTTAGTATGGATTTTATTTTGCAGGTGCTCTTCACCGACAACAGACGCAATAGGAGATTGACCGCAACAGATTGATGCACCAGGTAAGGAGAGAATACGAGCAATTATGGCTAAAACCAGAGCTCAGCATTCAACAGGATCCGTAAGGCAATCTTCCCACCAGAAAGATATTTCTCCTCCTCCCCCATTGGCAGAGCCCAGCTTTTCGCGTTCTGTAGCCACTACGGACGCACAAATTACTGCCTTGATGCAGTAAATAAAGGTGTTAACGGAGGCAGTTTACAGCCTCCAACAACAACAAATACAACAACAGCAGCGACCGTCAATGGAGGAGCCGGTGGCTTATTCAATGCTGTCTAGGCACAGCCGCCGTCCTTTACGACATTCACCCTCATCATCTCCAGAACGATGGCCGTCTCGACATTCTCATCGAGTCGAGTAACTGCGTTCTCGGTATTTTCACCACACCATCCATTTTTTGTGGCAATCTCTTTTCTTTGCCATGTACATAGTATCAAGAAGAGAAAAAAATCGTATGAACCTTCTCCTTCTCCATCCTTAAATTCTTCGGGGGACTCTACCCCCGGATTATCTTAGCAATAATGGCTCGATGACTACAAACACAAGTTCAAGGAGATCGACCGTCAACTTGCCCGACTTTAGATGGAAGGTCGGAAATCTTCCAACGACTACGACTTCCACACTGTCTAACTTTTCTCTCAGCACATCCTGGATGAGCTGATTCAATCTCGATTCAAGATACCGCAGATGGAGCCATATGATGGCTCCACCAATCCAATTGACCACCTGGAGAGCTACAAGACTCTCATGATGATCCAGGAGGCAACCGACGCCCTCCTATGCATCGACTTCCCGACAACTATTTGGAAGGTTGCTCGAGCCTGGTATTCTGGGCTGCAGTCGAAGAGTATAAACTCTTTCGAGTAGCTCAAAAATTCTTTCATGGCCTATTTCAATACTAGTCGAAAAATGCCACGGACATTAGACAGTCTCTTCTCAATCAAGTAAGGCGAGACAGAGATATTGAGAAATTTCATGACTCATTTCAATGCAGCTACACTTGAGGTCAGGGACCTCAATGAGGATATGACCATATCGGCCATGAAAAAGGGTCCGAGGGGATCTAGATTCACTTATTCTCTGGATAAAATTCTCCTCCAGACCTATGCTGAACTCCTGGAACGCACGTACAAGTATATTCACATGGGCAAAGGTGCTTCTGACAGATGCAAGACAGAAGAAAAAGATCAGAAAAAGAAGCAGAAGAAAAGTGAAGCCCCGATCGAATTAAGTCGGTCAATTACTAATAAACGAGCTTCACCTCGATGACAGAGTCTAAGCCCGAACAATTATGATAGGTATGACTCCTATACTCCTCTTTCTGTTCTCCATGAGCAAATCTTAATGGAGATCAAAGGAGAAGAGTACCTACGACATCCCCCGTCGATGAAAGCACCATCGAGGAGTCGTGACAGGAAGAAGTACTATCGATTTCATCATGATCACGTTTACAATATCGAACAGTGCATTCAACTCAGGAATGAAATAGAGACCCTGAATCGATGTGGCTACCTCAAAAAATTTTGACGAGATCATCCGACTCAACCTTCCACTGACCAACAGTCTCACCACAGACTGAGGAGACGATCAATAATCGACCAATAGTGGAAGTAATCAATATGATCTCTGGGTGATCGAAGGACTCAGAGGTAACTTTCGAAGAAGAGTCGGCGAAGAAACGACAACTGGACAATATAATCTCTTTTTCGAAAGATGATGTTAGGAGAATACAAACTCTCCATGATGATGCTGTTGTCGTTTCAACGACGATAGCAAATTATGATGTAAAAAAAAAATTTAGTTGATAATAAAAGTTCAACTGATCTTCTCTTTTACTTGATTTTCTTCTGAATGCGACTACCGACTAACCGATTCAGAAGAGTCTCGACGCCATTAGTCAATTTTACTGGAGATGCAATTATCGTGGAAGAAAAAATTACTCTTTCTTTAACCACGGAAATAGATCTACAATAAAGTACTATTCTCCTAATATTCACAGTCATCCGAGTTCCATCAGCTTACAATGCCATACTTGGATGATCTGGACTTAATGTCTTGAGAGCAGTAGTTTCAATATACCATCTATTGATCCAATTTTCAATAAAAAATGAAGTCAGAGAAATACGTGGAGATCAATAATTTGCTCGACGTTGCTTCCTAATCTCTATAAAGAATAATCAATCTGAAGACTCTTTATCTGTTGATAAATTGGACCAAAGAGAAAATGAAGAAAGGGGTGAACTGATCGAGCAACTGATTTCTATCCCATTGAAAAGGAAGATCCTGAGAAGACAGTCCAAATTGGATCACAATTGGTTAATTTGGAGTGGCAACAACTGATGAATTTACTAAGAACAAACACCGACATTTTTGTCTGGTCGGCAACCAACATGCCAGAAATTTTTTCGAAAGTAATAACCCACCAGCTGAATATTGATCCTAAAATTAGGTCGATGAGATAAAAGAAAATATATTTTGCTCCTGAAAAATAGAAGGTCATCGACGAAGAGGTCGACAAGCTTTTCACGGCTGGCTTCATCAGAAAAGCAAATTATCTCGATTGGCTCGCCAATATAGTGATGGTGAGAAAAACCAATGAAAAATAGAGAATCTGCATCAACTATACAAATCTAAATGAAGCTTGTTCGAAGAACAGTTTTTCTTTACCAAAGATCGACCAACTAGTTGATGCGACTTCGAAACACTGACTCTTCAGCTTCATGGACACCTTTGTGGGCTACAATCAAATTTGGATGACACCCGAAGATGAAAAGTACACTACCTTCATAATAGAAAAGATATCTACTATTATAAAGTAATGTCATTCGATTTAAAAAATGTCAGAGCTATTTATCAACGGCTAATCAATAAATTGTTTAAGGCACAAATCGAGCGAAATATTGAAGTCTACATTGATAATATGCTGGTGAAAAGCTCTCAAATTTCTAATCCTATTCGAGATTTGGAAGAAACCTTCAACACACTTCGACGATATCAGATGAAATTAAATCCGACTAAGTATATATTCGGAGTAACTTTTGAATTTTTTTTTGAATTTCTTGTGTTACAACAAAAAATTGAAGTCAATTCTGAGAAAATAAAGGCTTTCATTAATATGAAGCATCCAAGCTCCAAGAAAGAGATACAACAACTTAATGGAAGGATCACCGCACTCAGCCGATTCATCTCAAGGTCGGCAGAAAGATGTTTATCCTTCTTCAAGACCTTGAGACAAGCCAAAGATTTTTCATGTTCAGATGAGTACCGACAATCCTTCGAAGATTTAAAAAGATATCTGACATCTCCACCATTGCTTATAAAATCAAAGGTCAAAGAAACTTTGTATCTTTATTTGGCAATTTCGACAGAAATAGTTAGTTTGGTACTCATCCAGGAGGATGAAAATTGAATTCAATGGTCAATTTACTACACCAGCAAGGTGCTTCATAATACTGAAATAAGATATTCAAGAGCAGAGAAGGTGATCTACGCTTTAATCATATCATCATAGCGACTTCATCCGTACTTTCAAGCATATTCTATAGTTGTCTTAACAGATCAGTCGTTAAAAATAATTTTATACTGACTTGATACTTCAGGTCGAATGACAAAGTGGGCAACAAAACTCAGTGAGTTTGGTATTCAATATCGTCTGCGACCGTCGATGAAGGTATAAATTTTGATCGATTTCATCATCGAGTATACTATATCTGACAATAACTCTGAGGATGAACCCAACGACAAATTAAAGCAAGTTAAAACTCTTGAGATCGAATTAACATTGATGTGGATGCTACATATTGATGGAGTATCCAATGCACAAGGCAGTGGAGCCGATCTCATCCTCATCAATTTCGAAAGGATTGTAACCGAATATATCCTTTGGTTTAATTTCAAAGCTTCAAATAATCAAACTGAGTATGAAGCTCTCCTAGCCGGCTTGAAGATTGTCAAAGAGCTTGACATTGATAACCTGAAGGTCTTCACCGACTCACAGTTGATTATCGGACAAGTTAAGGATGAGTTTGAAATCCGAGACTCCATTATGATGGAGTATCTTCAAAAAGTGAAAGATCTTACATCAATTCTAAAATATTTTAAGATCTCTCACGTTTCAAGAATGGAGAATGCTCGAGCTGATATACTTTTTCAACTTGCAACCACTTCAACTCACTGGATTGGATATTCATCGAATGTCTCGAGCAACTGAGCATTGATAGTGTCGAAGAAGTGCTACAAATTAATGACGGGCCATGCTGGATGGATCCGATCATCCAATACTTAACTGATAGAATTCTACCTGCAGATCCTTCAGAAGCCAATCGATTAAGATGGATGGCCTCACAATATATCTTGATGAATGAACAACTTTATAAAAGATCATTCTCTCTTCCCTTATTAAAGTATTTGAGATCAGTGGATGTCGATTATGCACTCTGAGAAATTTATGAAGGAATTTGTAGAAATCACTTAAGGAGTAAATCTTTGACTTATAAAGTCTTACGATAAGGATATTATTGACCCACTATGAAGAAAGATGCAGCTGAACTTATTCGAAGATGTGAATCATGTCAGAAGTATGCTAACATACAATATCAACCGATTAGCCAGCTGACGTCAATCGTTGTATCATGGCTCTTCGCATAATGGAGAATCGACATACTTGATCTTTTCTTTTTAGCATCCGATCAGAGAAAATTCATTGTAGTTACCATTGATTACTTCACCAAATAGATAGAAACTGAACTTTTGGCACAGATCACTGAAAGTAAGATGAAAAACTTCATTTAGAAGTCGATCATATGTAGATTCAATCTACCACATGTCATCATCACCGATAATGGTCGATAATTCGACAATCAAAATTTTAAAGAGTTCTGTGCAAAATTTTATATTACGCATAAACTCACATCAGTCAACCATCCACAATCCTACGGTGAAGTGAAGGTAACAAATCGAACAATCCTACATGGTCTCAAGACCAGACTAAATAAAGCTAAAGACCTCTGGGTGAAAGAATTATATCTAGTTTTATGGACATATCGGACAACTCCTCACATATCGATGGGTGAATCGCCATTCAACCTAGTCTATAGGATAGAGACGATGATTCCACTTGAGATCGGATTACTATCAGCAAGAGTAGAACAGTATAATGAGTCGAGCAATTCTGAATATTGGAGAGCCGATCTAGACTTACTTTCGAAAGTCTGACAGTAAACTCAAGTTCGGATGGTGGCATATCGACAAAGAATAATCCAATATTACAATACAAAAGTCAAGTCAAAGGTCTTTTGTCCAGGAGATCTAGTTCTAAGAAAAATAGAAATTTTAAAGCCTCTGAATAAGAGAAAATTATCTCCAAACTGAGAAAGATCCTACAGAATAATCGAGACACTTCGATCAGGTACATATCAGCTAGAAACTCTTGATGGAATAACTATTTCTCAGACTTGAAATACTGATAACTTGAAGATGTACTATCAATAAAATTGTTCACATATACAATGTTTGGAATGAAATATTGAAATTTAGAATTGTGAAAGCTTCAATCAACTACATCTATAAAATGATATTAGATCGATAAATAATTGATCAAATTTTACCGACTACATCTCGATTTTCACTATAAAAATTGATTTAAGTCGAACAACGATATCAAGTTAATATATAATTGTCAACTTATACGGATTATATCTCAATTTTTTACTATAAAAATTAATTTAAGTCAAATGACTACTCATATTGACTTAGCTTTAGCTAAGCGGAATATTACGCTGACTCGACCCCGATCGAGTAGAAAATACACCGACTTGACTACGGTCAGTCGAAGGATATTCGGCTTACCACCGTCTATCAAATATTTAAAAAATATATATACTAAGTCGATTGACACCCGACTAGCAGACAAACTCTGCTATGACTAATGGTCGACATTCAGTTCACTGATGGATGATTGAAAATCTAACTATTAATCAACGATATTAAAAGTATAAATGTAAAAAAGGATTCAGTATTTAAATTTTTTTTTTCATTCATTGAAGAAAAGATTATAAAAATTGGATCAAAAGTTCGATTACAAAATCTTATTATAAAAAAAAGAAGTGTTATCTGATCACCAGTCGGCTTCCTCATCGCCTTGCTCCGATACGACTTCGGTGGTTGGAACTACTTCGGTGGTTGGAGTAGGTTCTGGTGTAGCCGGTGCATCTTCTTCAGTCGACGCAGCAGTCTCCTCAGTAACCTCTTCTCCTGAACAAGAGGGGATGATGCTACTCAGGTCCAAGTCCGGATACAACCTCTCGACTGCATCTCTACTGTCCTCGAATCCGATGCAGTAGGAGGCGAATCCACCCTTGAGAATTTCATCCTTAAATTCTTGTGAATCCTTGAAATTCTTGATAACCAGACTCAGAGCGCCTCTCACCAACTCAGGTTTTGCCTTCGTGGAGGTCGACTCTATATCGGCCAATGCCAGCCTCTCCATGGTGGCACAATGCCTTCCGTGCTCTGCTTTCAGCTCCTTGATGCATTCGTCTCTCTCTTCGGAGTTGACTGATGGAATGCTTCTTGCTCTTGATTTAGGATTCGAGAGATGCGATGCTCTGATGAGCTGACTCAAGTTTGACCCTGGAGCACTGTAGGTCGGTCGTCATACAAGAGATCTCTTCTTGGAGCATCTTCTCTCATTCAGTTGCTGCCTGAAGCTGTTTAATGGTAGCAGTCTTTTTGATGTTGGTGGCCGCCACTTTGTCTATCCACGCCTGATGAAGCTCGATGATCTTCTGATATCCACTCTCTATAGCGTACATATCGTGCGCCCACTGAAAGAAAAAGACAAGTCAGATCAAAAGAAAAAAAAAAGAGAGGAAAGAAATGTCAGAAACTTACCCCAAGCATCGTTGGGTAAAATGAAGAAAATATTTCGGACACTGTCCGACTTCTCCTGTTCTCTTTATCGTCAGGAGAAGTGCAGCTTCGATGAGCTGTCTGACCAATGACGGATTGGCCAAGGCTGATTCACTAGTAGGGATACGAATGTCGAAGAGGGTGGGGAGGTTCATAGATGACCCATCATCGACAGAAGTAGCCAGTGCCTTTCCCCGATCTCCAATTGGCAGTTATGTCTTGAGACCACCATGAAATCAGTCCTTGACTGCGCCTGAGATCGCTCTCCTGGAGGAACAACTGGCACGACAGCAGATTATTCGGGTTCGATCGTGACTCCTGATTCGGTCCGAACCCCTATTGTTGGAGCTGCTGATGGTTCTGCCGCGGCATCTTCATCTCTCACCGTCCTGACTCCAGCTGATGGTACTTCAGTCAGAGAAAGCATTGTCGGAGCCGACAATACTATAACTAACTCAGAAACTATTACCGATGGAACATCGGATTTCCTTGCCGGTACTGACTGGGAATTAACCCGACTTTTTCTCGATGGTCAGGAGGATCCAGCATTGATCACTGCCCTCTTCTTGACAGCATGCAAGCAAATGTCGGCAGTTGAAACATGTGCCCTCATTCGCATAGCTACAATCAAAAGACAAAATTTAGTGCAAAATTCAAAAATAAATAAAGAGAAAAGTGATGTGATCGATTATGCTATTCCTAAAGAAGTTATCGAACTAAATCCGGCATCATAGAAAGCTTGCTCAGTCATTAGCTCTCGTTGAGGTGGAATTTTCATATCTTTTAGTCGGAGAAAATCTTTCCAATCGATGGCATCAATCCGACTATGCTCGTTGGAGCTAGTTCTCAGATCACCCCATCGTGAAGGAAAGTCCCAAGGAGATGAAGAAGAAATGAAGAAAAATTAGTTTTTCCATCTATGAATGGACGATGGAAGATCGGAGATGAAAGAAAGATCCTTCTTCGGGTTAAAAAACCATCAATCTTTGGTCTTGGGATGGGGACGAAGAACAAAGAAAATCCAAAAAAGAGAAGGATGAGGATTGGTCGGGATAAGACGATACAATAAAGCGAAGCTGATAATCAGTCGGATAGAGTTCGGAGCCAGCTGAGCAGGACAAAGTTGATAATAATCAAGAAGATTTTGGACAAACTTCGAAATCAAAAATTAAAGATCGGTCCGAAGGTTCTCAACATAGAATGCAATCTGGTTCGGAGGAGGAGAGTTCATCCGATCGTTCGGATCGGGAGCAAAAAATTGATATTATTCTGGGATACAATACTGTTCCCGGAGCCATTTGACATTGGGCTCGAACAAGGAAGAGATTTTTATCTCCATATCCGAAGGAGAATCGTCGATCGGATTCTCCGACCGACTATCCCGAGAAGATGAAGCTTTCATTTTTCTACTTGTCATTAAAAATAAAAAAGAACAAAAACTTAAAGAGGAGTGAAAACTCAACCTGAAACTATGGATGACATGAAGAATAAAGAAATTTGGAAAGCTCCTAATACTGAAAAGCTCTTAACATTGGGGCAGAACCTTTTGCTGCAAAAGAGAATGACGAATGCAAAAGCAGAAAATCCAAATGAAAGCGACTTCATATATATAGGACTCCATAACGGTCCGAATGAAATCATTCAAATTAAGATTTCCTCAGATGTCGACATGTGACTACATCAAAACCGACCATTGATCGGATGGTTCCATGCACCAACTCCCAGATCACACCACCTCATCATTATCCATGTGAACAGCACAGAGCCAATGACACTGGACACGTGGCCAAAATCTACTAGTTAGAATCAAATCGTCCGGATTCTCCAAACGTCAAATTATCTTTCCGAAATGACATCCCAATGATGATCTCACAAATATCGAAACAACAAAATGGCTGGAGACTTCGTATTTCGAAAAATCATTAATGCCTGCAGTCGAATCAGAGCTCGAGACAACATGTGACAACTCTCTTCGTCCAACGTGACAGACCACGTGATAACACACATGTCAGACTACTTTAGACTTGGGAGTGGGGGGCAACTGTTGAGGCGATTTAGTCGACTCTCCGATTTTGACCCTCGATCGGCCTGATAAGCTCAACCTACCGACATCAATCAGTCGGCTAACCTTAGCCATCGACAAACTTAGCTATAACAACTCATCTAATCTCAAATTGATGACCATCGGTATATCAGACTTATCGATCGATGCTCATTCGGACTTCCATGACTACCGATATACGATCGACATACTTTGTTCACCGACATATAGTTGGTTTATCAGAAATCGTCAGCACAAAAAGCGCATAATGGCTAGAACATGATCAGTGACGGGTGTAACCACCCATCCCATAATCACATAATGCCGGAGCATGCGGGACCCACATATCTAACTGTTACAAATGGTTACCAACTACTCGTCTATAAAAGGAAGTAATGAATAGCATTTGGTAAGGTCTCTTGAGGGCTGAAACTTTGTCTCTTTGAATTTTTATCTGCTGTTCACCACTCTCCACTGACTTATACATCGAAGGATCTCCGCCGAATACAATTCCGATCAGTATGGATTTTGTTTTGCAGGTACTCTTCACCGGCAATAAGTGCAACAGAAGATGGACCACAACAACTAGATACATGTGATGCACTATAATCTTCTTTAAAAGCTTCATAAAAATAATATATAAGAGTCCAATATCTTTTGTGGCATGGCTCAGGTCCATTGAGCAATAGAAAATTTTGCTTAGGCTCCAGGCTAGCTAATCTTTTATGGTTATATTTGGAATTCACAAAAAAAAAATATATTATGATAATTTTATTAATCCCAAAGTTCTACAGGAGTCTCAAGATTTGTCATAAATTGAACCCTGTCTCGTTGATGTAGTTCATGCGCACACTCCATACAAGATGATGGCAAGACTTATTAGATAGACAAAATAGAAACACAAATATTTTAATATTTATATTTGACCCATGGTCACTTTTTTATATGTTGCTGCCAATCTCCGATGAGATGGTCGGCGATGAGCCGAGTTATTGTGTCTGAATGATGGATGGCAGAAAATCTATAAAACAAATTCTTTTGGCGGAAGTTATCCGGCGGAAGATCTTTCGATATTTAAGTCAGCTGGAGAAAGAAAACAGTAGCAAGCCAAAAAGTGAGAGCTCAAAAACTTATATTTAGTCTAACTTATCTGGTTTCCTATAACTTACCACTTTATATATAGCAAGAAAAGCTGTTATTGCGTATCTTTCGTCCTGAATATTTAAGACATGGGAGTTATGGAGTTTACTGGGCAGTTACCTCACGAACTACTATTAAGATCAAATAATGGATTGCTCGTGGGCGACTATTGTACTCTACGTTCATAAGTAGTTAATATTCATGCCGAATAACCGTCATCTGATCTCCAGATGTGTGGGATTTAGATAGTCGATATGGCATCGAGAATATCGTCGGTCAGATGCCGACTATATGTCGAATGTTGCCAGTCAGATGTTGATCACATGTTGAACTAAGTCGGTCAAATACCAACTTGATCGATCCCGTCGATCTAAATCAACTCGATCCGTAACATAGTATATTTAATCGGTGCGGAGATGAGGAAGAGAAATAGTCATCATGCACTTAGCCGGTAGGGAGGCGAAGAGGGATAGTCGGTTAAACGATGAAGATCTACCCCAATACTATATATTAAACAATAAACAATATTACTATTTTATTATGGTTGATTGATGCACCCATCTTTTTTTGATAGGAATTGATGCACCCATCTTCGCAAATAAAAAAAAAAAAAAATCTATTCCACCTCTCTCCCCCTCCAGAGTAAACCAAGAAATACATGAATATGTGAAACTCTGGTCATCTTATATGTGATCAGCTACTGGCAAACCTTATTACCACCAACTCTTGCATTCCAAATACAACAATGGATATTGGTCGTTGTACTCAATTTTGCGGGAATCCAACCCAACCCACCATTGCACAGGATAGCATATGCAAAACTTGGATGTGGTCCGATGCTTACCGAAGTGCTCGGCTGGGTTATCAACTCTGAAAACTAGAGAATGGGCCTGACCCAGTCACCAGATCAGAATTTGGCGGGAACATACGGGATACCATGGGTAGGCAGAGGCCATCAATAATTTGATTCTGGTACACGAAAAAATAAAAATCACTGCTACAGCTGTGAAAAATGCATTAGATTGCCCATCACTGCATTCTTGACAACGAAAGAATTAAGCATGTCTGCAGATTTGAAGATGAGAGCTGTGATCCCAACAATTAATGAATGTTAGTTTAAAAAAAAAAAGAAACTTGAAGAATGGTGACACTATCAAACAGTAAATGAATAGGGTTCCCATAATTCAATATTCATTTATCAGCAAAATTTTTTGTGCACCGCACGCGGTGCAGAAAATCGCATACTGCACATGGTGATTGGATCATGTGCGGAGCCCGGCCCCTTTTTTTTTCGTTTCCCGCCGTCTCCCCAGCCCAACACATGATCCAATCACCGTGCATGATTTTCTGCACCACGCGTGGTGCACAAAGAATTGCTCTCATTTATCATACAGCTGCATGCTGAACCAGTAAAAACATGGTAGGCCACATCCAAAGAATTTATATAAAGCTTCCTAAAGCTTTCCATATACAAATGATACATCATTTGAGTTTCACTCATGAAGATATAATACAACACCAGTTACAGAAATTCAAAAGTTCATCTGAACTATTTACAGCCCTCACAGATAATCTGAACAAATTATGCATAGTTCCACTGTTCCAGTTTCATTCTTGAAGGCTTAATACAACACTAATTACAGAGATTGAAGAGTTGGTCCAAGCTATTTACAGCACCTAGAGATGATCTGAAATTAAACATAAGAGGGCATGGTTAATTTAGAGCACAAGATTTGATTTCCTAATACAAACATCCAGTAGCATTATCCCAGAGGAATAAAAAAGGTCATGGGGAACCAAAAGAAAAGCCTTGGTAGGATAAACCCCCTTCCATTCTTTAATATTTGTTGTGGAAGCCTTCAACCTGACAGAACTTTCCTTACCACTTGCTGTAAGTTTATAAGAGAAATTGAACTCCGGAGTGTCTGGTCGGATACAGGCAACTGAAAGGGCATAACCCACGGCCACATCCCTATTGTTAAGGAGGAGGAAGAGATGACCATCTTCGCCCTGGAGGACAAAAAATGGCTCCATTGGCTTCAAGTTAACTTTAAAGGGCTGACCATAGCAGAATCTCTTAGAAGACTTGCTATGTTTGCTACTAAAATGTGCTGATAGCATCACTGTAGACCCGCTGTATGTGCAATCAGAAACAGGGCAGTGGCATGGTGCATAAATACATGTTTCTTCATGATGATCTCTCTGCGTGTAGTTGATAGTTCTCCTGCAACCATATTTGGCATGACGGCAAGAAATTTTAATAGACTCGACAATCTTCTCAAGTGCTAGATTGCGGCTGAAGCTGATTTCATGGGAGCAGAGGTAGCACTTATGATCAAGCTTGGACCAGCAAGAACAGCATGCAACATGCCCATTTGAACACTGAAGAGTAAAAACATCAGTTGGGACATCCAACACGTTCAGAAGAAACCATACATAAGAATTATATCATAAATAAATACTGGCATCAGAAATGGTTTTCTTTCCCCGAAAGAGAAGCCTGCAATGGTCAAGTGGCTTGCGTGATGGGAGAGACAAAGTAGACAGGATAAGTTATGAAGAAAGAAGCGATCATTGAAATATGTGGTTGCCACAAAAACCGAATTTTGAAATGCTTCTTTCTTTTTTCGGTCTGCAATTCTTTTTGGTTGAGCAAGGTGAATGTTTTTGGGGGTTTGGGGAGTTAAAACAAATCTTAGATGTTGAATACAGAAAGCCCCTGGTCTATGCTAAGCGCTAGGCTTTACAATCTCTTTCAGCCAATTTAAGTATCTTCATGGTCCACAATCTTCAAACCCATGATCATCTCCATACATGACTTCTTTTAAGCAGAGGAGAGGCATAACTTCTTGGTATAAACCCAATGTCGAAGTACAATTGCTGCTCTCAATGGTTGAGCTTATTGTGATAAATAGATACAGAATAAATACTTGTATGGTTAAAGGAAAATCAGTCACGAAGTGTACATCAAAGAGAGAAAAGGCATGGGGATTTTGGATTCGAGTTTTAACTTTTAATGAAGAGTCATATCATCACCAAGATAACTCTTCATGGTCTGTGTCAACCATGATGGTAACTGACACCCCATAGAGAATTACCAACATCATCCCTAAGAAATACAGTGGAATCTGTTAATTTGTTAACAAAAGCCAACCAATGCTTCCTCAACCACTCAATCCCCAAAAATATTTAAGTTTTGATTTGAGGGCCTCTAGGCTGTTTAACCATCTATAGGCCTATAGGCCAAACAAGACAAGACTGGTGAACATCATCAATCACACAAATGTTCATGACTCCACTTTAATCCACATTTCTTCATTTGTTATTCTTGATCATTCAGAGTCAGCTCAGCAAACCTCCTTCTGGTACCAGGCTTGTTGGTTTGATGAGTCTTACTCTTCTCTGTGAGTCACCACATTGTTATTATCTTTTATGTTACCCAGACCTTCCAATTTAGACTGGGGTTACCTGCACTTGATACCTAAACACATATTGGTAGGACACTTGGACATGTCTTTATAGGAAGAAACTCTTAGATATTAAAAGGTCTGATGCTTAGACACACAGTTGCTTCAGTTGCTTCTGACATGCAAATGCCAGTCCATATAATATAGGCTATCTTCAGTTACTTGTCACAAACTATGCAGATTCAATACCCATCCACATGTTTGAGATCCTTGGAAGTCAAAACCCCCTCCCAGAATTCCTT
Organism: Elaeis guineensis; assembly: GCF_000442705.2. Taxonomy (NCBI): domain Eukaryota; kingdom Viridiplantae; phylum Streptophyta; class Magnoliopsida; order Arecales; family Arecaceae; genus Elaeis; species Elaeis guineensis. Next base: position 106,082,980 of record NC_025995.2, read on the forward strand.
AGAGACTCCTTTACCATCACACGATCACCCCTTTTCTACCCAATATCCAACAATTGAAAAAAAAGACTTCTACAATCTCAAAAAGAACAAAAGTATCTCACATGATGATAGGTACACAGACAGGGTTACACTACAGGCCTGAACTGTTCGTAAGAAATGACAAAATGACAGTAAACGAATACAAGACTATTTTTGGTCATTTTAGTAGTGCAGCATGTTATCATCACTACATTTGCTCAAAACTTGTGTTACGTTATGCACCTTTCAGATTACCAAGTGACTTTTCCTTTGAGTGCATGGATAGAGAGAAGAAATACTTCAACAATTCCTCTAATAACTGCATTAGTAGATGTTCCAGCCTTAATTCTATCTATCAAAATTGTACTTCAGTCAATCTAGACTAAGAAATCATCCTATTACTCATGATCTACAATGTTGATTTGTCTAAAAATTAAAAAAATATTTTCACAAGTTTTAATCTGCATCTACTGGAGCAAAACATAAACTGGTAGAGATAAGATGCCAAAATTCAAGGTGGGCCATGTAAATTGATAATTCACAACCTCCATTGTTGATAAAAGAAACACATAAAAAGTAGAAGTTAGGAGGACGGATACATATAAATCATATACAAAATCAAATCATTATATCTTTCCCATTAAAACTATTTATTATGTAATTGCACAATGTATAAGATATGAAAAAAGACGCTGATTCAATGACTAAAAGGACAACTATGCAAAATAAATGTCCATGTAATCCATACAAGCTTGACCATGAAATTGAGAATTATCTGAAGGTGGACGTGCAAGTGGTATGCCCATTATAGCTCTTCAATCTTGGGTGATAGATGAGGCTCTATTATCATACTCCTCTTTATACCAAGGCAGTCCAGAGCGACCTTATTTTCATCCAACTTCCTCACAAATCACCATAAAATTTCACCTATTCAAAATTAAACTCTACCAGTGACCTTTAAAAGCCATTCTTTTAATCCGTCATCTTGTTCATGCAATAGACCTATAGATCCAACAATATCCTTTACCCTCTGATGTCCCAACATCCTTAGATGTTGAAACCATCTTCAACTAGATTTGACCATAAAATGCCCCTCATGATTTATACTCTCCACCATTTTTTTTTCTTCAAAACAAACATTCTCCCGAGTAAATTGCTATAAAAATTTTCTGGGCCTATCTTTTAAAAGTCAGCACCCCTTAGTTCTATGACAATCCACATTTTTTGTGCACTCAATTCACCATTCCTATAATTATTTTCTTCAATGAATTTTAATGACTTCAGGTTCTAGTCACGAGTTTTACCCATGTTTTTCCTTCTATTCCAAAACCAAAACCAAGACCGAATAATCATTCGACACATGCTCTCAACATTTTCCACCTCATTAAGGACTCCAGAAATACAACCAGTCCAAGATTCTCAAATCATCCTAATTTGACCTAAACATAAATTTACTTTTATCTATTGTCCACAATCGTTTGTTGCTAAGATATTTCTACATCAGTTAGTCTTTGTTCATACACGCAATAGTCCCACAAATGGCTATAGTTGATGATGAAGACTGACAAGTATAATTGATGGAATGTTAAAGAAAACTGTTAATTCACAGCACTAAGGCCCCTAGGCGTCACTAATGCACCGTCATAACTATAAAGACCTGGATTGAATAAGCTAAATAATAATTTTTCGAATATCATTAGATCAAGTCAACCGGAAATTCGCACACAGCACATCACTTTCATTTCAAACTTAGAACCCTAAAAATCCACTCAGAGTTGAAACTACAGATGGAATATATTTAGAAGAATCCAAACAAGAGAATTGTTGAGAACTCCTGAATCTAACTCTTGGATGTAGCATTAACCAACTACATTTTGCTCCTGCTCACATGTCCAAACGATGACGGGCACAAAGTAGCCAGTTTACCAAAAGAGGAAGTCAAGCCGCTAAAATGCTGCGAATTAGAACAAAAAATCCCAAAATCCTCGGTTTCCAAACAATAAATCTATTTTCCCCAAGCAAAAACTCGTTAGTCTCAAATTTATCAAATTTATCTTAGAATTGATGATTTGATCAATTTCCATTTTGGGATTACGGAAAGGGGACAGGGGTCATCTAACCTGGAATAGAGGCGGGCGCAGGGGCTCATAGCAGATGGAGCAATCAAGAACATCAGGATCTATCCTGACGCTAACTCCATCGCCGTTCTCCTTCCCAAAAGACATACCCCCATCTCCTTGCTCCGCCTCCTTCTCCTCCTCCTCCTCCTCTTCTTCCACATCTCCCCCTTCTCCTCCTTCCTCCTCCACGGCCGCCACCTCCGCCTCCTCCTCCCCTTCTACCTCGTTTCCCATCTCCTTCTTTCCTTTCGTCTTTAATTTCTTGCCCCTTTTGGGACTTCTTCGATCGATCTCCTCCGCTCCTCCACTCCTCTTCTTCCTCCTCCTGCCGTCAGCCATCTCCTCCTCCTCGTCTTCCAACGAGAACCTCGCCATGACCTCAGCCCGTTCGATCGCAATCCTTAATGAAATAAAATGGAGGCTTGAAGGACTCGCCTTCTTCTTCGTTCTCCGTTGGTAATTTCAAGCGCTTCGAGCCTTTCACCGGCGAAGAGGAGGGCATCACCGCCTCAGCGTCCCAGCGGTTAATCGTTACACGTAGGCCATTGAATTAATCGCGGCCGTCCGCCTTAAATTATTTTGTTAATTGTTGTATCATATATTATCTAAATCTTATCTTCTTAGGGAAGACTTGGATGCCCTTTTTTTTTTTTTTTTTTTTTTTTTCGTTTTGGTGAGGAAGACCGGATGCAGTTTTAGCACGGCAAATTTCTCCATTGTACTAGTTAGTTAGAAGATTAAAATAAGTAGAATGGAAAAGTAGGCAAACAAGGCCACGGCAAGTCTCTTATAACGATTTTCATGATACAGTAAAAAATCTCGAACAATAAATACATAGGTAAAAATTTAAATTTGTAAATTTTGTGCCAATGATAACAAAAATTATACATGCTTTAATAAATATTGATAATTAGATGTCATCGTCAAGGATGTAGGTTAGATTTTATGAGTAAAAAAAATTACCTTTTATAGTCATCAATAGTTATAAATTGTATGGAGCTGCTGATAAAATAAATATATTTCAGAAAGTTGGAAAGAGCAAGGAGTAGCTAAAGAATGATCATGGAGTTGGATGAAACAAATGAAATGGACCTGCACTTGTTTCGATGATCATAATCTGTTGCTTAGCAATCAGAGCTTTAGAATTTGAATTTCTGATAGTATAAAGTGTTGGAATTTGACGATTATAATATGAGCAGATCTCTCTCAAAGAATGAACCAACTAATGGAAGGATATAACATTCAGATTCTAAGTGGCCTCTATGTAATTTGTGATTATACACCATAAAATTCGTCTAAAAAATTTATGATCATACACCATCAAGTTCTTCAAATGAGTTTACTCTAATAATTGATACATTTTTTTTCAACCCTTCATGCATTTATGATAGGTGGTCTAAATCTAGCACCAGGGGGTCCAATTATATCTAATTTTTTATAAATTTTTAAGATAAATAATAAAATTATTGGTGCCGACATTAATAAAATTATTTTCATATAAATTACTAAGCATGTATCTTTCTTGTGAAGATGGATACTTTTATTTCGATACAAGTTTCATCAAAAAATTGAGGAAATCTTTTGCTCAGCTATACGGACCCAACCATAAAAGATCAGTCGCTGATTGGTTTATCTTTTTAAAATCTTTATTTGAACAAAAGGGACCAAAAGAGGATGGAAAAGGCTTCGACCAGAAGAAGAGAAAGGTGGGTTGGTTTGACAATTTTCACAGCCTGCAGTCAATCCTGTAGATTTTTTTTTCCGAGAGTCATGGGTAGGTAACACAAGGTACGGATTGTATCTTTTGTGTGAAAAGTTTATTGTTCTTCTTTCACAATATTATCCACTAGATTGCACCTCATACAGATTTTAAAACACTTCAAATTTTTTTTAATCTGATTGCACAGACTGCAAAATTACTATTATATGATCTAATAGTTGACACCACAAAATAAGTAAATCATTCTTTCACACAAATGATATGGTCAGAACCGGTAACACAAAGAAAGAGGCTGCTTTCTTCCCAATATCTTCACGTTCCCTCCCATTGCCTTTTTAGATTTCTAGTCATTCCGGTCTTGCATTGGTCTAATTATATCTCTCATGGTCAATTTGGGAACTCCAACGTGCTAAGTAGCCCAGCTAGCTGGAACGTTTACCGAACGGTGAATTGGATCAACCATCTTACAGGGCATGTCGCCAATAAATATGATCACCATAGTTTCATTGAGCTGATAAAATGATTGCAAAGAATAGGAGGGAAAATATGTCAGGAAGAGACAATAGCAAGTCTAAAACAGCAGAAAACAATTGAAAATATAGGGAACAAAAGTAGCAAACGAAGGTGCAGAGGTGATAATAGCCCAAATATCCAGAAAGCCCATGTTGGCCCGTCCAAGAAGGCCCGACTAAGAATCCACAAAGTTGGCGAATTGTGACAATGAGAGGGACGGCACCGAGCTCTTCCAGGAATATTAGTCGGCAACCGGTAGGCCGTGTTGCGCGTAGATGATGCTCATCATATCAACGAAATCATAAATTTATAACAAGATTAAAAAGCTATGAAAGGCAATTTGCACGGGCAGATGATCTACCCCAGGGTTGTTGATCATCTTTTTTTTTTTTTTTTCCTTTCTTTCTTTCTAAAAAAGAAAGAAAGAAAGAAAAAGAAAGAAAAGAGGATTATCTAGTTCTCCATTGGTGTTCAACAAACAAATATCACACTGACTCAGACCAAAGACCAGCTCAACATACATGATTAATACACTTATGTGCATGGCTGCCATTTATTTTTCCTTCAAAAGGGAGGGATATGTTGCAATATTTTTCTGAGTGGGCATCTGGTGCAGTGTATGATACGATTGAAGCATAACATTTCTAGATTTTTATTTCCGATCGAACTCAACCAACAACATGCATTCAGTTCATTAATTATCAATTTCTGACATTAGTTATTGACCTTTCAGGCCATAGATGATTTTATGCTATTCCTTGCTGCAAAACCTCAAAAATTCAAGCTTTGTCCACGTTTCTTATAACCTGATCACACTCCCTCTGCTGGGGCCAACCAATGTCAGAAGACTGAAGACATCTTGTGCTGTCATGTTTCACCTTTTTATCATGTTCAGCCATTCCAATCTCTGTTAACGAATTGCCAAATCAGATTTGATCTTTCCCGTTTTTTGTCCTTTAAGCATCCCCATCGTTTAAAGAGTTATCATAGCAAAATTTGACTTGAAAAATGATATATGAACGGGAAAATCCACATCAAGGAAACTATCACGAGGTAGTCACCAAACAATAGCCAAGACTAAACCCATGTGGCTAAGGGAAATCACGCGAAAACAAGCCAATATCATTAAACTAAAACAGGTTGCGTTTAGCGTGAAAACTCTATTTACAGCCAACAAGTTTTATCAATGACAGAGAACCCACGGGTACAGCCAATCGAGAATTTTATCAATGCCGTCATGGAACCCATTAATGCACAACCGCGATCGAAGAGTGATGCACTCGCGATAGAGATACTGCTGGAAAGCTCAGGCGAAGATGAAGACGAACAGAAGACCTTTTCGTCCACCAGACGTCCCTCCTGTCGGCCATTCGGAGCACGCCAATATCCACCGGCTTCCTTACCCACCAACTCCAGGATTGATGGGCCCTTCCGTGAGAACGCCTGGTGATTGCGGAACCTCCCCAGTTGCATCCAGTTCTTGCAATCAGGCTTCGGCAAGTGCAGCTGGAGATTGATGGCAGTCGCAGGCTCGAACCCCCCTACGGCTCCATCAGTGGACCGCCATGCGGCGATGATAGAAAAGCCTGGGATGAGGTGGGGAGATCATCGCCACATCAACGCTAGTTCACTTTGTGGAGCGCTTCAAGGGAGTGCTGACGGTGGGGGTCGGTCGGTGCGGTCTCGCGGGAGTTTTTCTTTTGATCAAAATGGAGGAAACATTCCCCCGGATCTCTGAAGAAGTTCCGCGAGACTCGACGGTGAAGCCTGGTGCCGCTGTACTCGTGGACATTTCGAAGCCCGTGGTGCCTTCAATCGTCCAGAAGACAGGAGGCCCACCTTAAAGCATCACTCTCGACGCAAAACTATTTAGGTTTGGATGGTATGGGACAGGCTTTGAATGGGTCAAAGGAGATCTTTGATGACAACTGTAGAGTTTCATTGGAGGTGGGGCATCAGGGGGAAGGAAAGGTAGCAAATTTTCAATGGCAAGGTATATCGCGTGAAGCTGGCGCAGCAGTCCTCAAACTTCCAGCGAAACCATAAGAGGTTCCTCCTGATAAAATTCGCCATTCATGGAAGCAAGGCTTGGACCCCAGGGAAGAGAGAGAGAGAGAGGTTTCGTGATCTTCTATCTATTGGTGGAAGGATGGAAGATCGAACGGGGCAAGGAGAGGGATAGGCAAGCAAGGAATGGGTGATTGTGTGGGAGTAGCTCTTGGTCTTGGTATGGGACTTTGGGCACTGGATTGTTGGCCTTTTAAAGGTAATCTGTTCTTGTCGTCTTGCGAAGAACGCAGGCTTCATGTGTTCTCCTTACGAACGCAGATGGAGCGTGAACTTTAAAAAGAGTAACGCTCGAATTATGGCCGGTACAAAAAAATGATTACTGATATTAGTTATACACGACAAAAGTTTGTTGATTTCGGATAGAGTCGAACATGCATTGGCAAATGGTTGTCTAGAAGAGGCTACACCCATCCATTTTACCTCCTTCAGCTGCGAGGTTCATATAGCTGGGGCGAGAGAAATGTGATATTGGGCATATCCAAAGATCGAGCTTCCGTTTTTGCAGCGAATCGAAACAAAATCTGTTTATAAACGATCATGTTAATCCTTATGGAATTAATGTACGGTCATGTTAATCCATAGCCGTGCTATTATACAGGCCTCATCCGTTGCAGCGTGTAATCAATAATCACAATTTTTTTTTTTCCTTTGAAAAACGGTGGGAAGAAGCAAAGTCTAAGACTAGATAGACGAAGCAGATGGAAGGACGGTGAAGGATTATGATATATTTCATAAATTAATTATGGTCTCAAAAAAAATTTATTTTATATTATTTAAATTATTTAATTTTTGATCAGCCACTTGATGTGAAGACTAAAAATCTACAAATTTGATGATTTTTTTATTTAAATAATTTAGTAAATCATATCCAATGATTTAAATTATCGTTGTAAAATTTCCACCATTCTACTTAGCCTAGACTACTAGACTAGATTTGATTAGATACATTATAGGGAGGGAGATAGAGTTAGCTACACTCCAGTGGATCTCTACTTCGATTTAGTATTATTCATAAATATATAAATTTTATAATTTTTAATATTTATATAATTTTAAAGTAGTATATCACATCCAATAACTTGAATCATAAGTACAAAATTTTCATCATTCAGTTTAGACTAGATTGGATTTGAGGGGAGATCCATCTATCTAGGTGCAGCTAAGTCTACTGAAGAGAGAGACTTAGCTGCACTCAAGTTGATCTCCACTTAGATCTAATTAGATTTTATTTAGATGATGATAGTTTTACATTGATAATCCAAATTATTAGATATAATCTATTATCTTTAAATTATTTATAAATAAAAAATTATATGATTTAGAGACACTCGATCTATGTATCAAATAGTAAAAAAATCAGATAATTTAAATAACATTATATATATATATATATATGTTGGGTATAAAGTACCTCCGGTCGAAGTTTACAAAGGATTGATCCTTCGGGGGTCTTCCGGCTTCCGACCTTGTATGTGACGCCTCTCTGAACTCCCTCGATCGTCCGGACTTCTTCGACGATGGACTTCTGCGTTCACCCACTGGGCCGCCCCAAAGGCCCTCTGGGCCTCACTGTTAGCCGACCTTCTACAGCAATCGACTACCCCCGAACTTCTTCCGGACTTCATCAGCATCCGAGCTTCCCCGACAACGAGATTTTTACAGTGACCAGACTCCTTCCAAGTTTCTACGACGGTCGACCGCCTTCCGGATCCCGATCGAGCTCCTGCGGGAGTCGAACCTCTACTATGAACGGTCTACTCCGAACTCCTACAGCAGGCTGTCTATCCCAGACGTCGACTGTAAGCAAATTTCGACTCAAGCCTCTACTATAAACAAATTTCTTTCAAATTTCTACCACAGGTAGACTTCAACCGAGCTACCCCATAGCGGATAGATTCCGGATGAGCTTCTATGACGGACGAGCTCCAGCAACGGGGTCCCTGCGATAGTCGATCGCCTCCGATGTCTGCTGAGCTCCCCCAGCGCTATCCGAAGTCCATCGCCGGCCGACCTCCTACCATGCTCCCCATAAAATCGGACTTCTTCGACGGACGATCTTCAGATGAGCTTCCGCATCAGATAAATCCCAGACTGACTTCTCCGGACTTCGTCAACAAAGATCTTCGTCCGAGCTCCTACAGCAGATGACTCTCGTCTGAAACATCAGCATCCGTAGCGTCCGATAATGGTAGATTCGTCAGCGACCTTGGAACATCCGAGCCTCTCCTAGAACGATGATGTAAAGAGCCATTCTGCTCCATCAGGTATCCCAGTCGAGCTTCAGCCGATGGATCCAAACTCTCTGACACGTCACGATAAGAGCCGCCATCCTGCTCCACTCTCTGCAACAGATTCCATGCAGCTCCACCACTCTCTGACAAGTCACGACAAGAGCTGCCCTCCTGCCCCACTCTCTGCAATGGATTCCATGCAGCTCCACCACTCTCTGACAAGTCACGACAAGAGCCACCCTCCTGCCTCACTCTCTGCAACGGATTCCATGCAGCTCTACCACTCTCTGGCAAGTTTCGACAACGGACACCACTTCACTCTCCGCAACAAGCTCCACGTGGCCCTGAACGACTCCTGACGCCACTACTCTCCGTAACAAACTCCACGCGGCTCTGAGCGGTCTACTACCAGACGGATACAGACGTCGCTGTCGGTCAGTTACACCCTCCGTCTATAAATAAGGACCCCTAGATATGTTCTTCTCTAAGCTGATAACTCTATCTCGAAACTCTGCCAAAATTTTCGCTCGAGCACTCCATTTCTATTGAAGCAGAGTACTGACTTGAGCATCGGAGGGTCTTGCCGGAGTACCCCCAACTCCGATTTAGACTTTCTTTGCAGGTCCCGAAGGCGGCCACGGTCATCCCAGCTCCAGCTTCTCTGACTTCGACAGAATTCTGCATCAACAGAATTGGTGCTAGAGGAAGGGTCGCTGTCTTTGCAGTACCCTTGTTCCTAAAGGAGTGCTCAACGGGATTGATTCTGGTCATCTTCTCCGACATCCTCTTCTCCTTCTTCCACTAGATTTTCACCTGATGCCTCCCCGCAGAGCATCCACCAGGCGATCCACGGCCTCCGCGGTCAGATCTCAGGCTCCGGTCTCACCTCAGTTTCCCAGGCCCCTCCCCTCCTCCGACAACAGCGGTCGGCACGGAGCAATTCGACCTGCTGGTTCAGCAGGTCAGGGGCCTCACTGAAGCGGTGCAGGTCATGCAACAGCAGCAACAGCCACAGACGTCGGTGCGGCTGGAGAGAACATCGTCGAAATTTCAAAATCCGACGGTGGGGCGGGCCACTTGGGCCAGTCGCCCCGTCTTTCTCGGAAAGACAAATTCGAGGGTGGAGAGTCCTCAGTCCGATCATGATTCTACTCCTGGAGGATCTTTACCTCCATTCTGCCCGAAGACCCTCGAGATCCGTAGTCGAGAGGACTTCTTGGATCGAAGGCTCCAAGAGATGAACCGGTGGATTGAAGAACTCTGCCACGCTCCCCTTGCTTATGGTGAGGACATCTGTACTGACCCCCCTTTCTCTCAAATGATCATGCAGGAACCGATCCTGCCAAACTTCAAGCTCCCCCAATTCGAAAGCTATGACGGGACCTCGGACCCGGTCGACTACCTGAAAGCCTTCCGGACGATGATGCTGCTCCATGGCGCACCAGACGCCATTCTATGCCAAGCTTTTCCATCCACCCTGAAGGGAGCAGCAAGGAACTGGTACTTGGCGTTGAAGCCGGGTATCATCTTTTTTTTTATCAGATGAGCCACCAGTTCGCGACTCATTTTGTTAGCAACCGACGTCCCCGGAGAGGTTCAAAGTCCATCATCAACATCAAGCAAAGGGACGGGGAATCCATCCGGACTTACGTCAACCATTTCAACGTCGCTGCGTTGGAGGTCTGAAATTTGGACCAATCGATCGCGATGGCCGCTCTGAAAGGCGGCCTTCAGAAGAACGACCTTCTATTCTCCTTGGAAAAGAAGTACCCCAGGGATTTTACCAATTTGCTGGCTCGGACCGAAAGATATGCCCGAGCAGAGGAAGCCTTCAAGATGAAGGACGAGGAGACCGCGAGAGAGCGGCAGGTGGGAGACTCGAGCAAGCCCGCAGTTGAGAGAGGACCGGGTGAAGCTCGGCCACACTCTCGAACTCCTCCTGGGCACAGGCACGCCCGGACTCCTCCCCGAGCTCGTAAATAGAGAAGCCCAGACCGTCGAGTTTGGCGAGGCTCTCCTCCCGGAAGATTCCACAGCTACGCCCCTCTCAATGCATCGAAAACTCAAATGCTGAAGGAGGTTAGGGAGTAGCTCCCAAGGCCAGAGAGGATGCGCTCGCACCTCGAAAAGTGCAACCCAAACAAATTCTGCCTCTATCATCGTGACCATGGCCACGATACGGAGGAGTGTATTCAGCTCTGAGATGAGATCGAGGAGCTCATCAGACGGGGTCGGCTCGACAGATTCATTCGACGCCAACCTGAAGGAAGAGAAGATCGGCCTAGGGTCCTGCCGCAGCCGGAACCTCCAAAGAGGGAGGAGCAGCCAGAAGATCGACCTCCGATCGGGATTATCAACTCCATCTCGGGAGGACCCCGGTGAGGAGTAGATCTTCCACGGTTATAGGGTTTGAAAAATCTACGAATGTATTACCAACAACTTTGCCCTGAATAAAAATTCTCTTCATATTTGTGCATTCTTTTTTTTGGTATGAGCTTATAACGATGGGAAATAACTCCCCCATACAAACGAAATTAAGCATGTTAGGAACAGGAGGAGAACCTCGTCCTAACATGAGCAAAGTCGAAGGCCCGATTTTCTAAAGACCGGATGGAGGAAGAGGCCCTCACAACGGTCCTTATGTGCCCCTACAACCTTGTTAGGAATAGGAGGAGAATCTCGTCCTAACATGAGCAAAGTTGAAGGCCCGATTTTTTAAAGATCGGATGGGGAGAGAGGCCCTCACAATAGCCCTTATGTGCCCCCACAGCTTTGTTAGGAATAGGAGGAGAACCTCGTCCTAACATGAGCAAAGTCGAAGATCCGATTTTCTAAAGATCGGATGGGGGGAGAGGCCCTCACAACGGCCCTTATGTGCCCCCACAGCCTTGTTAGGAACAGAAGGAGAACCTCGTCCTAACATGAGCAAAGTCAAAGGCTCGATTTTCTAAAGATCGGATGGAGGGAGAGGCCCTCACAACGGTCCTTATGTACCCCCACAGCCTTGTCAAGAACAGGAGGAGAACCTCATCCTGACACGAGCTGAAACCGACTATCGGGAATAAGGAGAGGACCTCGTCCCGATGCAAACAAAGACTCGATTGATCAACAAGGAGAAAAGCTTCCTCAATGACTCCTCTACACTCTCACGGCCCCGTCAAGAGCAGAGGGAAGACCCTCACTCAAACACAGAAGAAAAGAAGAGACGAAAAGAAAAAGCGATGAACTACACCGGTGATAGGTGAAAAACGAACCACATCAAAGGCACAAGGGATCTCGTCTCGACGAGAGAGAAAATCTTTGTCGAAAATCTCTAGTCCCTAAGGGCAAATCGACAAGGCGGTAATCAGGAACCTTCAAACTACGTCGGCAACGAACAAGATGGAAGACAGAAGAAGTTCGATGAACGACGACTCAACGCAAGAACCAGTGAGAGATTACAAACTACGTCGATGCCAAACAAGGTGGAAGACAAATGGAGTTTGATAAACAACCATTTAATATCAGAATGGGCGAGGTAATAAATAATTTCATTCTCATTTCATTGGTGAAGTATGCATTACAAAGCCTTAAAGGCCAAAAAAAAAGAGAAAGAAGAAAAGGAGGCTCTAAGGAAGCCCAGTTTCTTCCAACTTTGAGCTCTCGGTTCCGGCCCTTGCTATGGATTGCCTTAAATTTTTGACTTCCTCTTCTAGTTCTCTCTTTTTCAGCAGCATATCCTCAAACATCCGGTGGAACCGCCGGCGCTCGTCCTCTGACTCTCGAAGCCTCCTCCTCAGGACCTCGGACTCTGCCTCGGCATCTTTGACCGTCTGCTGCTCGTGGACTAGCTGAATCTTCAGCCGCTGCAGTTCGGCCTCCCCCCATCCAAGGATCACAGACAGTTCCGTCATAGTCTCCCTCAAGGAGCAGAGCTCATCGGAGCCTTATGTAGAGGCAGGCTGGACTATCCCGGACAACTGCCTCCGAAGGTGGGCTACTTCATCAGTCGCCGTCTGGAGCTTCCTTCGGTAGTCCTCTACCTACCTACTCCAGCCGACTCGGTAGGCGTTGTAGTTCACCTCAGCGTCCTGCAGCTGCTTCTGAAGGTCGGAGATTTTCTTTGACCAGTCTCGGTCACGGTCGGCTTGGACTGTGAGCCAAGACGAGCTCCCTTCCAGCTGGTCGATCTTCTCTCGTGCAGCCGCCAGCTCGACCTCGAGAGAGCTGATCTTGGAAGTCTGAGCCCAAGATCGGTCGCTGGCACGCTTTCGGAGTTCCTCGAGCTCTGTCACGAAGTCGGCCTTCTTCCGGGTGAACTCCATGAGCCCCTTTTTGTGGAGGTCCTGAAGGCGAATAGCCTCTACAGTAACTTTCGAGTGGCTCTTCCTCAGTCGGTGAAGTTCGTCTTCCAGCTTCTTAGATTTTCTTGTCAACTGACGAACTTTTCTTTGGAGGTCTCATATCATCGACTTCATGGGAATACCCTCCAACAGGAGAAGAGCTTCGACAGGACACTGTCGTTGGAAGACAAGAGTGCCACGACTCAAATTAATGCAAGAAGACAAAAAGAAGGAAAAGAATACAAAAAGGGGGGAGGGACCCTCCGTAAAGACGAATCTAGCTTCATGGATCAAATAAGTTTCAAGTACAAGAGAATGAGGGAAAAATCACCACAAAAGAAAAAATACAAAGCTAAAGGTTCCGAACCTCTGGGGCAGAAGTAGAGGGGCTCGGCGTCCTCGAAAGATCGTCAGCGGTGACCACGACGGTCAACGAGGTCCCGACTGGAGGAGGATCGGCAGCGGCTTCAGATGGTCCGGCTTCATCATCGGATGCCTCGTTCAGGAAGTCGAGATCCAATCCGGAAAACCTCCTAGCCACCTTCTCTTGACAGAGTTCGAAACCCTTGATGAAGGTGTCCTAGCCGAACTGGACCTTTAGATCCTCCATCTCGGAGGAGGCTTTGAACTCCTCCATCGCTCGGGCCCCTGCCTCCGAAATCAGGGACAGAATCTGCGCTTTCAACTCGGAAACCTGCACCTTCAACTCGAAAACCTGCACCCTCAGTTCGGAGATTTCGGCCTCAGTCCTCTCTCTCTCCTCCTCCAAGGCGGTCCTCAGATCGGATGAGGTCTGTTCCTCCTTCTCCAGCACCTCCTGGAGACTAAGAACCTCGACGATCTTCTCCTCGAGGCGGGCAGCCCCGGCTAGGTGACCCTCCTCTGTCCGAGCTGCCTCCTTCTTGACGATCTTCGCTGCCTCGACATTGACGACCAGCTGGTGCCCAATCTGCACGAAAGGTTGGGGAGTCAATATAACGGCTGAAGAATAAGTCGAATAAAGAGGCAAGAAGGAGAAAAAAGGTGAGTTAACCTACTTCGAGGAAGGATCCCAGGGCCCCAGACCCGCAGCTCGGGATCGGTGAGGATGATTCTTTCGACGACCTCGGGCAGAATGCACCCTTCGACTAGTCTCTTTATCAAGTCCCTGTTGTTGAAGGGATTGTCCCCCAGGTCTTTCTCGGAGCCGCTGGCCCCCTCAACGGCAATCTTGCGACTGCGGCTCCTCCGGACCAGGGTCTTCTTTCTCTTCCTCCCTTCGACCCCGGGTACCCTCTCGGGACGAACCTCGGGAGCGGGATCCTCGGTCGGGGGGCTCCTTGAAAGGGCTCGGGGGACTGCGGGTTTGGCATCGGAAGGGACTTCGACGGTGACGGCCACCGGAGCAGGCTCGGTCGAGCTTGTCCCTTATGTCCTGGCTCTCTTCACCAACCCCGAAGTCGAGGCATCTTTCCTCTTGTGGGTTTGAGATCCTGGGCTAGCCTCCGAGCCACGCTCGCATCCATGTCTGCGATAAAAGGAAACCAACACGGCTCAGAGATGGAATAAGAGAAATGGGAACCAAAAAAAAAAATGAATGAAATGATGAATCGGTACCGACAGGATTAAGAGGGCTCAAGCCGATGTTGAACAAAAGTTGTTCCCTCAGAAGGTCGGGGAGGAGGGGAGCTTGATAGGCCTCAAGTTTTTTGGAGGCCTCGAGGTCGTCCCTTTCTAGGGTAGGAGCCCGACGGACGCAATCTCTCAGGGAGCCCCATGGGGGTAATCCTAGCTCCAAGGTTGGACATCGGATATAGAAGAACTTCTCCTTCCAGTTATGGACAGAAGAGGGGGCGTCTTTCAGCAACCCCTTTCTACCGAACTGGAGAGAGAAGTACCACCAATCCTTTGCCGAGGGATGGTGCTTGAAGGTGTAGAAGTTTCTAAACAAAGAAAGAGTCGGCCGAACTTCGGCTAAACTACAAAGAGAAAGAAACCCTATCAAAAATCTAAAAGAGTTCGACACGATGGAAACTAGAGAAATATTCAGAAAATGAAAGAGAGCAACGACAAAAGATGGCAGCGGAAGCTGAAGCCCGGCACGGAAGGCCTCCTGATACAGACAGAAGTAGCCGGGAGGAGGGGCACTAGCCTGGTCAGTTTGCCCGGGAAGCTCCAGCTCGTACTCCGGAGGAACTCCATACTGAATCCTTATCAGTGAGAGTTTATCCGGAGTCAAGGAGCCAGGGATGGTGTCTGGCGCAAAGGCCAGACAAAGTTCAATCCTGGCTACGGGTTCGGCCACGATACCAGGACTTTGGGGAACTGGGATTGATGAACTCCTAGAACTACTAGAAGAGGAGATATCAGAAGATATTTTGGATCAAACGAAAGCCATAAAATCTCGAAAAAATCAGAAAAATAGTGGGCAGGCCCTCAAGGAAGCTAAACGAACAGAGCACGAAGAAGAAAAAAATAGAAAAACAGTGAAAAGTTCTAGGACTAACCTAGGTTGGCCTGGAGAGTGCGGGAAGGCAGCAAGGATGACGGAAGACCCGGAGGACGTCTAAAGTCGAGAAGGATGCTAAAGGAGGCTGGAGCTCTCGGAGAAGAAGAGGAGACCGAAGGACTCTCTCAGGCAGGGTGAAACCCTTAAGGAGGAGGACGTGTTTAAATAGGCAACAGGGCATGGAGCGGTTATGATCGCGGATCTCCTCTGACCGACCTGTACCTGCCGCAAGTCCCACTCACTCTGACAGACTGTTGAAAACGACTGGCAGAGGATAAAATAATTATTGCGTCGTACCTAGAGTCACGTCCCAGCGGGAATCCCAAAAATAAGAAATCTTTTTCGAAAAGGTTCCAGTACCAGTGTGCCGAACATTAAAATATCTGGCGACCGCTGAGTATGAAAATCGAGGAGAGCAGCTTCGATCGTGAGAATTTCTCTGTACTTCCTTCATTCGGAACTCGAACTCAGAAGTAGGGGGCCGGTGTTAGGTATAAAGTACCCCCCGGTCGAAGTTTACAAAGGACTGATCCTTCGGGGGTCTTCCGGCTCCCGACCTTGTATGTGACGCCTCTCCGAACTCCCTCGGCCGTCCGGACTTCTTCGACGATGGACTTTTGCGTTCACCCGTCGGGCCGCCCCAAAGGCCCTCTGGGCCTCACTGTTAGCCGACCTTCTACATCAATCGACTACCCCCGAACTTTTTTTGGGCTTCGTCAGCATCCGAGCTTCCCCGACAACGAGATTTCTATAGTGACCAGACTCCTTCCAAGTTTCTACGGCGGTCGACCGCCTTTTGGATCCCGATCTAGCTCCTGCGGGAATCGAACCTCTACTACGAACGGTCTACTCCGAACTCCTACAGCAGGCTGTCTATCCCAAACGTCGACTGTAAGCAAATTCCGACTCAAGCCTCTACTATAAACAATTTTTTTTCGAATTTCTACCACAGGTAGACTTCAATCGAGCTACCCCATAGCGGATGGATTCCGGACGAGCTCAAGCAACAGGGTCCCTGCGATAGTCGATCGCCTCCGATGTCTGCTGAGCCCCCCCAGCGCTATCCGAAGTACATCGCCGACCAATCTCCTACCAGGCTCCCCATAAAATCGGACTTCCTCGACGGACGATCTTCAGATGAGCTTCCGCATCAGATAAATCCCAGACTGACTTCTCCGGACTTCGTCAACAAAGATCTCCATCCGAGCTCCTACAGCAGATGACTCCCGCCTGAAACATCAGTATCCGAAACGTCCGACAAAGGTAGATTCATCAGCGATCTCGAAACATTCGAGTCTCTCCTAGAACGACGATATAAAGAGCCATTCTGCTCCATCAGGTATCCCAGCCGAGTTTCAGCCGATGGATCCAAACTCTTTGACAAGTCACGACAAGAACCGCCATCCTACTCCACTATCTGCAATGGATTTCATGCAACTCCACCACTCTCTGACAAGTCACAACAAGAGCCGCCCTCCTACCCCACTCTCTGCTCCACTTCGGTTTTGTTCTTTCCAAAGAATCCACAGGCCTGTAAGAAGAGGAATATCAATTCCTTGCTGCTTGGATTTCATGGGTTCCTCTGCTTGCCAGGTATTCCATAATAGAAATTGACATTGGGGGAGTTTCTTGAAGCCCAAAGCATGCTGGAGAAATGATCAGATCTGTCTAGAGAATGTATATTGTAGAAATAAGTGATCTACTGTCTCTGAAGATCAGTGACATAGTGTACAACTGTCCTTATCCTTCCATCCCCATTTTATTAAATTGGCTATGGTCAGAATTTTACCTTGAAAGCTAAGATAAGCAAAGCGTTTTACTTTCTTGGGCATTTTGATGTTTCAGATAATATTAGTGAACAACGGCCTTACGCCTCCATCCAACAAAAGTCTATAGCATTGCTTGGTCATAAATTCTTTAGCTGACCACCACTTCCATAGTAGACAGTCCTGATAGGCCGTTAGTTTAACCTGTAAAAGTTTCTATTTCAATGCAAGATAATAGGATCTGTTGCTGAGTGTTACTATAAAGGGCAGTTCCTCGCCTCTATTGATAGTATCAAGGGCCTTTGCCACCGTGATTTTTTTATCTGTAGATAGATGAAATAGTAACGAAAATTTTGTTCGCAGTGGATGCATCGACAGCCAAGAATCAAGCCAAAAAGATGTGTATGATCCATTACCAATTTAAAATTGTTGCGGCCAATCGCCTCGTCGCCCGATCGCCGGGAAGCGTACACCTGCAAAAGGAAGTCCGCACTGACCGGAGGCGGCTCCGGCGGGGACCCTCCGACGGTCAAGTCAGAGAGGTGACTGAGCAACAGTGAAATGCAGACAGAGAGCTCTGAGAAGGAGAGAGGGAGAGGAAGAGAGAGAGGAACGAGCCTGCGTATGTGGGAGAGACGGGCGGATCGACCCTTTGCACTGTTGCCTTCCCCGGTATATATAGTGGAGCTAGGTATGGCGCCGTCATTAATGGCGCGGACAAGTGAGGAACTGTCAACTCACTGTAGACTGTCAGAGCCGCCGTGGAAATGTCATGTCGCCGTGTGGCCGTCTAATCACCAGGGTTGACCTCGCTCTCGGCGGGACAATGCCCCTGGGGAACTGTGCCGCATGTCCGTGTCAGAGCTGACAAGGTCCGGCGGCTGTACGGCGATGGGAGGAGACGGCCGACCCTTGGTCGGTGGCCAGCAGAGTGGCGTCGGGTTCCTCCGTCAGTCGGCGAGTTTCATGTGAGTCGGCCTCTGGGTCTGGTCGGTCGGGAGGGATACGCCCGACATACCTCCAGTCGGCGATTGGGCCACTGAAAAGCCGTCAGTAGCGTCCGTTAGTCGGTCACTCCCGGCTTTCAGTCGGAGACAGTCAGTCGGCCAGTCGGAGACGGTCGGTCGGGCCGCCAGCCGGTCGGGCCCTCCGATAGTCGGCCGGTCGGTCGGTGGGTTTCCCCCAACAGTTGCCCCCCTCCACTCCTAAGTCGGGTGATAAGCTGGCGACTAGGAGTGGATTTGTCGTATGCGAGGATCCGACCGTACCGCCGATTGATACGGTGTCCGGCGCCCTGTAAATGTCGAGAAATTTACTGGCGCCCGACATCCGATCGGCGCCAGGCGTCTCGTCCCATCAACATCAGGTGTCGGTCGGCGCCGGACGTCCGCCGTGCCGGATGTCCCGCTGGTGTCAGCGATAAAACCGGTGCCAGGTGTCATGTCCCATCGGGAAGTGGAACCGTCGTGTCCCATCGGGAAGTGGAACCGTCGCGTCCCATCGGGAAGACAAAACGTCGCGTCCCGCCGCGACATGTGGCGTGTGGCCATCGGCTCGCGTTCGGTGGAGCGGATGGAGGCGACGTGGCACAATCGGAAGGGGGTGCGTCGAACCGTCGGACCGTTGGACGGCCCTGATGATGCCACGCGGCGAAATCTGGGGAGTCTTTGCTGTGCGTGCCTTCATCTCGACCGTTGGGGAGCACTATATATACAAAGTTACCCCCACATGGTTTTTTACCCCTCTCATTTTTACAGTCGAGACTCTGCCCGCTTGAGCCTCCGCTCCAGGTACTTCTCCGCTCTGTCTCCCATTTGCGACTCTTTCCTTCCAAGGGCTAGAGTAGCCTTCCCCTCTTTCTTTTTCCTTTCTTCCTTGCCATTTCTTTGAGCTCATGGCTAGGACGTCCCCACGAGGTAGTCGGTCGGGAGAGCCGATCGAAGACACTCGGTCGTCCCCGGAGGTGGAGGCTTCTTCACTTTCGGGGCCGAACGTCGATCGGCTCCGGGAGCAGTACTGCGTCCCGGAGCAGATTCGGCTGTTCGCCCCTGGCGCCGATGGTCGGGTTAATAGCCCGCCCGAGGGTTAGGTGGCCTTCTATCTGGAGGATCTCCGGGCCGGCCTTCGATTCCTGATTCCGGAGTTCGTCCGGAACGTTCTGGACTATTACGGGTTATGCCCGGCACAACTTGCGCCGAACTCGGTTCGGCTGATAGTCAGCTTCGCCCTCCTGTGTCGGCTTTTGCCGACCGAACCTCGGATCTCTCTTTTCCGAGTCTTCTTTGTCCTCCGCCCTCACCCTAAAGCCCGAGGGTGGTGGTATTTCATTCCTCGGAAAGGGCTCTCTTTCATTACTGGTCTTCCAACATCCATTCACGGATGGAAGAACCAGTTCTTCTTCACGTCGTCCTCTGCCCCTTGGGGGTTTCCAGTCCGTTGGGGGAACCCCCGAACCGATCCAAATGAGAACAGTCGGGTGGAGGCCGATGATCGGGAGGACTTCCATCGGCTAAAGGATATCTCGGTGCCGAAGCAGAGCGAGCTCGTCACCGAGCAGGCCTTGTACGACGCCGGCCTTAGCCCGATCCCCCGTTTAGGTCGGTTTGCATTCTCCCGACATCTTCATTTTCTTTTCTGTCTTCTTCTTTAGCTCTATCCTTTCGTCGTCTTTTTCAGATATGCCGCCGAGGACGCGACTGTCGGCAGCCGACATTCGTCAGCACGCCGTGAGGAAGAGGCCGGCGGCAGGTGCCGGACCGTCGCAGCCTCCCAAGAGGCCCCGCGTGGTTCCGCCGAGCGAACCAGCCGGGTCGGAGGCGGAGCCGGTGATCGCACTGTCGGTACCGATAGTGCTTGTTGATGTCCCGCCCGAGGGACCGTCAGTCGGGGGAGCTGCTTCGCCCGACCGTCGAGCGGCTGACTCTGCCGGGGGCACACCGACCGCCCAGCAGATTCCGGAGGTTCGGGAGGAAGTCCGCGAACCTGAGCTGCCGACGCATGCCACCGCCGCGCCGTCTGCCGAGACTCGGTCGGGCTCGAGCTTGCCGTCTATCTCCGACGTCAGGGCCTGGACGGCAAGCCGAGGTAAGGCCCCAATGGCGTCGGGTGACGAAGGTCGGTCGGTGGGCGGGTCAGCCGACTTTCCGCTTCCCGAGGGTGCGTCGGGCCTGGCCAACCACGACTTGGCCAGGAGACTGTGCCAAGCACTCCTTCTTCCCGCCGACATCGAAGCAATGAAGAACCAGCGTATCTCCGACATGCTGTCGTCCTTCTATCCGATGCTGATTCGGGTAAACCTTTCTTCCTTCTGTTTTTAATTGTCGCTTCGCAAGTTCGGCTCACTAACAGTCGGCTCTTTTTGTGCAGCTGGTCTTCAACATATCCGAGCTAGAGGCCGGATATCAGAAATTCGGGGATATGCGCGCGGCCTGGAGAGATAAGGTCGCGGGCCTCGAAGCCGAGAAGGCCATCCTTCTCGACCAATTTCAACAGTCGGTCGACCGGGAGAACCGACTCGAGGGGGAGGTCTCCCGATTTTCGGAGGAGATCTCCGGACTCAAGGAGGCCAAGGCGTCGCTGGAGTCGGAGCTCAAGTCGGCGAAGGATGACGCGGCCAAGAAGTCCCGGACCATCCGTCGGCTCCGACACGAGCGAGACAGCGTCGGCAAAGAGTTGGAGGGCGAGCGCGAGCAACTTCGGGCGAGTCTTGAGAACCTCGCCAAGGCTGAAGAGGGCCATGCCGCCGCTCAGGCCGACGCAGACGTTGCCAAAGCCGAATCAGAGTCGGCGAAGTTGGCTTTGGGTCGGGCGGTCGAGGTCTTCCGGGACTCAGAGGAGTACCGCGAAGAGCTCCTCGAGAGCGGCTACCTCTCGTACCAAGTCGGGTACGAGGATGCCCGGGAAGCCGTTCGGAGCTTGTACCCCGAACTTGACCTTAGCCACGTGGTTCTGCCAGGGTCGGAGGCCCCAGCTGCGGAGGAGACGGCCGGACCAGCGTCGGATGGTCTCTCCACTAGGGCGGAAGCCGAAGACGTCGCAGAGCCGGTTGCCGAAGATCGGTCGGCCCCGACGGATGAAGTCGGAGCAGATCTTCCCACCAACTCGCATCGTCGTCCTGTTGAGGACGTTGACTCCGACGATTAGTCGGTTTTGTTTTGTCTTATGCTCTGCTTCGACCTGTAATCGGGCTTCGGCCTTATCTTTGTAGATAAAATTTCTTTAAGTATTGAATGAAACTTCCCTTTACTTCCTCCCCTTGTTTGTAATGCCAACATGTCTGCAATGTCGAACGTTAGTCGCTGACTTAGTTAAGTCACTAACTCGCGCAAGTCGGTAGGACTTCAGCGACTTGTTCAGCCCCGAGAGTAAAATGTGTCCCGACTTTAGGTCGGGTTCCGATAATTGAAGTCGTCGTCCGACGCAGTATCGGGGAAACGATAGTAAGTCGGGTTCCCATACCCCTGCGTCGGGTTCGATGTTTTCCGACGTCCGGTGGTAAGCCGAATGTCGTTCAGCCGGCCGTTGGTCGGTTGGCAAGTCGTAGATGCGACAAAGGTCGTGTCGTGTGATAGACGGTGGTAAGCCGAACATCCTTCGACCGGCCGTAGCTCGGTCGGAAGTCGCGACAATAGTCGCGTGGGCTTTTTGCCTTTCTTCGGTCGGGGCCCGATCGGCCTATCGGCCGACGGATTCTGCCCGAAAATTCGACCGTAGAGGGAGCACGAACTCCCGTTCATAAGAGTCCGTCGGCCCTTTGTGAAGGTCCGACGAGCCGTCGAAGGAGTATTGACTCCCGTCGTTGTAGATGCATCGGTCCGTGTAAGGGGCCGATGTGTCGTCGGTGCCAGATCTGCGTCGGCGTGTCGGGGCTGAGCGCCGACCGGTAGTGGAAGAGTTAGAACTCCAATTTTTCAAACTGAAGATGTATTCCGACAATTGAATTACAGAATTCACTGGCAATACAGCTTCAAGTTGTCGGCGTTCCAAGTCCGGGGAATGGTTTTTCCCTCAAGGGTTTCCAGCCGATAGGCTCTCGGCCCGAAGGTGTCAACAACCCTGTAGGGTCCTTCCCAGTTGGGAGCCAACTTTCCTTGATCCAAGGGCTTCGACACCTCCGCCTTCCTCAAGACTAGGTCGCCAGGCCTGAAGAGCTTTGGTCTGACCTTGGCGTTGTAGTACCAGGCGACCCTCTGTCGGTATGAGGCCATTCGGATTTGAGCCTCATTTCGCAGTTCGGGGAGAAGGTCTAGGTCGGCCCTCCGACTTTCGGAGTTGTCCGGCTCGTGGTACTGCTCGACCCTTGAAGACGGCAGGCCAATCTCGAGCGGGATCACAGCTTCTGTCCCGTAGGCCAAACTGAACGGCGACTCTCCGGTCGGGACACGGGGGGTCGTTCGGTAAGCCCATAGGACGGAGCCCAGCTCGTCGACCCAGAGACCTTTGGCTTCGTTCAGTCGGGTCTTGAGTCCATGGAGCAAGGTTTGGTTCGTCACCTCAACCTCACCGTTGGACTGTGGGTGCCCGACTGAAGTTAGTCGATGACGGATGCGGAACCTGGCGTAGAAGTCCTTGAAGTCTTGGTTGTCGAATTGCCGTCCGTTGTCGGTGATGATGGTGTGCGGCAATCCGAACCTGAAGATGATGGACTTTTGGACGAAGTCCTCCATCTTCCGCTCGGTGATCTGCGCCAAGGGCTCGGCCTCGACCCACTTCGTGAAGTAGTCGATGGTGACAACGATGAACTTCCTTTGGCCCGACGCCGGTGGGAAGGGGCCGAGAATATCGACTCCCCACTGAGCGAAGGGCCATGGAGCGACAATGGGAGCGATTTGGCTGGCCGGTTGGTGCTGAATATTGGCATACTTCTGACATGGCTCGCACCTTCGGACCAACTCTGCCGCATCCTTCCTCATGGTCGGCCAGTAGTAGCCCTGTCGTAAGACCTTGAAGGCTAAGGACTTGCCCCCCAAGTGATTCCCACAAATTCCTTCGTGAACCTCTCGGAGGGCGTAGTCAGCGTCGGTCGGTCCCAAGCACCTGAGCAGAGGGAGGGAGAACGACCTCTTGTAGAGTCGGCCGTCCATGATCACATATTGTGACGCCGACCATCGGAGTCGCTTGGCCTCCGTGGGGTCTTCGGGACTGGTCCCGTCGGACAAGTACCGGACGATCGGGTCCATCCAACTTGGTTCGGACGTTAGCTGCTGCACTTCTTCGACCCGATCGATGCTCGGCTGCTGGAGGTTTTCGACAAACGTCCGACCCAAAGAATCATAGGCCGACGTTGCCAATCTGGAGAGAGCATCGGCACGGGCGTTCTCCATCCTGGGGATGTGGGAGATCTCGAAATGCTCGAGGCGGGCCACGAGATCCTTTACCTTCTGAAGATACTTGATCATGGTCGGATCTCGCGCCTCGAAGTCGCCCTTTACCTGCCCCACGATCAGCTGAGAGTCGGAGAATGCCCGGAGGCTGTCGACGCCCAATTCCCTCGCCATCCTCAAGCCCGCGAGGAGTGCCTCGTATTCGGCTTGATTGTTGGAGGCCTTGAAGTCGAACCGGAGGGTGTACTCGGCGACTACCCCATCCGAATTCGTGAGCAGGAGCCCGACCCCGCTTCCCTGAGCGTTGGAGGCTCCGTCGATGTGAAGTACCCAGGTGGAGATCGGGTCCGGCTCAGAGACCGAATCTCGTCCCGGGCCTTCAGCTCCCGACCTTTGGTCGGTCGTTGGGCATTCGGCGATGAAGTCGGCCAAGACCTGAGCCTTCAGGGCAGGCCTCGGTCGGTACTGAATGTCGAACTCGCTAAGCTTCATTGCCCACTTAGCGAGTCGTCCGGATGTGTCGGGTCGGCGCAGTACGGCCCTCAGAGGCTGGTTGGTGAGTACCACGATGGCGTGGGCCTGGAAGTATGGTCGGAGCCGTTGCGCGGAGACGGCCAGGGCGAAAACCATCTTTTCCGTCTCCGAGTATCTTGCTTCGGCGCCGTGGAGCACTTTGCTGGTGTAGTAGATGGGCTGATGGGTTCGGCACTCGTTTTCCCGAACGAGCATCGAGCTGATCGCCTCAGAAGATGTGGCCAAGTAGAGATACAAGGTCTCCCCGATCTGCGGCTTTACGAGCAGCAGCGGGGAAGCCAAGTACCTTTTCAGGTCTTCAAAGGCCTGTTCGCACTCATCCGACCAAGAGAAACCGTTCGCCTGGCGCAGGGTCTTGAAGAACGGGAGGCACCTTTCAGCCGATCAGGAAATGAATCGGCTAAGAGCGACGATTCTTCCATTCAGTTGTTGGACCTCCTTCTTGGTGTTCGGATGACGCATGTCGAGGATCGCCTTAATCTTCTCGGGGTTGGCCTCGATCCCTCTCTGAGAAACGAGGAATCCGAGGAACTTCCCCGAGGTCACCCCGAAAGCGCATTTGGTCGGGTCGAGCTTCATTCGGTGTCGTCGAAGGGTGCGGAAGGTCTCCTCGAGATCCTGAACATGGTCCGGGATCTGCGTGCTCTTTACCAGCATGTCGTCCACGTACACCTCCATGTTACGCCCGATCTGGTCTTTGAAGATCTTATTGACGAGTCGCTGGTAGGTGGCGCCGGCATTCTTCAATCCAAAGGGCATCACCCGATAACAGTAGAGGCCCTTGGGGGTCACGAACGCGGTGTGCTCCTCGTCTTCAGGCGCCATCCAGATCTGATTGTACCCGACGAAGGCGTCCATGAAGCTGAGCAGCCGAAATCCGGACGTCGCATCCACCAGCTGGTCGATCTTCGGGAGTGGAAAGCTATCCTTTGGGCATGCTCGGTTGAGGTCGGTATAGTCGATGCAGATCCTCCACTTCCCGTTGGCTTTCTTGACCATGACGACATTGGCGAGCCAATCGGGATACGTGGATTCCCGAATGAAGCCTGCTTCGAGCAGCTTGTCCACTTCTTCGTCAATGGCCTTCTGCCTTTCTGGGGCGAAGGACCTTTTCTTCTGCCTCACCGGCTTCATTGTCGGGTCGATGTTGAGTCGGTGAGTAATCGTTTCTGGAGGGATGCCCGACATATCTGCTGCCGACCATGCGAATATGTCGGCGTTGGCCGTCAGCAACTCTGCCAGTCGGTGGCGTTCGGTGTCGGGCAATTGAGACCCGATCCAAACTCTTCTGTCGGGATTTTCTCCTATGGGGATCGCCTCGAGCTGCTCGACCGGCGAACCCCGCTCTTCCCCCTCCCGTTGATCCAGTTTGTCGATTGTCAGGGGATCCTTTGTCTCGTCGCTTTGGGCGGAGATTTGGAAGCATCGTCGGGCGAGCTGTTGATCTCCGCGCATCTCCCCGACTCCATTTTTGGCCGGGAATCGTACAAGGAGATGGTACGTCGAGACGATCGCCCTGAGGGCGTTCAATCCGGGTCGCCCGAGTATGGCGTTGTAGGCCGAAGGAACTTGGACGACCAAGAAAATGAGGGAGGCCGTTCTTTGCCGTGGTTCGGTACCGACCGTCACGGGCAGGGTGATTTCTCCTTCTGTCGTGACGGTGTCTCCGGCAAAGCCGATCAAGGGCGTGGAGACCCTACTAAGTTGATCAGTCGGTAGTCGCATTCGGGAGAAGATCGAGTAAAACAAAACATTTGTCGAACTTCCATTATCAACAAAAATTCGTTTTACATCATAATTGGCTATTGTCGCCGACACAACAACAGCGTCGTCGTGGGGAGTCTGGATGCCCCGAACGTCGTCTTCCGAGAAGGTAATCACGTCGTCCGGGCGTGGCTTTTTCGTCGGCTCTCCTCCTGCAGACGTCCCCGGGCCCAGCCGCTTGGAGATCATGTTGATGACTCCAGCCGTCAGCTGGTTAGTCGGTGCCTCTTCAGTCGGCTGGGGGCGTCGATCGACAGTCGGTCGGGTCGGCGGACCCTTTCGAAACTTGTCGAGATACCCTCGGCGGATGAGATTTTTGATCTCATCCTTCAACTGGATGCATCGCTCGGTGTCGTGGCCGTGGCTCCGATGGATCCGGCAGTACTTCCGATGGTCGAGGCCCTTTGCCTTCAGAGGCGGAGGCCGTCGCAGGTATTCTTTCCCTTCGATCTCCATCAAGATCTGCGCACGGGGAGCGGAGAGAGGAGTGTAGGAGTCATACCTGGGACGCACCGACCTCGGAGTCTGTCGGCGGGGTGATTTTTGGATCTGTCGGGGTGGAGAAAGCCGACTACCGGCCGGGGGCCTGCTTGGTTCGGCGGGCTCCCGACCTTTTCTTCGCTTCTCCTTCGGACCCCTGGGCTCGACCAAGCGTCGGTCGGACGCTCCTTCGTCCGCGCGCATATACTTGTATGCGCGCTCCAGTAGCTCGGCGTACGTCCGGGGGAGGGTCTTGTCCAGAGAATAAGTAAATCGGGAAGACCTCAGGCCCCGCTTCATGGCTGAAACCGCCATGTCTTCGTTGAGGTCCCGGACCTCGAGCGT
The DNA here is from genome assembly GCF_000442705.2 of Elaeis guineensis. Lineage (NCBI taxonomy): Eukaryota > Viridiplantae > Streptophyta > Magnoliopsida > Arecales > Arecaceae > Elaeis > Elaeis guineensis. The sequence continues at coordinate 106,109,674 of NC_025995.2, forward strand.
GGCCGCGTTGAATCGCGCCACGAAGTGTCGGAGCGCCTCGTTTTCCCCCTGCTTGAGGGAGAAAAGGCTATCCGACGTTCGCGGCGGCTTTCGGCTGGTGCTGAAATGGGCCACGAACGAGTGCTCGAGCTGCGCGAAGGAATGGATACTGCCCGATCGAAGACCGGAGTACCAAGCCCTGGCAGCCTTGCGAAGTGTGGCGGGGAAGCCGATGCAAAACAGAGCGTCGGTTGCCCCTTGAATTGTCATGAGAGCTTTATAGCTCTCGAGGTGGTCGACTGGATCGGTGGAGCCGTCGTATGGCTCCACGTTCGGCATTTTGAACCGACTGGGAATCGGCTCATCGAGGACCAGTCGAGAGAGAGGCTGGGCGGTCTGGAAGTCGACGTCGTTCGAAGACTTCTGGCCGTCCATCTGCAACTGGGCGAGTCGGCGGTCGATCTCCTCGAACCGTCGCTCGTAGTCGTCCGCTCGTCGATGCTGGGAGACCCCAGGAGTGGAGCCTCCGGAGGATTCTGAAAGAGAGGCCGACGGTGTGCGCGGCCGCTTTTCCTTCCTCGCCCTTTCCAACGGGGAAGGAGAGGGCCGTTGAGACCGTCGGTCGTCGCGCCGTGGTCGCCCCTCCTCCTCTCCGTGGGAGCGCTGTTGAGAGCGCTCGCTTGGAGGCGACAGAGGTCGGTGCGGCCGTCGGCGGCTGCTCCTGGAAGGCATAGGTCGGGCCGCCGGTTGTTGCTGGAGGCTTTTGACTGCGTCGGTCAGTACGGTCATCTGCCGTACGATGGCCGCAATCTGGGCCTCCGTGGTCACTGCAGGATGCGGAGAGCTAGGCTCCGCCGTCGGTGGTGGCGGAGAGGCCTCTTCCCGGCGGGAAGAGCGCCTTGCCGACCCAGTGACTCTCGATCGTTGAGCTCTTGTCTTTGTCATGCTGTCCCCCTACCTGGCGCGCCAATCTGTTGCGGCCAATCGCCTCGTCGCCCGATCGCCGGGAAGCGTGCACCTGCAAAAGGAAGTCCGCACTGACCGGAGGTGGCTCCGGCGGGGACCCTCCGACGGTCAAGTCAGAGAGGTGACTGGGCAACAGTGAAATGCAGACAGAGAGCTCTGAGAAGGAGAGAGGGAGAGGAAGAGAGAGAGGAGCGAGCCTGCGTATGTGGGAGAGACGGGCGGATCGACCCTTTGCACTGTTGCCTTCCCCGGTATATATAGTGGAGCTAGGTATGGCGCCGTCATTAATGGCGCGGACAAGTGAGGAACTGTCAACTCACTGTAGACTGTCAGAGCCGCCGTGGAAATGTCATGTCGCCGTGTGGCCGTCTAATCACCAGGGTTGACCTCGCTCTCGGCGGGACAATGCCCCTGGGGAACTGTGCCGCATGTCCGTGTCAGAGCTGACAAGGTCCGACGGCTGTACGGCGATGGGAGGAGACGGCCGACCCTTGGTCGGTGGCCAGCAGAGTGGCGTCGGGTTCCTCCGTCAGTCGGCGAGTTTCATGTGAGTCGGCCTCTGGGTCTGGTCGGTCGGGAGGGATACGCCCGACATACCTCCAGTCGGCGATTGGGCCACTGAAAAGCCGTCAGTAGCGTCCATTAGTCGGTCACTCCCGGCTTTCAGTCGGAGACGGTCAGTCGGCCAGTCGGAGACGGTCGGTCGGGCCGCCAGCCGGTCGGGCCCTCCGATAGTCGGCCGGTCGGTCGGTGGGTTTCCCCCAACAAAAATATTATCAACTTTTGAAAAAAGTCAACCACCGATAGAACTTGTTTCCAGAAATGTGAAGATCACTGGTCAGGTATCGTATGGAATGACATCAGTTGGTGTTGAAAGTGTAGCATTTTTGCCAGGGTGCTCCATGGCGATTTGGTCTGAGCAAACAATTTCTACCACCATTTACAAAACAGAGTCTGATTGAGAATTTTTATGTTTGTTACACTGAAACCCCCAAATTCTTTTGGCCTACACACTATGGACCAATTTAGCAAGCAACTGCCGGATTTAGGATCTTGCCGGATTTAGCAAGCAAGGCTGCACAAAATATTCCTCATCTTCTTCTCTCTCTCTCCCCAAAGGATCACTCAACTTTAAGATACCTTACGAATGCACCAAAGATGGAGGAAAGGAAATTAAAAGGAAAGGCATACTCACCCAACATAGAAATCCAAGTCAAACCTTTTGGCCTGATGTTGGGCTTGCATGATAGGAGGAGAGTTAACAAGGGATGGCGGATGAGATGAAAGATGGGGAGTGATGGTTGTGCTTCATATGGACTGGAAAATCTTTGAAGATAAGAAAGAGATGGAGAGGTATCGTAAAAGAAGTTAAAAATATGGTTCAAGTACCAACCCGGTCCACCTTTATAGGCCGTGAAGTATTTAGAACAAGTCTCTCAAGCGTCCAACTTAATTTGTTACTTATCTTTCTTGATTGTTCTATTTCTGATCATTCAATTTTATAACATGTGTCTCTCAATTATTCCACCCCTAAGAAATTCTATTTTATAATTTATATTTCTTGAGTATTTCTATAACATATTATAATTGAATTATATCAATAATGAGTATTGTAAATGAACTTATATTCTTTTCTGATTCCTTTATTTCTCATTTATTCTATTAAATAGTCAATCAATTTTACAACGTATATTTCTCAAATGTGCTTCCAACCCAAAAAATTATTATACATAAAGTGAAATTACGTCAATTTAATTGGACTATCTCTTGATTGTTCCACTCTCACGTCATTCAAATTTATAATTTATTTTTCTTAAGTATTTTGTTTTGATTCTTTAATATTTACAACCGAACTATTCTAATGAGTATTATAATTGAATTTTTATACTTTATTCTAAAATTTACATTTCTAGTTGTTCTATTAAAGAGTCAATTAATTTTATAACCTATATTTCTAAAGTGTGCCTATTATAATGTAACATATTGTAAATGAAGTAAAATTACATCAATTTAATTCATCTCTATCTGGATTGTTCAACTCCTAAGTCATCCAATTATATAATTTATATTTCTCAAATATTCTATTTTGATTCTTTAGCATATTATAACTGAACTATAATAACGAGTATTATGATTGAATTTATATTTTATATATTTTGATTCTTATATTTCTTGATTATTCTATTCAAAAGTTAATAAATATTTTTATAACGTATATTTCTCAAGCATGCTTCTAACCCTGCAACATATTGCAAATAAAGTAAAATTATATCAATTTAATTCATTTATGTAACATATAACATAAAGTAGATTACTGGTCATAAGCATCCCCATCGTATAAGGAGTTATCATAGCAAAGTTTGACTCGAAAAATAATATATGGAGGGGAAAATTCACATCAAGGAAAATATAACAAGGTAATCACCAAACAATAACCATGACTGAACCCGTGTGGCTAAGGGAAATCACGCGAAAACAAGACTTCAGCGTGGAAACTCTATTTACAACCAACAAATTTTATCAATGACACAACCCACGGCACAACCAATCGAGAACTTTATCAATGCCGTCATGGAACCCATTAATGCACAACCGCGATCGAAGAGTGATGCACTCGCGATAAAGATACTGCTGGAAAAGCTCAGGCGAAGATGAAGACGAACAGAAGACCTTTTCGTCCACGAGACGTCCCTCCTGTCGGCCATTCGGAGCACGCCAATATCCACCGGCTTCCTAACCCACCAACTCCAGGATTGATGGGCCCTTCCGTGAGAACGCCTGGCGATTGCGGAACCTCCCCAGTTGCATCCAGTTCTTGCAATCAGGCTTCGGCTAGTGCAGCTGGAGATTGATGGCAGTCGCAGGCTCGAACCCCCCTACGGCTCCATCAGTGGACCGCCATGCGGCGATGATAGAAAAGCCTGGGATGAGGTGGGGAGATCATCGCCACATCAACGCTAGTTCACTTTGTGGAGCGCTTCAAGGGAGTGCTGACGGTGGGGGTCGGTCGGCGCGGTCTCGCGGGAGTTTTTCTTTTGATGACAATGGAGGACAAATTCCCCCTGATCTCTGAAGAAGTTCCACGGGACTCGACGGTGAAGCCTGGTGCCGCTGTACTCGTGGACGTTTCGAAGCCCGTGGTGCCTTCAATCGTCCAGAAGACCGGAGGCCCACCTTAAAGCATCACTCTCGACGCAAAACTATTTAGGTATGGATGGTATGCGACAGACTTTGAATAGATCAACGGAGATCTTTGATGACAACTGTAGAGTTTTAGTGGAGGTGGGGGATGAGGGGGAAGGAAAGGTAGCAAATTTTCAGTGGCAAGGTATCGCGTGAAGCTGGCGCAGCAGTCCTCAAACTTCCAGCGAAACCATAAGAGGTTCCTCCTGATGGAATTCGCCATTCATGGAAGCAAGGCTTGGACCCCGGGGGAGAGAGAGAGAGAGGTTTCGTGATCGTCTATCTATTGGTGGAAGGATGGAAGATCGAACGGGGCAAGGAGAGGGAGAGGCAAGCAAGGAATGGGTGATTGTGTGCGAGCAGCTCTGGCCTTGGCACTGGATTGTTGGCCTTTTAAAGGTAATCTGTTCTTGTCGCCTTGCGAAGAACGCAGGCTTCATGTGTTCTCCTTACGAAAGCAGATGGAGCGTGAACTTTAAAAAGAGTAACGCACGAATTATGGCCGGTACAAAAAAATAATTACTGATATTAGTTATACACGACAAAAGTTTGTTTATTTCGGATAGAGTTGAACATGCATTGGCAAATGGTTGTTAGAAGAGGCTCCACCCATCCATTTTACCTCCTTCAGCTGCAATGCTCATATAGCTGGGGCGAAAGAAATGTGATTTTGGGCATATCCAAAGATCGAACTTCCGTTTTTGCAGCGAATCGAAACAAAATCTGTTTATAAACGATCATGTTAATCCTCATGGAATTAATGTACGGTCATGTTAATCCTCAGGGAATTAATGTACGGTCATGTTAATCCATAGCCGTGCTATTATACAGGCCTCATCCGTTGCAGCACGTAATCAATAATAATGATTTTTTTTTTTTCTTTGAAAAACGGTAGGAAGAAGCAAAGTCTAAGATTAGATAAACGAAGCAGAAGGGAGGACGGTGAAAGATTATGATATATTTTATGAATTAACTGTGATCGTAAAAAAATTTTATTTTATGTTATTTAAATAATTTAATTTTTGATCAGTCACTTGATTTGAAGGCTAAAAATCTACAAATTCGATAATTTTTTTATTTAAATAATTTAGTAAATCATATTCAATGACTCAAATCATCGATGCAAAACTTCCACCATTTTACTTAGCCTAGACTACTAGACTAGATCTAATTAAATACACTATAGAGAGGGAGATAGAGTTAGCTACACTCCAGCAGATTCCTACTTTGATTTAGTATTATTCAAAAATATATAAATTTCATAATTTTTAATATTTAAATAATTTAAAAATAATAGATCACATCCAATGACTTGAATCATAAATATAAAATTTTTATCATTCAATTTAGATTAGATTGGATCTGAGTGGAGATCCATCTATCTAGGTGCAGCCAAATCTACTGAAGAGAAAGACTTAGCTGCACTCAAGTTGATCTTCACTTAGATCTAATTAGATCTTATTTATGATAGTTTTATATTGATAATCTAAATTATTAGATATAATTTATTATTTTTAAATTATTTATAAATAAAAAATTATATGATTTAGAGACGCTCGGTCTATATATCAAATAGTAAAAAAATCAAATAATTTAAATAATATTATATATATATTATTTGTTGTATAATTTAAAAATTTCGAAATCATATAATTTTTAATGTATAAAGACTTTAGAGATAATAAATTATGTCTAAAGACCTGAATCATTAATATAGGACTTTATTTTTTTAGTAAACATTGATATAGCATCTTTACCATTCAATATAGACTTTGTCGGATAAGGATGCAGCTGATGTAGAACCTATGTGATTTCTTCCTATCTTTTTTGAAGGAAAAAAAAAAAAAAAAAACAGTGATTATTGATTACACGCCGCAAGGCACGAGGGTTTTAAGATAGGACGATTATGCATTAACATGGTTGTACATAAATTCTATAAGAATTGCAATAACTGGTTTTGTCTTTTCCCACGGCCGTCCATAAACAAACTTTGTTTGGATTCGCTGCAGAAACGGAAGGTCAATTTTGGATACGCCAAAAACCAAATTTCTCTCGCCTCTTCCAAACAACCATTTGCCAATGCATCCCAAGTCTATCCGAACTTAGCAAAATTTTGTCGTTTATAACCAATATCAGTATTTTTTTTTTTTTTTTTTTTGTACCGGCAGTAATTCGTGCGTTACTCTTTTTAAAGTTCACGCGCCATCAGCGTTCGTGTGGAGAACACGTGAAGAGTGCGTTCTTCGCAAGGCGACAAGAACAGATTCCCTTTAAGAGGGCGACAATCCAGAGCCCAAAGTGCGCCATACCAACAACAAGAGCTTTTCGTACGCATTTACCCATTCCTTGCGTGCCTCTCCCTCTCCTTGCCCCGTTCAATCTTCCATCCTTCCACCGATAGATAGAAGATCACGAAACCTTTCTCTCTCTCCTGGGTCCAAGCCCCTGCTTCCATGAATTAATGGCGAACTCCATCATTAGGAACCTCTTATGGTCTCGCTGGAAGTTCGAGGACTGCTGCGCCAACTTCACGCGATACCTTGCCATTGAAAAGTTGCTACCTTTCCTTCCTCGTTCCCCACTTCCACTGAAACTCGATAGTTGCAATCAAAGATCTTCTTTCATGATATGTTCAAAGTCTGTCCCATACCATCCGTACCTAAATAGCCTGGTATCGAGAGTGATGCTTTACGGCTGGCTACTGACTTCTGGACGATTGAACGCATCTTGGCCTTCTAAATGTCCATGAATACAGTGATGCCAATCTCCACAGGCAACTCTCGCGGGACTCCTAAATGGATCCGGCGGAATGTTTCCTCCGTTTACATCACAAGGAAAACTCTCGCGTGAGTGCGTCGACCTATCCCCACTGCCAACACTCCCTTTAGAACTTCCACAATGTGAACTGGTGTTGTTGCGGCGATGAGCTCACCACTTCATCCACAACCGTTGTATCGTCGCCGCTCGGGTGGTCCGCTGATGGAGCCGTAGGGTGCTCGAGCCTGCAAATTGCCATGGATCTCCAAGTGCTCTAGCTGAAGCCTGATTGCAAGAGCTGGATGCAACCGGGGAGGTTCGGCAATCGCCTGGCGTTCTCGAGGAAGGGCCCATCAATCCTGGAGCTGTCGGATGAGGAAGCCGGAGGATTTAGGCGTGCTCCAGGTGGCCGACAGGAGGGATGTCTGGTGGACGAAGAGGTCTTCTGTTCATCTTCATGTTCTCCTGAGCTTTCCAGCAGTATCTCTATCGCGGGTGCATCACTCTTCGATGTCGGTTACCTAGCTAGAGGCAGTGCATTGGGTTCTATCATGTCATTGATAAATTTCTCGATGGGCGGTGCCGTGGGTTACTATGTCATTGATAAAATTTGTTGGTTGTAAATAGAGTTTTCACCCCAAATTTATGTACCATGTAACCTATTTTGGTTTAATATAATGATACGGGCTTGTTTTTCACATGATTACCCTTAGCTAGCTATATGGGTTGCGATAGCTTGTGTTCAACCAATTAACCGGATGGCATGATAGCAACCACGTTAAGGCCTGAGGTTATACTTGTGATATACTGCAGAGAGTCCATCATGCGAGTCCCTATGCTGTCAGGAAGGGCATGAAGCTGAGTTGTAATCTTGTTTGTTTCCCACCAATAGGAGTTCTAACCTTCAAACTGACCCGCAAATTCACAAATAATCCACTCTAAACAGCTTCAAATGTGGCATAAATGAATTTAGGTCATAAATAGATCTATTTATGTAGATTTTTTGTCAAATGGATCATATCTAAGTTAAATCATCGATCTGTCTAACCCATTTTGACCTATTTAATAATTCAATTGAGTTGTAACTTGATCCATTAAATCCACTTAAGATTTATTTAATCCATTTAAAATTTATCTAATCTGGCTTTATCTTATTTAATCTGTTTAATGAACAAATCAAGTTTAATCTGTTTAATATTCACTTGAGTTAATGTATGAATTTTTAATCTGTTAAATGAACAAGTCAAGTTTGGATCGGCAAATTTTTAATCCGGCTCATGTTCATTTGAACCTGCCCCAATTGTCACCCCTGATTTTTGTGCAGTTAACAATCAAGAGAAAAATCACATGACGGACCTTCTACTAAAGAAAGGATGTACTATCTTTTTTATTCCCCTTTCATGGTGCTGTGTCAAAATCTAGGACTCACTTGGCACTTCTTCAGTACTCTTTTAGCCAGAATATTTTGTTTGCTGTTAAAACTAATGCAGCATCCTTGGACCTCACCCAAATGATTTTGGGTTGTATCTCCTGCATTAAAGAATGATCGATCTTCTTTTGCAATTACAACCACCGGATCGTGCCAAGCAAAAATTGAAAAGCACAATCTAGACCTTTATTCCATCTTAAAATAGCTATTGCATGATCCAACAGTTGATGCCATAAAAAGAGATGAATCATTTTTTTGTGCAAAAGATACAGCACAAATCCCACCACTAGCTAGAGGTCTATTTGGAATTCTTAACCCCCCATGAGCACCTAAGATTTGCCTAATATGTAGCTGATGTGAAATTAAATACACACTTGCATGGCTCCTCAAAGGATGAAACTAGAAATGTGGGAGCATCACCGTCCTAGTCCTCCCGAGAAGACAGGAAATCATGAGGAATAGAGAAGATGGTGAATAGATATTAGTTGGACTTCATGAGGGTGGTCAAGATTATATTTTATATACATAGAGATGGATAATATGGTGCACGCATGAAAATCAAATGAGCAACGAGGAAGAGAAAGGAAAGCAAATTAGGCCAGTTAAAAGTAATCTACCTTAAGTAGTTGACTTTGGACCCACTTCTAGATAAGAAAGAGATGGAGGGGTATCGTAAAAGAAGAGATGGAGGGGTATCGTAAAAGAAGTTAAAAATATGATTCTAGTACCAACTCGGTCCGCCCTCATAGACCATGAAGTATTTAGAAGAAGTCTCTCAAGCGTCCAACTTAATTTGTTACTTGTCTTTCTTGATTGTTCTATTTCTGATCATTCAATTTCATAACATGTGTCTCTCGATTGTTCCACTCTTAAGAAATTCTATTTTATAATTTATATTTCTTCAGTATTTCTATAACATATTATAACTGAATTATAATAATGAGTATTGTAATTGAACTTATATATATTCTTTTCTGATTCGTATATTTTTCATTTATTCTATTAAAGAGTCAATCAATTTTATAACGTATATTTCTCAAATGTGCTTCCAACCCTATAAATTACTGAACATAAAATGAAATTACGTCAATTTAATTCAACTATCTCTTGATTGTTCCACTCTTAAGTCATTCAATTTTATAATTTATTTTTCTTGAGTATTTTATTTTGCTTTTTTAATATTTACAACTGAACTATACTAATGAGTATTATAATTGAACTTCTAAAATTTACATTTCTAGTTGTTCTATTAAAGAGTCAATTAATTTTATAACCTATATTTCTAAAGTGTGCCTATTATAATGTAATGTATTGTAAATGATGAAATTACATCAATTTAATTCGTCTCTATCTGGATTGTTCAACTCCTAAGTCATTCAATTTTATAATTTATATTTCTCAAATATTTTATTTTGATTCTTTAACTTATTATAACTGAACTATAATAACGAGTATTATGATTGAATTTATATTTTATATATTCTGGTTCTTATATTTCTTGATTATTCTATTGAAAAGTTAATCAATTTTATAACGTATATTTCTCAAGCAGGCTTCTAACCTTGTAACGTATTGCCAATAAAGCAAAATTATATCAATTTAATTCATCTATCTTTTGATTGTTCAATTCCTAAGTCAATCAATTTTGTAACTTACATTTCCTGGTTGTCCTCTTAAAGGGTCAATCACTTTTATAGCATATATTTCTCAAATATGCTTCTTACTCTATAACATATGGAAAATATAGTGAAATTACATCAATTTAATTTGCCTATCTCTTGATTGTTTGACTCCTAAGTCATTTAAATTTGTCACTTATATTTCTTGAGTATTCTATATTTTGATTATCTATGAACTATAATAATGAGTATCATAATTGAATTTATATTCTATTCTGATTCTTATATTTTCTGGTTATTCTATTAAAGACCAATCAATTTTATAACATACATTTATCAAGTGTGCTTCTAACCCTGCAATGTATTGTAAACAATTGGCTAATCCATTAGTTGCTTTCAGAGAATGAAGAAGAAGTGAAGAACCATAAGACAGGACTCATCTTCTTCCCCCGATCTTAAAAAATTATGCTAGTTTAATTCATTTATCTCCCGATTGTTCAAGTCAATTTTATAATTTATGCTTCTCAAGTATTCTATATATTCTGACTTTAACATATTATAATTGAAATATAATAATGAGTCATGTGACTAAACTAATATTTTATTTTGATTCTTACATTATAAGCGAACTTGTCTTTCTCAGTTGTTCTATTAAAGAATCAATCAATTTATTAACGTATATTTTTAAGTATACTTCTAATCCTATAATGCATTGTAGATGAAGTACTGAAAATTACATCAATTTAATTCATCTCTCTCTCAATTGTTCAATTCCTAAGTCATTCGATTTTATAACTTATATTTCTCAAGTATTCTATTGTAATTCTTTAACCTACTATAACTGAACTATAATAATGAATATTATGATTGAACATATATTCATTTTGATTTTTATATTTTTTGACATTTGGCATGTCTATCGGAAGGCGAATTCGGCGGCCGACTGGGTTGCGAGTTTTATCGCTGGTCAATATTCTAGAGGGTGCAGCTAGACTGATGTTTCTCTTTTGTCGATGTCATTTCGAGATATCCTTCTTTCTAACTCTTTGGATCATATTCATAATCATTATGTATGAATTTTCTATCTTATCAAAAAAAAATGAGTCAATTAATTTTATAACGCATATTTTTCAAGTATGCTACTAACCTATAATATATTGTAAAAAAATGAAATTACATCAATTTAATTCATCTATCTTTTATTTATTCAACTCCTAGGTCATTCAATTTTATAACTTATATTTCTTAAGTATTCTATTCTAATTCTTTAACATATTATTACTGAACAATAATAATGAGTATTAAAACTGAGCTTACATCCTATTCTGATTCTTACATTTCCTAATTGTACTATTAAAGAGTCAATCAATTTAATAACATATAATTTTAAATTGCACTTCTAATCATATAATGTATATTACATAAAATAAAATTACATCAATTTAACTCATCTATCTCTCAATTGTTCAACTCCTAAATCATTCAATTTTATAATTTATATTTCTTGAGTATTCTGTTCTAATTCTCTAACATATTATTGTTGAACTATGATAATGAGTATTATGATTGAAGTTATATTTTATTCCGATTCCAACATTTCTTGGTTGTTCTATTAAAGAGCCAACTAATTTTATAATGCATATACTTCAAGCATGCTTCTAACCCTATAATGTATTGTAAATAGAGTAAAATTACATCAGTTTATTTCATTTATCTCTTGATTGTTCGACTCCTAAGTTATTTAATTTTATAACTTATATTTCTTAAGTATTCAATTATGAGTTTTTAACATATTATCATTGAATTATAATAATAAGTATTATGATTGAATGATATTCTATTCTGATTCTTACATTTATCAGTTGTTCTATTAAAGAGTCAATCAATTTACAACATATACTTCTCGAGTGTGCTTCTAACCCTATAACATCTTGTAAATAAAATGAAATTATGTCAATTAAATTCATCTATCCACTGATTGTTGAACTCCTAAGTCATTCAATTTTACAATTTATATTTCTTAAGCATTATATTCTGATTTTTTTAATATATGATAACTGAACCATAATAATGAGTATTATAGCTGAACTTACATTTTTTTTTTATTCTTATATTTTTCATTTGATCAATTAAGAAATCAATCAATTTTATAATGTATATTTCTCAAGTACGCTTTTAACCCTATAACATATGGTAAATAAAGTGAAACTAACTTATAACCCTATGCCATGCACAGGATGAAAGTTTCTTTAAAAAAATATATTTTATTTTATTAATTTATTAATATCTATTCTATATATATTTTAAATATAATTAAAATAATAAAAAAATATATATTTTATGCATAGTGTGGATTATAAACTATTTATAAGCTATTTCATTTTTTTTTCTAAATTTAGGGTTCTCCATCCTTATTTTTTTTTCTAGACCTTCATTTTTTTGTAGATAACATGTGCTATTTTTAATTAAAATTTTTTAAAATATTTATATATATTATTATTGAAAAGTTAGAGAAATACTCAAACTGAACTAATTTGTGCTGGACTCATTCAGATTCACATCTATCTATTCTTACTTTTTTTTCGCTTATCTTTTTCTTTAAAAAAATATATCCATGATGGTCGATTTATTTACTTAGTCACTGCTTGTACATAATTTTTTTATATGAAATTTATCTAATTTTTTAAAAAAAGTTATTATTGATATTTCATGCAATATGATGTTCACCATATTAATGCATTAATCTTGTATTATTATTATTATAAAATATCATAATATATTTATCCATAGTTCTATCAAATTTGATAAGTTTAAAATCTTTTCTAGTTCAATGTTAACATTTTTAGCCTCCAATTTCTAACCTATTAATATTGGTTTTAAAAGAAAAAATAATAATATTTGATGTTAATAAGTAGTAACAAATGCTAAAAGCATATATATATATTCTCTTGAACTTTTCTCCATCCAAGAAAATTTCTATATACAATTAAATGCTATATGTATGATAGATGGAGAAACTTGGCCCACTTTCTTTCTAGAAAGTTTCAACAATGTCAGTGATTCATTGTAGCAAAAATAATATTTTTATAATTAAAAAATATATAATTTATAATTTCAAGCTTTTTAAGCTTTAGAAATAAAAATTAATTATGTATACATGTATATCAAGATTAAGTCTATATTAGAGTGCTAAATACTATCATTAAGAATGATGATCCTATAATTAAGCACAATAACTTTAAAAGGAAAGCAACAATTAATACTTTCAATTTATTAAAATTGACCAGATTAGAATCTTAATGGTCAATAATTACTAAAGAGTATGAGAATATGAGGATTAGGATAGATAGTTGGGCTAGCCAAACAAACAATGCATGAATGAAATAGGCATTAATAGAACAATATTTAAGCTATAATTAATCAAAATTATTTCTTGACATTCAAGATGGATCTATTTTTTAAATATGACATTAATGGAATAAGCATAATTAATATAATAATACTTAAGTTGATATTAATTAAAATTATTTTCATAATCAAAGCATAATAACTTTAAAAAGAAAGCAACAATTAATACTCTCAATTTATCAAGAATTAACTTGATTAGATTCTTAACAGTCAATAATTAATAACTGTTAGGAGTAATTTGGAATCGACCGATGATATATAAAGATTCAAACCCATTATGACTCATCGGCTCCATATTAGCACCTCTCAAGCGGCCTAATTGTTATAGTTTGCTCGATCTATGGTCGACAAATATCTGTTTCGATTTTTGATCGGAGGCTACTCTCTCCGACCCCTCGTCGGTATGTTCTTAATCTGACTTCTGATCTAAAAGAACTAGTCGGAGTGCACACCTTAAGCGATGTAGTTGCATGATTGATTATGACTCGTCCGACCTCTAGTTAGATGGTTCTTTATCCGAATCTTGGACGAAAAAGATTTGATCCGATCTTTGGTCAGAGAACTTGCTGGTTGATCTCCAGTCATATCTGATCCTTACTTGGTTTGCATATCAGAACAATCTCTAGTCAGCATAACAACTGCGAGTCGGCTAGTCTTCCGGATCAATCTATCTAACTGAGATTTGGTCAAAAAATTATCAGTCTCAACTCTTAGTCGGCACACCATACTCTTTGATCTCTCCTTGAAAGTAGATCGACCTGGCTCAGGTTCAAAAGGCAGGCATCAACTGACCACAACTGCTAATCCTATCTGGGTGTAACCATCTGATCCTGAGAATCTCACAGGTGTAACCTCTTGATCTTGAGAATCTTGTAGGTGCAACTGCTTGATCCTGAAAATTACAACCAAATAACAGCACCAAATTCGACCAGCTTATCTTCCAGGAATGGTTACACAGTCGTCTCTTCTATAAATTTACAAACCCCGAGGACTCAAATAAGTAGTCCATTTCATAGAGCTGAAAATTCTATTTCTCTATTTGCATGTTCTGACTTGAGTATCGGAGGATCTTAGTCGGAGCACAATCCTTCGGCTCGGACTTCTTTGCAAGTTGCTCCAGCACTGTGCCTCCTTGTCTTCTGGAGTCAACCAGAAACAAGCCACAATAGATAGAGGAAGGGACGAGTCTCAGATCCTATAAAAAGAAGCAGACAAGTTAGAAACTCTTGATGATGGCTCCATGCAGGACTTCCTCCTGGCAAACTAATGCCTCCGCCTCCCAGCAAGTGCGGAATGAAGTAAACCACCCTACTCCTGCACCTCCAGCGATGACAAAAGTTCCTGCGCTAGTACAGCAACCCACGACGGTGATCGTGGAGCAATTCAACCTGCTTTTTCAGCAGGTGTAACAACTCACGACTGTCGTTCAGGCAACGATCCAACCTCTGTCGGCACCACAGCTAGTGAATCATACCCAAATTCCTCCGGCCCAGCAACTGATGGTGGATCAGACTCAAGAACCAAGGAGACAATGGTCTCCGAGTCCACAGTCGGGGCATGATTCAACCTCCGACTGATGATCTCCTCCGTGCTTTGAAGCACATACCAACCAAGAAATGAAAGTCGAGCGAAGAATTTGAGAAAAAAATCGAAAGATCCAGCAGATTTGCAATAACTTGTCAGCACCATCCGAAGGATTCGATTCCGAACCACCTTTTGTCAGCACCAAGAACCTATCCTACCAAACTTCAAGGTTTCTCAGCTGGAAAGCTACGACGGGACCACAAACCCCGTCGATCATGTCAACAGCTTTTAAGCAATCTTGCTCCTTCAGAAAGTCTCTGATGCTATCCTGTGCCAAGCTTTTCCCTCCACTTTAAAGGGGACAATCCGATATTGGTATTTCAATCTGAAGCCAGCTTCTATTTATTCTTTTCGACAGCTAAGCCAAGCCTTTGCTATCCATTTCATCACCAGCTGACGACAACAGAAGCACTTGGACTACCTTCAGACCATCAAATAAAGGAGAGCGAGTCTATTCGATCTTATATAGCTTGATTAAATAGAGCTATGTTAGAAGTCCGTGACCTAGATCACTCAATCGCAATGTTTGCCCTGAAGGGCAGATTATTGATGGGCGACTTCAAAAAGTCACTGTTGAAGATCTTTTCCCAGAACTTTTTAGAAATACTGGCTCGGACAGAGAAATATGCCCGATTGAAAGATTCTCTGATGGAAGAAACCGTCTGAATAACCCCAACTGTGGAGAATCAAAAGCAGAGTGGGGCTCGCTCGCCCAAACAAAATGGTGAAAATCGCCATCGTTTAAGATTTTCGTCGAGGAGAAGGAATATTTCATCATGAAAGAATCGTTCACCTTCGAGACGATTCGGTGATCTCACTCTTTTGAATACTTTAAGGAGAGAGATTTTGATGGAGGTGCAAACAAAGCTGTCTCCACCTCCAAAGATATGGACAAACATGGGGCACCACGATCCAGATAAGT
This sequence comes from Elaeis guineensis, assembly GCF_000442705.2. Taxonomy (NCBI): domain Eukaryota; kingdom Viridiplantae; phylum Streptophyta; class Magnoliopsida; order Arecales; family Arecaceae; genus Elaeis; species Elaeis guineensis. The sequence goes on from NC_025995.2 coordinate 106,125,521, forward strand.
ATTGCCTCTATCATCATGATCATAGTCGCGGTACCAAAGATTGTTACCAGCTCAAAGAAGAAATTGAGCATTTCATCCGAGAAGGGAGGCTGGATCGGTTCATCCGACGATAAAGTCCTCCATGCCGATATCCTCCAAGGATCGGACAGCAGCAATGGAGACATCCCGCACTTCAGTACCGTCAGTGCCAGTCCCCTTAGCCTCAACCTCAACTGGCTTTGGTGCAACCACAAGCGGAGAGGCAGGCAGTAGTAGAAGATCGATCCCTATGGAGTGAAATTCATATGATAATTGAGGGATTATCTGGATCGATGGAACCATATGCGGCAAAGAGGCCTCGACTTGAGGAGCTAATAATCTTCATCGAATAAGATGCTGAAGGTGCACAATCTTTGCATAATGATGTGGTGGTTATTACTGTTAATATTGCTGACTATAATATACATCATATTTTTATTGATAATAAAAATTCTGTCGATATTTTATACTTTGCTATTTTCACCGCAATGGAATTTGTTCCAAAATAGTTAAATGAATTCAGTATCCCGATCCAAAGTTTCTCCGAAGGTTCGATAATTTTAGAGGGAACCATCAGACTGTCCCTTACTGTGAGAACCAAACCCAGGCAGGTAACCATCCATGTTGATTTTCTTATGCTTAATCTACCATCAATCTATAATGCAATACTTGGCTGACCAAGTCGAGGGGTGCTGAAAGCAGTGGTGTCAAGCTACCACTTGATGATGAAGTTTCTGATGGAAGCTGAAGTGTGGTAAGTTCGAGGCAATCAAGCCATGGGCCGATAGTTTTTCGCTGCTAAGCTATGGGCGAAAGAGCAGTCGACGGCACTCCAATTTGAACTCCCAATAGGTTTGGATGTCTGCGATGATCTGACTGAGGAGCATGCTCGACCGTCTGAGTATCTAGTGGAGGTCCCTCTGAGGAAAAAAAATTCCCATCAAACTGTGAAAATCGGATCATCTATAGATTCAGTAACTAAAGCTCGGTTAACAGCTCTTTTGTAGGAAAATACGAACTTGTTCACTGGGACAGTGGTAGATATGTCTGGCATAAACCCAAAGATGATGACCCATCACTTGAGAGTAGATCCGACCTTCCACCCTATAAAGCAGAAGAAGAGAAATTTTGCCCCCAAATGCCAAAAAGCAATTGCTAAGGAATTGGACAAGCTAGTCAAGATCGGTTTCATCTGAGAAGCAATGTACCCTGACTGGCTCACCGACGTGGTGCTAGTCAAGAAAGCAAATAAAAAATGATGCATGTGCATCGACTTCACTGACTTGAATAAAGTCTGTCCCAAAGACAACTATCCTCTCCCTCGAATAGATCAATTGATGGATGCCACTTCTGGGCACGAGCTCCTCACTTTCATGGATGCATTCTTTGGTTATAACTAAATCCGGATAGTACCTGAGGATGAGAAGAAAATGATCTTTATTGCTGACTCTGGGCTTTACTATTTAAGGATGATGCCCTTTGGGCTAAAGAATACTGGAGCAACATACCAGCGACTAGTGAATAAGATATTCAAAGATCAAATTGATCGTAACATGGAGGTCTATGTGGATGATATGTTGGTAAAGAACCGAACTACCCTAGATCACATAGCTGATCTTTAAGAAATCTTCAGTACCCTGCATCGATTTCAGATGCGGTTGAATCTCACAAAATGTGCCTTCGGAGTTAGTTCTAAAAAATTTGTCAAATTTATGATCTTTCGATGAGAAATTGAGATAAATCCAGAGAAGATTAAGGCGATTCTAGAGATGTCCCCACCAAGAAATGTAAAAAAATTTCATTGCCTCACTGGAAGGATCGCCTCACTCAATCGTTTCATCTTCAGATCGACTGAGAGATGTTTGTCTTTCTTTCAAACCTTCAAGCAGTTGAGGGACTTTCAATGGATGATTGAGTGTCAAAAAGCATTTGAGGAGTTGAAGCGGTACTTTAGCTTGACACTCTTGCTTACAAAGTCCCAATTTGAAGAAGAATTGCTACTCTACCTTACCGTATCTCCGACAGTAATTAGTTCGATTCTTATTCAAGAAGAATGATGAATCTAAAAACCAATGTATTACTCAAGTAAGGTCCTTCAAGATGTAGAAACCAAATACACAAAGTTGAAAAAATTAATATTCACTTTGATCGTCACGACAAAGAAGCTCCGACCTTATTTTCAAGCTCATAGAATAGTATTGCTCATGGATTAGCCGATTAAAGCAGTCCTCCACCATCCAGATACATCGAGATGGGTTGCAAAATAGGCCTTACAGCTCTCCGAGTTCAACATTAAGTTCTATCCAAGGCCTTCAATTAAAGCTCAGGTTTTGGCGGACTTCATCCTTGAGTGCACCATCCCTGACGAGGAGAGCTTGGAGGTTGCTGAGGGTGGCTCAATGGTGCTAAAGGAGTAAATAAATATGAACCCTAATTTTGAAGACCAATGGATTCTTCATGTGGATGGATCTTTCAATTCATCGGGATCAAAAGCTGGGATCATCTTAACCGAGCTGGAAGGTAATGTGGTAGAGTACGCTCTGTAGTTTGAATTTTCAACCACCAACAAAAAAGTAGAGTATGAGGCTTTAATTGCAGGCTCAGACTTGTAAAGAATGTGAGAGCCAAATACTTGAAGGTCTTCAGTGACTCTCAACTGATGATAAGATAAGTCAAAGACGAATATGAAGTTCGAGAGGAAAACATGAAGAGGTACCTCGAAAAGGTGAAAGAACTGACTACATCTTTTCTAAGCTTTTATATCCAACAGGTACCTCGGATATAAAATATACAGACGGATGCGCTGTCAAAGCTAGCGACTTCTCTATCATCCGAATTTCAAAAAGAAACTTATATCGAGATATTAAGAACCTCAAGCCTGAAATAACCTTTTGCTGTCCAGTAGATTGATGAAGAGCCTTGCTGGATCGATCCCTTACTAAAGTACCTCATGTCAATATGAATTTCTAAAATAGACCATGCGTTAAGCCTTCATTAGTTCAAAACTGATCGACAGTCTCCATATTTAACGTGTCTTAGCAGAAAAAATAGCGTCTACACATATTTTAAAAATTTTATCATTAATTTGATAATTTTTTTCATCTAAAAAACTGCACCCAAATATTTAGTTTAAAAAGAGCTTTTTACATCTCCAATCATTCAGAATGCCAAAATAAATACTTCCATAGTCCGACCAGAGCTCGAACTAGAGAGTAGGAGGATATTTGTTAGGAGTAATTTGAAATGGACTGATGATGTATGAAGATTCAAGTCCATTATGATCCATTGGATCCATATTAACACCTCTCAAGTGGCCTAATTATTGTGGTTTGTCTGATCCATGGTCGGCAAAAATCTGTCTCGACTCTTGGTCGGAGGCTATTCTCTCTGACCCTTCATCGGCATGTTCTTAATCCAACTTCTGATCTAAAAAAGCTAGTCGGAGTGCACACATTAAGCGATGCAGTCGCATGATTGATTATAACTTGTCCAACCCTTAGTCGGATGGTTCTTTGTCTGAATCATGGACGAAAAAGATTTGGTCCGACTCTTGGTTGGAGAATTTGCTGGTCGATCTTCAGTCGTATTCGATCCCTACTCAGCTTGCATATCAAAATAATTTCTGGTTAGCATAACAACTACGAGTCGGCTAGTCTTCCAGATCAATCTATCTAACCGAGTCTTGATCGAAAAACTATCAATCCCAACTTTTAGTCGGCACACCACACTCTTTGATCTCTTCTCGAAAGCAGATCAACCAAGCTCAAGTTCAAAAGGCAGGCACCAACTGACCACAGCTGCCAATCCTATCTGGGTGTAACCACTTGATCCTGAGAATCTCGCAGGTGTAATCTCCTGATCTTGAGAATCTTGTAGGTGCAATTGCTTGATTCTGAGAATCACAATTAAATAATTGCACCAGATTCAGCCAGCCTGTCTTCCAGAAACGATTACATAGCTGTCTCCTTTATAAATACACAAACTCCGGGGATCCAAATAAGTAGTCCATTTCATAGAGCTGAAAACTCTGTTTCTCTGTTTGTGTATTTTGACTTGAGCGTCGAAGGATCCTTGTCGGAGCACAATCTTCTGACCCGGACTTCTTTGCAGGTTGCTCCAGTACTGTGCCTCCTTATCTTCCGGCGTCAACCAGAAACAAGTCGCAACAATTAATAAAGGGCCTGAGAATATGAGGATTAGGAGAGATGGTTAGGGGAGCTAAACATACAATGAATAGAATAAACATTAATAAAATAGTATTTAAGTTATCATTAGTCAAAATTATTTTTTAGCATTTAAGATGGATCTATTTTTGAAAGATGACATTAACAGAATATTGTAGTTGATATTAATTAAAATTATTTTTTATAATCCAAGCACAATAACTTTAAAAGAAAAGCGATAATTAATACTCTCAATTTATCAAGAATCGATTTGATTAGAATCTTAACAATCAATAATTAATAAAAGGCCTGAGAATATAAGGATTAGAGGAGATGATTGGGCTAGCCAAACAAATAATGCATGAATGGAATAGGTATTAATAGAATAATATTTAAACTATCATTAATCAAAATTATTTTTTATTATTTTGGATGGATCTATTTTTGAAAAATAACATTAATGAAATAAATATTAATGAAATAATATTTATGTTTATATTAACTAAAATTATTTTTTAGTATTTAAAATAATAATAAATAAATATAAAATTTTTAAAAATATTTTTAAAAACAAAAGGTCAAATGCAATCTTCGTTTCAATCAAAAAAAATAAAAAAATAAAAATCAGTTCTAAAATATTCCATGGGCGTACTCTCAGGCATTTCCATTCCGACATGATCCTTTTCAAAACTGATGCAATTATAAAAGTACTTTCGAGGGTCACAGCACCAGGCGTTCTCCCTCGAGTCAATGAGGGGCACTCCATCCAATCATGGGAAGAAGACCTGGAGCACCTTGAAGGTATACATTCAGAACTCGTCCGTGCCATTCGTTATTGATATCGAGAGGGCGATGTGCATAGGGTATTTCTTCTCACCAGATTTCATCATTTTTTTTTTTTTTTTCCTCCAGAGGAGCAATTATCAGCGGATGTGCTGTCGAAGCCCATGATCATATTTTTCTTGTTTTGGGACATGACAGACGGAGGCTCTACTAATAGATGCCTCTATTATACATACATACATAAATATGTATGTATTAGATTAGTCATTTTAATTGTATAAAATATATTTTAACAGAGTTTTAACCTTGGTTCCAATTCAAAATTTACTTATTTGTCAACTGAGTTGAGTATATGTTGGGCAATAGTTGAGAGAGCCCACGCGCTTGACTATGCCTCTTAATTAGGCACTCATTATTATAAGCTGTTATGACTGAGATAAGGATGAGATTGGTTAAATACCAACCTTAATGTGTGGTTTGATTAAAGTGGCCCAACTAGCCGGGGAGCTCCAGCTAGTCTGACTTTGTGGAACAAAAATCATATGGGGTGGGCACCGTAGAAAAATTATGGAGCAGACTTCATGATTTGCCATATTTCTATTAATATCAATATGGAAGAAGAAAACTTAAAAATCCACGGGTCCCGTGCCAACAAAATGGTTAGTTTTGTAATTAAAAACAAAAAAATAATATTTTTTTATTTATTTTTAAAATATATATTTTTAATCAATATATGATCAAATAATATATATTAAGCAATTAATCATGAAGCAAACCAATACTTGATTAAAAATAAATCAACTTAATTTTCAAAATATGAAGTCCTATAGCACCGGCCCCATATAATTTTTGTGGACTATTTTTGGATTGCTTACTCTCTCCCTTGGTTTAGATTTTGAGAAATTCTTTGTGCACCACCTACCGCGGGCGGTGTAGAACGCACACACCACCTACGGTGATTGGCTCACCCGTAGGGCTTGGGCACGGCATGCGATTTTTTTTTTTTTCTTTCAACCCTGCACGTGAGCCAATCACTGCGGGCGATGTTTGTGGTTTTGCATCGCCCGCAGTGCACAAAGAATTTCACTTAGATTTTTTTTCCTATTACTCTCTATTGGATTTTTGATCTAGTTGGGCCGCTTATGATAGATTAGCCTGATCAAAATCTAAATTCAAATATTAGAGGGATTAGTTAGGAGAGAAAAAAACTATCAAATAGTTTCTTCGTCTCCATCCCTTATCTGATTTCTTCTCTGAAAGTATTAGATAGTAAAAAAAAAAAATTTCAAAAAAGATGACTCTCTATTTGTTAGTATTTTCAGAGCCGTCCCAAACTGTACCGGTAGAGAACCAGGATGGTTTCGGCATGAAAAATGGTACATGCCGGTACCGAAAAAGAAAAGAGAAAAAGAGAGGAAGAGAAGGATAGAGGTAGAAAAAGAGGAAGGGGGCCTCTGTTTCACGCCGCGAAGCCGTCGGGCGGTGCAAACGATGGCCCGCTGGTGGCCCCTCCGGTGAACCTCCCTCTCTTTTTTTCTTTCTTCCTTCCTCTCTCTCTATTTCTCTCTCTTTCTCTCTTTTCTTCTCCGGTTCAGCTCCGTTTTTCTTCATCGATTCGTCTCGATTCGGAATGAAACGGAGGCGTGTCGAACCATATCACCGACCGGCCGATACGACCACCGGTATCGATTTTTTAAACTCTACTATTTGTTTTCATCTCATTCTTGCATTAAAATATTTGAACGATAGATTTGTATACGAGCTTTCCACTGTAATTGTACATACGGCCTGTAGAATTTTTTAGAAGCGAGAAACGTATGGTTCAACTTACAGATCCTAAATCTTTTAATTTCATGGATGTTAAAAAATAATTTTTCAAAATCCGGATTTACATTGAATTTAATTTAACACTCTCTATTTCCCTCCACTCTTTTTTTTTTTTTCTGTTCGCAGGCACGGGTAGGCGGTAGCACCACAATTTACAAAATTTTTGGTCAGTACAAATACCTTGATAGAAACCTAATAACAACAACCTAATAACAAGACACTGCTTAATCGGCCTTTAAGGATATAGAAGACTAGCAAAGGGCTGATCTGAATCCAAGTATCTCCGTGTTCATCTGAATAACACAGCCCAACGTACATAAGTAATCGCAAGTACATCTTCTTAACTCCCCGCTCTAATTGAAAATTTTAGCTGTAATATAGGTAAAAGATTGCATTAAGAAAAAGGTACATCTAAGATTGACAATCAAGAGATTCATACACTGTCCACAGCATTCCATGACCCAAACAAACATTCTACTAGCAGAAAGTCATCCACCAGCCAGCCATGCCAGCATTAGTCATTCCACCCTTCTGTCTTGAATTGGGAGGAGAGACCGTCCATCTTGATGAAGTTTCGGAGGAAGTAATTTGTGCCACTCATGTCTTGTATAGTTTGAGCATGAATAATATTCGGCAACTAGTCATCGTTCATTTGTGACATACATCATTTAGTTATAGATGGTATGGGACAATATATAAAACCCGAGGCTACCGCATGCAATATAGTTGGATGGATAATATGAGGCTGTTGCATGGAATGGCTTTGAGAATATAAGTATCCACCTTCATGGTTGAGGTCAAGGATGCCGGACACTTTCTATCCCTAGAAATACCTAATCTTATCTTTCGGTTCGAAGGGCGCTGCTCTTGACGGGAAGGAAGTTTTCTCCCCAGTAATATTGTTATTCAAATTACTTCTTAAAAATATGATTTTAACATATTTGATTAACGTTCGAAATCTAATTTATTATAAAATATTTTATATTTAATTGAACATCAATTTTTTAAAAAAATTATATAAAATATCTATTATATTTTTAATAGATATAAGATCATATATTTTTATTTTCAAATTTTATATAAATATTATATTATATTAATATTAATATAATATTAATATAATATAATAATTATTAAATTATAATAATTTATTATATTAATATAATATTAATATGAGTTGTACTACATATTTTTTTAATATATTTTATAGAAGATGAAAATACATCCAGGCTATTGATTAGGTAAGGCTAATTAAGATATTTTGATCCCGACAGGTTACCAATTGGTAACCCATAGGGTTTTTTTTTAGCACCAACCCCCTTCCCCGTTCCTTCGGTGCCCCATCTCTTTTGGCCACCCCCCTCCCCACCCACAGCGTTCCCTATCGGTGGCCTTCCCATGGCGGCAGCCTCCCTACGTCGACAGTATTGCCGCCCCCCGTCGCGTTCAAGCATCTCCAACCCCTGGGACTTCACTGGCTGCATTCTCATACCTACGGCCTCTCTACGACGGCAACATCACCGCACACTCCTCTCGCCGGCCGCCCTCTCCTGATGCAGGCAGGCATTCCTCCTTCACCCCCTCCTCTCACCAGCTGTCCCCTCCTAACGTGGGCAGGCATTGCCCATTCGGCCCCTCCTTCCAATGCCACCCCCTCCGCCCCCTCTTCTCGCCGACCGCCTCCCCTCCCTCGACGAAAACAGACGTGGCCCCTCTCATTCGGCACCCCCCTCCCTTTGCCTCCCTCCTCTCGCCTGGTGCGTTCGGGCGTCTTCTTCCTCGCGCTGGCCGATGTTGCAGCAGTTCTCTTTTTAGATTCTTCCACCCCCTTTAGCAGGAAAACTATCTGGTAAGCTAGATTAATGATTAATCATAGTGAACTCAGTAATTTGAAAGTTAATGATGCAAGATTGTTGTTTCTTTAATTGATGCAGGTGCTGTTCAAATCTTTGCCATCGAAGGTCTTTAAGGTTTTTGTATTGCTCTTGGGATGTGACGATAGCTATTTTAATTGAGAGGCTGCCCAGGTATACTTGCCAATTTGATTTATGATTTATGATTTTAATTGAGATGGCTCACCGTGAGGAGGATAGGGAGGGAGTTAGGGCACGCATGGAGATGACAAAAGGGCACCTGGATGCAGCGGATGAGAGGACAGGTGCGACGACACCGCCAATGCGAGTGATGGAGATAGGGACGCTGAGAATGCCGCTACTTGGAAGGCACGGGTATGTACTTATCAAGTGGAGAGGGGCGGCAAGGAGGTTAGGGCATGCATGGAGAAGGGAGGGAAGCGCTTGGAGGGGGTTAGGGCATGCATGAAATCTTCATAAAGGCATGGGCTGAAAATTGTGGCGGCCACCTTAGGCGGCCCAATTTTTTCCATTTAATTTCAAGCTGAAAATGGCCCAATTATGATTTGGGTTCAACTCATTTTAAGTTCAATAGAGATAAAAATAGCTCAATCATGATTTAATTATAATTTGATTTGGATGACCTGCATGTCGGCTCGATCGCACCCTAACATCGATGATGCTTATCCACTTGATCGGATTGCTAAACCCATCATGCGAATCCAGATGAAGCTTGATCCCACTCCAGCACCGATGATGCCTGTCTACTTGATCGGATCGCTCAACCCATAATACGAATCTAAATCAAGCTCGATCCCACCCCTACACTAATCGTGACTATTCATTTGATCAGGACCACTAAATCCATCATATGAACCTAAGTCAAGATCGATGTCGGCCCGATCACACTCTAGCACCGATGATGCCTATCCACTTTGATCGAACCGCTAAACCTATCATGCAAACCCAGATGAAGCTCGATCCCACCCCGACACTAATTGTGACTATTCATTTGATCGAATCGCTAAACCCATCATGTGAATCCAAGTCAAGATTGATGTCGATCCGATCGCACCCCGGCATCGATTATGCCTATCCACTTGATCGGATCACTAAATCGATCATGGGAACATAGATCAAGCTCGATCCCAAATCTAGATCGATGTCGGTGCGATCCTACTATTAATGATTGAACCATTAAATCCATGCTTCGAATGCAAGTCAAGCTCGATGTCTGCACCGATGATACCTATGCATTTGATTGAACCGCTAAACCCATGATATTAGCCTAATCTCAATCCGATCCTACCCTCTCTACGTCGATGTCGGTCCGATCCTACTCGGACACCGATGATACCTATCCACTTGATTGGATCGCGAAACCCATGCTTGAACCTAAGTCTAAGTCTATCTCAATCCAATCACACCTTCGAATCAATGATACATATACAATTGCAAGAACCACTAAACACATGCTCCGAGCCCTATTCTTCTCTAGCTCATTTCAAATTGGATGGAGATGAAAATGGCTCGATCATGATGTCGGTCAAGCTTGATGTCGGGGTGATCCCAAGTCGGTATCATAATACGTACCCTCTCGAGCCAACACAATGATACCGATAAGCCTCATGTAAGTCTGATCTCACGTGGACGCCAATGATACATATCCAATTGATTGAACCAGTAAACTCATTCTTCGAACCAAAGTCAAGCTCGATGTCAGCATCGGTGATACCTATGCACTTGATTGGATTGCACCCAATGCTAGAACCCAAGTCTAGATCGATATAAGTCCAATCCTACTCGAGCACTCGAGTCAATCACTATTTCCTTCCAATCTCCAGCCGACACCATGTTACCGACGATGTCGGCCCAATCTCAATCCGATCCTATGATACATACCCACTTGATCCGATCATTAAACCATTGCATGAAAATCGAGCCAACCATGACATCAACCCGGTCTGAAGCCAGTACCATAATACGGACCCACTAGTATCGTCCATTAAACCCATGAAGACTTTAAACATATGTCAATGATGCCAATCCCCTCGGCCCGATCTGTCCGTTAAACCATGATAGCCTGGGAAAGTATATTTATAGAGCTGGTTTCATAGTGTCAAAACAGACTAACAGAGCAACTGTCTTATATTTTGGCTTTTGAAAAAGGAGAATTTTAAATTTTGTTCTGAGGTTGTTAAAATTCAAATATCTTCTCTCCCAATCTCTCACTCTCTTCACAGCAAGGGCAAACATACACGTATAACCAACTGATAGAATTCTGCTCCATCCCAACATTGAAATCAGCAAGAGACTTGGCATCCATTACAGAGTTAAACAGAATATGCAGATTTATATAAGATGTGATAAAGGAACAGCCAAAAGTTGGCACAAATGTGAATGAATCTGCAAAATTATCGCATGCGAAAATTATCACACCTCTAAATCAGACACCTGAAAATTATCACACCTATAAATCATACACCTGTAAATCACAAAATATACAGATCCGTATAAATTTGCTAGATTTGTACATGTCTGCGCAAATTTCTATTATTATTCAAAAACTGGTTTCGGAAGTGCAACTGTTATCATTGTTGAACAAAAGAAGCACATTGTTTTGACCTTATCTTGTTTGTTGAACTCTGATAAAATCAATTCAACTAATATATGGGTTCGAAGATATAGAATGTCATCCTATCATCAACAGTATCGACAAATATTAAAATATCAGTACATCAAGGTATCGACAAGCGTCAATAGTATCGGTGCTTGTTTTTTTTTGGTAATAAGGGAAATTTTATTCATAGCAAAGTAAGACTTATAACATAGAGACAAAAACAGGTTGGTATCTGTACAAAAAACCAACCTGTGAACAAAAGATACATCATCTGTATTGCAACGTACAAAAGAAGAGTAACTGAATACAATTCCCAACACAGAAAAGTTATACAGCAAATCACCTTCAACCTATTAACCAAAACAGCCAACTTTCCAAAATAGGATCCACCAGCAGAAATGAAAATGATAGATGTAGATGAAAACCACCCTCTAGACATAAAATTCTTTAAGCATCTGAAGTAGTTAAAAGCAGTTCCCAGTGTTAGTAAAAGATATTGCAATATATTGTGGAAAATAAACAATAAATGCTGCTGAATTATACATGTTGATGGTGAGCACATATATTTGCTGTCTTGATAACTGTAGCATCCATGTACCAACAATATCAAATATTGTATCCCCGGGCCAATTCAACATCTGAAGGCGAAGCGGAGGAATGAACAGTGGTCAGCGGAGGAACCTTATGCCACTGCATCCTGGCAAAGATAGGGCTGTTTCAGAGTTCGAGGCTATGAAACGGCCGACCCCAAGAATTAAGCTAAGGGGAAAGCATAGCAATACCGGTGTTGAGAATAGTGTTGATATCCCCTCACAGCTCCAAGAGCTCTGATTCCTGCGGGGAGGCTGCATGTACACCTCCTCATGAAGATCACCATGATTGAAGGCATATTTTGAACATCTAACTGATAGAGTGGCCAACCGCTGCGAGCAACAACCGGAGAAAATAAGTCGTCTTCTCAATCGGACCCCGCACCGGATATGGACCGAACTGTCTCACGAAGTTCGGAACCCAGCTCACGTACTGCTTTAATGGGTGAACAACCCAATCCTTGGAACATGCTATAGCCCTAAGTGGCGAAGAGCCGACATCGAAGTGCCAAACCTTCCCGTCCACAGCCAAACCTGAAACATAGTAAGTAATTACGGGAATATGTAAGATAATAGGGAGCCCCTGATTGGCCCAGTTGAGAAGCCCAACACAGAACTAAAGAACAGAAGGATAAAACATCAAACATAAATAACAGATGGAGCCACCCGGGAACTATAGTTGACTCAAGTAAATTGACACTTAAAATGAGACTTAAATTGATGAATACTCCACCAAGCATCCACAGTTGCAGCAAAAAGGAACACCAACGTTGGTTTAAGCAAGAAGATGGCAACCTGTTATTTATCCACTGCAGGCAACAATACACAAAAACAAAATATCGTATTTCGATGCAGGAGGTAATACCACCTTCCCAGAATCCACCACATCCTATCCACTTGATTGGTTTGTGCTTGTGACTTAATATTTCCTCTCCTTTATCACTTAATCCTACTATGCAATGCAAAACCCAGTGTACCACCACATCATATGCACTATTTAATTACAATGGCCAATCATCTCGAAGAGCACCTTAAATCTGTCGTTAAATCAATATCTTGCATTGAGCTTGCACCTTGCATGAAACTCATTTCCTACATAGTTCATAAATAAAGATTAATTTAGATGTACCGCACGGTATATATGATGATAATGCAATCAAGAAGCTGTATATATGATGATGTATATGAATTGAAAGTTAAAATTAATCATACATGTAGACTATAAGAAAAAAACACAATAGACTACAGTGCAATGGTTTGATGTGCCCTGCCGGATGGTTGTGAATATTGGATACAAGTTGTGCTCATCCTACATGTTAGTAAAAGAGAAAACTGAGATAAAAAATGATCACAGAAAATTATTGGATAGCATTTTTTTCAGTACTTGAGTATATTATGACAATAATAAAGAAAGTGCCATATTACTAGCCATGGTTTCAGACGCATGAGATGGAAGAGATGCTTGCAAGGTAGCTCCTATAGTTTGTCATCTATAACAAAGTTCTACTGGCGAGCAGCGCAATGTGTTTCTGTGCCCAAACTAGCAATGACTTCCTCAGTCACATTAATAATTGGCAGATTAGCAACAACTTCTTTTGAGGCAGGTGGTGGTCGCTGCAGCCCAGCACCAATTTCCTAAAAACATGAGGGATGTATATGTTAATAGTCACCTTAAGAAATGAAATTAAATTAGGCACATCGACTGCTGCTAAAACCTACATTTTTTCTCCTGATTTTAACATATTTGCCTGGCTGATTCTGTGAACACATAAGAGACATAGACTGATGAGCCTTTTTTCAGAATATGAATTCCCCAACTGATCCCTAGAATTTTCTTCTCTTGAAAGACCTAGAAACTAAATTGTAACCGTCCAAAGAGGATACTTTTATTGGTACACTGTAAGCATTCTATACCCTAATCTTAGTCTTATAAGAAATTATGTATAACTAAAAGAATCATGTGGTGTTACAATGACATTTTTGGTCTGATGCTTGGTCTGCTAACTTGCATGGGTGCTTTGAGGATGTTTTTTGGGTTAAAACTAGGAATGGAATGTAATGGTGAAATGTTTCAAGTTATGGTTGTTTATGATGGGATGTCCGTTGGTATTGTAGATGCTTTACTGCTGCTGTATTTTTTTTTTTTGACCCCGCCACCATGGTTAAACAGTTGATCAAAAAATTAATTGTTTGGTTTGCCGCTTGTTGGCTTGTTATTTATGCTGTACAATGGATCAATATCTTGATAAGAAATGCTGCCTAATTGGTAGATTAAAAATGCTGTCTAATTGTTAGTAGCTATCTAATTGGTAGATAATGTAACTTAAGTGTACGACAGACATGGGGATGTTGTTGCTATCTAATTGGTAGATTGTGATCATGGCATAATCATGGCATAAAGCAAATTTAACTGATGGTAGTTCCAGTTTTCATTCAGTGTGATGAATTAGGGTTTCATTCGGTGTGATGAAAGGTAGCTAACCACAAGCAGAGTACCGTAGCACAACCCAAAAATATTAATTAAAAAATATTTTAATTCAAATGACTATGTTTGGCCATGCATTGACATTAAAACAATTTCATACCAGACAACTTACCATTTGATGGAAGAACTCGGGGGAAATGATGGTTGAAGACTGGTTTGGAATTTCATCAAATAGGTGGTCCATGAAAATCAGTAGAGGGTATTTTTTGCATTATCGGTCAATCGAAACAGTGATCTAATGGGGAAAAAGATAACCTCCGGAGGAGAAGAGCAATACGTCAACGAACGCATTAACCCAAGACCCACCGCACACCGCCGATGAACACCAAAGAGACGATAACACATCCTCCACGCCTCTCGGACGAGCGACGATGACACATCCTCCACGCCTATCGGACGAGCACCAATATTCAGTCGCCATGATCTAGCGCATGCTTCTCGGCAATAGGGGATGGATATCGGGAACGAAAAATTATCGTGTGAACCATTCAAATTCTAAAATCCCGGATTTGAGAAAAATTACACACATCAGCCACGGTCGTAACCATTGATTCTTAATCTAACAGTCGGGATTTTTTGTAAAAAGAAATGACAATATAAAGCTTTAGAACATCGTAGCAAAATCCTACTAACATACATGCATTAATATAATATTAATATAAATATTTTACTATATTAATAAAAATAATTTTAATCATTCATTGATATTTTGTAGAATTTTAATCATAAATTTAAAAAAATATTTAAAAAAATTATTAATTTTCATTCCATAAAAAATCTCAAAATCTAGCTCCTCATAAATTTTTATTTTTCATAAAATATAAAAAATATATTTTTATGAGAAGAATTTTTTTTATTTTTTATTTAAAACTGTAAAGAACTCTTCTCCAGCACCTAAAAATTACTTTTTTTTTTTTTTTTTTTCCTTTCAATTCTCGCAAACGAAACCGAGTCCCAAGTTTCCAATCCAGTCACGACAGACTTCATATGCGGTGACTGCACCCCCTGCAAGGTATGAAGCCACATATTCTTTTTACCTCGTGGTAGAGAGCCCCGCGTTCACCTAGCCTCAAGAAAAGGGTAGCTCGGCTGTCGCGAGGAAAGCAATATTATGACCATCTCGAGGAGAGTCACAACGGTCCCACACATCTGCAGGAGGATATACATAATCCCTTTCCTCTTGCTAAAATGCCAAATAAGTGTAACGATATGGTAGCAAGATATTAAATATGAATTAGACGTAGAAGAATACATATTGTTTCACATAAATTAAGACCATCCTATGGTTTAATGGGATCATAGGCATCCATCAAATATTCTCTCCATGTTAATCAATCTCAAATGCATGGTTTAATTGTCTGAAAATTAACTACTACAAATGTCTAAAATACTGATATCCTGTAGTGGCGGACCCCCTAGAAATCACAGTTCATCTTTGACAATGGTACTTATTCTTAACAAAAACAGAGATAGTGGTGCCTACATGATGTTCTGCGTTATAAAATAAGGGATAACAACAAGAAATTACAGCATATAGGAGTTGGAAAAAGTTGCAGCTTCCAAACTGGTTGTAACTACGAGTATACTATGAAAAATACAAGAAACTAGTGAATTGCCTTGAAATTGCTTTTGTTTCCCTAATTAGGATAAACCCGATGGCTTAAAATAACAGCATTGCTATAGAAAACCAGAAAAGAATCATATTCATGCCCAATCAGATGGAATGTTAACAAGCTGAGATATCAGTTGTCCCGATGGATGGCCAAGATCTAGATGATCCAGCATCTCCGTTTACCTCTGCCAAGATATAAAGGGAGGAACTTCTGGGCAGGATTGAGAGCTTTCGGTACTTGGCCATAAATTAGAATCCAAATATTGAAATATTAACCAGCATGGTCAAATCAAGATGAAAAACTATTTTAAAGCATTTACTTTAAGACTAATTAATTAAAAATATTTAAAATTTATTGAAGAATATTTGTACACCATAGAGATGAGTGCCGATGCTAATACAAAATCAAACTCAGCTGAGATAAAAACCTGGATCATCAGGGAGTATTGATAAAACTCCCTGATGGTGTTGACAATCCATACCCAAGCTTTCACTGACTTAACCAGGGCAGAGGTATAATTTGACTGCTTTTTTCCAGCAAATTTTATTACGGTGACGTATAAATGTATTCTATCTATTTGGTAGGTTGGAGCAATAAAATTAAAAAAATAAATTCAAAAAAATAATATAAGATACGAAGGAACTCGATGATGGGCTCCCAGACCAACCTAACCCCCAATCGGGTCCACACCAACCCACATCATCATATGCTTTCAGTGGTTGAGATTGGTCGTCTTGTAAAGGATCGTTCGCTGTCTAGAGTATGATGATGGTTACATTAATTCAAAGAACCGGTAATAACAAGAGATGACAATCATGATGAAGCACATGCAACATCCGTTAGTTAATAGAAAATTCGAGTAAAAGATATATCATCGGCCATGCCATGGACGGAGCGTCTGCATTCGTCCCGTTAGTGTGTACTAATCGACAACTTTCTTGCACGCATAGCGATTTTCCCTAAAGCTGCTTACAGATTCCCGGACGCCTTGTAGCATTTTTTGAACAGAGACTATGAGAGGCGGTTAATGTAGGAGAAATTCATGACCGTTGATGAAGGGTGAAATCTACAGGAGCAGCAATGACCAATGAGACAAGGCAGAAAAGAGCCGTACAACCCAACATATATCATACCGTCAGCACCGTGCTATGCCATACCAATATCAAATTGATATATTAGTATAATATTGGTACGGAATCCGGTACTAAAATGACGAACCTTCGTGCAACCATTAACAATTCAAGACCATACTACACACTTCAGGTGGCATATTTGAGGTGAAAACCCTCAGTCAAAGAGAAAAGATCTAACACCCTGT
The DNA here is from genome assembly GCF_000442705.2 of Elaeis guineensis. NCBI lineage: Eukaryota > Viridiplantae > Streptophyta > Magnoliopsida > Arecales > Arecaceae > Elaeis > Elaeis guineensis. The sequence goes on from NC_025995.2 coordinate 106,142,791, forward strand.
GCTACCCTCAACAGAACTTACAGCATACCATATACAGAATGTGCACCATAGATGGTCAACCTTTTGATCCACTTGGGCAGATCAAACTGAGCTGATTGTCCCGCTTGCATTAGCTTTCTCAGGAGGATCATCCAAACTATTGCTGGTCTCAGAAGTTTCAGCAGAGTTCTCCACCTCATAACCTCCATACTGCAAATAACAAATAGTGTATGCGTTCATATTAGATGAATCCTAATTTGGAAATAAATTTTCAGACACTCAGGACCTTTTTGGATGATTGGATCCAAAAGTCTATAGGATTCATGAGCTAGGCCAACACAACCAGTAGATCATTTTTTTTTTTCCTTATGGAATTCGGGCTGGTCCAGTCCAATAATTCTCTAGGTTCTTACAGATACAGGCCTAATCCAGTCCAACTTGGTTGTCTTAACCCAAACCACAAATGCTATAGGATTTTGGGCCCAAACATCCAAACAAGCCCTCAATGAAAATAAATAACAACTTTCATCTTACAAATCAAACAAGTTATACAATAAAATGAATCATTATGTAATAGCACTTGAACAGGGTAGGTCAATACAACAGAAGATTTAAAGGCCCAGGTATCGGAAAAATCTGCATAGATCACCAAATGAAGTGCACAAGTGGGTACCTCAAGCTGCTCCAGCACATAGATTGTCTGATTCAGATCACCCTGATTTGCATTGAACAATTCAGCAAGTGATTCTATAGAAATATCAGGAAACATTGATGAGAGCAACTCTACTATCAGAGTGGAATCCTCCACCGCACTTTGCTTCTCACTTCTTGGAATCACATCTTGGAAAGTGTCATCAGAATTCCAGGGGTCACCAATCTTTGAGGATGGCTCATCAGAAACTTCAAGTTTCTCTAAGCCTTGGATGTCATAATCCACAGAAACAGAGTCTGGTAGCTGGTAGTCTGCAGACTTCTCAATGATTTCATTGTTTTCAGAATCACACAGAGTGGCCCTATTCTCTCTTTCAGAACTCACTCCAGGCACAATCTTTGAGAGAGGCACATAGGGAGTGGCATATGGATTCAAAAGAGACTTCCTTTGCATCATTATAGCAGTTGGAGCAGATCTGTCGAAATCACAATAGAATACATCTTCAGGGATCATTATACAAAACAAACATCTAAAATATAAAAGAACAAATAGGATGATGCCACCAATAAGTTATGGAAAACTGAGGAACGTAAGCACTATGTTGTCATCTAGGTAGTGAGCATATTTAATTCAGATTTACCTGAGTCGAGAATAATGTAACGAAACATCTGATTTGAATGATACACCTTGGAAGAACAAAGACTTTTGCTACTGCTTAATAGAAAACAGAATTCCCTCATAACACATTTGATTATCATTACTGAATGGCATGACACTAATTTCAGCTCAATGACATCATTGGATCAACAGTTTCACTATAGTACACACAGCATATAACGTACTACACTTTTTAAGGCTTACTTTCAAGAGGTGCTGGTTCTTTTATTATTTATGCTACTGAAGCAGATGTTTACAATTCAAACCTAGAAAAGAAATTGAAACTAACTTGTTATCTTTCACTCAACATGCAGCTATCTGCAAAAGTCAATAATAGAATCAGCCACGTTGAATGCTATGGGAGACCAGATGAATTTGCATAAAGAGAACAAAATCAAAGACATGTTATTCATGTTAACAAAGGGAAAATCAAGGCAAAGAGAGGAGTAGAGGCCAGACAGAACGATTATGACCAGAAGCAAGGCTTGCATCCTATGCTTATGCTAGGATCATTGGATGTGACCAGTGTAAAGAACTCGAGAGGTCTAAAGGGAAACCACCTGATAAAGAATCCCAAAATAATGAACCACATAATCCTTATGTTTTGTTCTAATAATGGAAAAATCCTTAGACAACACATTAAAGGTAGTTTTAGATGGACTAAATATGTGTATATTAATAATTTCATATATCAATTAAAAAAAGCATCCCAATGCACAACACTCTTACCACTATGGGGCCTAAGGGTCAAATGTACGAAGCCTTACCCCTACATGCAAAGAGTCTATTTATATTTTCGAAAGGTCACAAAAGAGTAACCTTGCCATTGCGCAAGGCCTGCCCTCTAACTTCATGATACTAATTACACTATAATTTTTGATATTAAGAATTAAATACTAAATACACACTCTTTGCTAGATGTCATTGTTATCAATATTGCATTATTTATTAAAATTATTACTATTATTGTCTATCAATAACAGATTTCGGATCTAATCAATATTGATATACCGAGTATCTTATCTGTTGATACGAAGTATTCCGGCGATCCCCACGATCCGAGTCCGAGTTGTTGAAATTGGAATAGGTTCGGCAGCGGATCACGAAATCTTGGCGATCTTCTCTATCTGTAGGCTACTGGAGCGAAAGCGAACGAGACAGGTACGAATGAGCCTTGCTGTTATGGCATAGCGGTTTCGATCTACGTTTTGTGGATATGAGAAGAAGAGGTGCGAAGCGTTGCAAGATCTGCTCCGTAATATGCTCCCGTCGCATATTGTCAAAATAGGATTTAGTAAAATTATAGAAAAAACTACTGCGGCGGTTACGGAATTCCTAACTAAAATAGATATGTACAATGAACCGATAGATGAGATTTTTCTGTCCCTAAAAAAGAAAGAAAAAGATGACCCCTTCTTCCTGAGCATTTCCGATAAGATAAATTTTTATTCTTTTTTTTTTATACGATATTTGTTTTTATATATCTTAAAACTATAGACTGCCTATATGCCCTTATATGTGGTCCACATCATGCATATGAGCTATGTGGTCAATGTGCATATCACAGCCACCTTAAAACACTGCTCTTATGTTCTAATGAAAGATTCTGGATAGAAAGCTAAAGTGAAATGATCATACCAAATAGAAGCTCAACAAATTTGATCTTTTAAATTTAGTGCAAGATGAATCAAAGAGTACCTATGGTTATCGTATCTCAGTTCCGCTTTCTGATGCTCAAATCTATGAATTTATGGTCATTTAAATTCTCACAAGACAACAAGAGCATTATATTTCTTTCTGGACTGCATACAGATTATCTGATGATAGACTTTGAGGACCAAAACACTTCTGACGATCACAGGAACCATCTACAGGAAGTACTCATTCTATGGAAAAGTATAAATTGACAATGAGTTGGTCAAGGGAAACATCAGACTGACCCCAAGAATCAGGAGATAGAAGTGGAAGTCGGAATGAAGCATCACTCAATGCCAATTTGAAAATGCAAAATAATGAATCATAATCAGCCAACAATCCAGTTTGGTAACTCATTTCAGCTAGTCAAATTGGCAGGAAGCTTAATTAAGTTATATCGTATATCCAAATTTCACGATGCTGTGCAGTCTATGGACACGCATCATAATTTTTTTACCAAATATGCAAAGAATAGGAGCTAACAAATGGTTAACCCATAAACTCCAACATAGACATCTCCAAAACATTTGGATTTTTAATAAACTAAATCATATGATCCTATCGATCATAGTATCCTTGAGTAAGATATAGGCCATGTAACAAGTAGCTGATAGTCAGCTACAACGTAGATGGTTAATTCACATATACAGACATAAAGAAAGAGAAATGTCACCACTTCTGTTTGAAAGAATCTTTCATATAAGAGGTTCAGATAATTGGTAGAATGAACCACAGGTCAACCAAGATGATAACAGTTAAAACGATAAAAGACAATAATAACCTATTCTGTAAGTTGAAAGGAGACAAGCCAGCTATGAAGTTCATCCAGGTTTATAGGGGGAAAAATTAATTACCACTGGTTAAGGATGGCTAAAGATGGCTATGTAATAGTTAGTGTAACAAACAAGTGCTTCCATTACTGAACCTTCAACAATAATAAGATCATGTCAGGTCAGGTTTACTTAGTGTCTGAGACATCAGTGGGATTCTGATAACAGATGGATCCTCCTATCCATCCTAGCAATTTTACCAACTATTCTTGAAAAAAGTATCAGATCTTCTGGAGTTCCAATCATCCATCACTATGCATTTTTTCTGAAGCAGAACTAGAAAAGCTTCATCCACCATTATCATGCTGCTAAAAAAAGGCATTGCCTTTACCATCATAATGATGGTATCGGTCAGTCAACATCATCAACAAAGTGTTTACTTGTCTGGTATCTTGTCTCCATCATCACCTTTTCAAGATGTGAATTAGAAGATAAAGGAACTAAACAAAGTCTTGAATTATAAAAAGAAAAAAAAATGGAACTAAAGAAAGAATCGTTCATCTACATCATGACATTAGGAAATTCAAGGTGTGCGATTAAAAGATAAAGGACTTAAACATAGATTACTCCTATGACCTACAGTTATAGTGGAACGAGTTTCACAGTAACTGCAATCCACATGAACACTAAATGTTAATGAATTAGTGGGCCATCAATGACTACCCTTCAGTGATTTTCTTTGCATCAAAAAATAGTAAACACAAAATAGCATAATCAATACTGACTTTATGATTTCTTTTTTATATCGACTTAAATTATTTCTGATATCCAAAGGACACATCTGCAAGATTAAGTTTCTATCCAGAGTCACGTTGGGAGCCTCAAGAATGCAAAGTCTTCTTCAAGAATAGTCACAACACAGAGTAAAATATCGTGAATTCATTGAGCTCGGAAGAAAAATATTGCTCCATGCATTGTGCGCATAAGAATCTTTAAGTCAACAAAGGTTTAAGAGAAACTAAGAATAATTTAAGTTAATATCAAGATATGTGATTATATCATTCTTGATTAATTTATCAACAAATTTATATCACACAACAGACAAAAGGATCAATAATGTAATTCATCAACACAATGTAATAAACTGTGAACTGCAAAATTACAGCAAACTAAATCAAAAAATAAAACAAGCGCCTGAAGCCATTATCAGCACATAAGAAACTCTAAACATGGCTTCTATTAAATCTAATTGATCAAGATCCAGAAACACCATAAGAACATTAAAAACTTACTAAGAGAATCCTATATAGTTGTTCAAGAAAGCCTTCCAGGACTCTAAACGCAACGCCATCATATCAGACTTACAGAAGAAACCCCTCTTGACATCAGTTGCAATAGTAAATATGAAATGCACGACAAGTTCTAAGATCAAAATAAATGAAAAAATGAACATATATCAATGGAATCATCTTGAACCACAATAAAGAAGAAATTCATAAATATAATTAAAGAACAGCAAAATCTTTCCCTAAGCAACAACTAAAACATTCGAGAAAATACAAAAATCTTCTGAAATAAAGAGGAGGAAATTCTTTAACATATATGTCCGCCAACCTTTCAAGAACAAGAAAAATCCAGAAGAACTGCTACTTTTTCCTAGTAAGCTCGGGAAAACATTACAACGCAAAGAAATTAAAGAAAACCAGAATCCGACACCGACATCAATATCTTGTAGCGAAAATTTAAAAAAGAGTCCCCAATCTTTACCTCTCCACGAATTCCGAAAACCTATCCCTTCCACCACAGAACACAACGAAGAGATCAAACACACGTATATGAACCACGAACCGCAACCAGAATACAGTAAATCAAACCGGAAAATAAAGAGGGAAAGAAAAGAAAGATCCGATTGCAAGAAAATTGGATTTTAAAGCAAAAAAAAAAAAAAAATCCGAAAAGGACGGCAGATAGAGATCCTAAAGAAAAGATCGCAAGAAATAAAGCTAGAGAAACGAAAAAGGAAGATGTTCCGATCGAGATTCACCTCGGAGAACCGAATCGGAGAGCGATAGAAACCCTAGCTCCAGACCTCCTGGCGGGTTTCTCGTCCTCGGCCGGGATCGTGCGAGCAAATAACGGCACGGAAAAGAATTAAGGAAGTGAATTAGAGGGCGAAAATTTTGATCCTGGGTCGCTGGGAAAGGTCTTATTTATAGTGGGGAAAAGGTTGGATGTGTTCGGGTGGAGGGAAAGTTATGGTGTGTCCCACGCGCTCGTTCAATAGTATGTTGCCCCTGACATTGGACGGTTTGCAACTGCTGTAATCTGGCAGCCGTTCCGTTATGGTGGCCTTTACGTAACGGCTGATCAAAATAAATAAACTCAATTTCTATATTCTATTTTTTGGTAAACAATTTCTATATTCTAATCAAAGAATTATTTTTTCCATTATCATAGGTAATAATGGCTTGGTCATCCCAATCCAGAGAAACAAAATTGTCCAGCCAAAGTAGCCATTATTTTGGGATAATGGAGTCAAAAATTGAGGTTTAGGGGCTATAGTCTGTCTTCATGCTCCAAGAACAATAATTCTACCAAACCAAAATAACAAGTTAAAGTCAGATGTCAACATGTCAAATTAAAAAAAAGAAAATGAATTGAGTGAAGTTAAAAATATATGTTTGATAGTTGATTTTTTTTTAGAGTCAATATATGTGCAAAAAGTGGAAAATCTAATTGTTGTGTTGAGAGTGTGCACTTGTTTTTCACAATCTACTAATGGTTATGATAATTCATTAGATTTAATCATTTTGGAGTACAAAAGTATGCAAGAAGCGGGATCAGAAAAATCCAGCAAGCAATGCCGACCATAAATAAAATCTAAATCCAATTTTGCACTGCACATAAATACATCCCAGTATCTCTCCCGACCCATCTAGGAGCACTACTAAACCCTGGAAACAGATACCTTCCATTTTCTCATTAGTAGTCAAAGAAAGATGACAATACCCAGTTTGGCATTTCACCGGGTTTCTAATAAATTTATGGTGCAAGGGAAAATTTAAGGGTCTGTTCGGTTAAAAATAATCTGATATGAAAAAATAATTTTCATATCAGATTATCACGTTAGATATGAAAAGTGAAAGAGATAGATAGTAAAAAATTTAATAGGCTCTATATTTATTTTTCGAAGAAAGAAGGTAAAATAAATATCATAAGATGTGTTACCCAGCTATGCAACCCAAGAGGGGAGGATGAATTGAGTTTTTAAAAATTTAAAAATTAACTTACAATTATGAGGATTATTTAACAATGACCAGGATAAATGTGGAGAGTAAAATTTATGCAAGGTTTAGAAGTTAGATGCAAGAATGCAAGAAGATAAGAAAATTTAAAAGGAGAGCAAGTAAGCACAACACAAACAAGAAGATTTATAGTGGTTCGGTGCCAACTTTGCACCTACGTCCACTCTCCAAACTCCTACTTGGGAATTCAAATCTACTAAACCGTATTCAACCCGAATACAACGTCGGAACCTCCGACTCTAGCTATTCCAAGCTAGAACACTTGTTTCCCAGGTACAAGCCAACCCAATACAATCCGATTCAAGGTTCAGATCAATCTTTCCACGTTTTGGAATCCTTCCAAAACAAAATATCAACTCAAAATAGAGTATAGCAGTTAATCACACAGAAATACAGATGTAGCTCCTTTAATGAGTAAATAAAGCTTTAAATACACTTTACACAATAAGAACGAAGCTCTTCTGATTTTTCTCAAGGTGGTTGAAGACTTGAATGAGCTCTTGAGAGGTTGGTGAACTTGAAATAAAAGCTTCTTGAACTTTTAAGAGGGCTCTTGCTTAGGGTTGAAATGAATGCTTGAAGAACTTTTTCAAAACCTTGTTGATTCCCTCCTTTAAGTGCCTTTTATAACTTCAAATAATGGTGGAGAGTAATCTGGGCTGAAATAGAGCCGTTGGAGCACATTAAATGGGCATTAAATGCAGCCAAAACGAGCTGAAAACTAGCCGTTGCGGAATTTTTCGTCACAGGGGTCGACTCATAGGGTCGACTCATGCTCATGAGTCGACTCATGGGGTCGACTTCTGTGGCATAGAACAGAAAATGACTGTTCTATAATTTTGACCTACACAGCAGCAGAGATCGACTCATAGGGTCGACTCATGCTCAGGGGTCGACTAACAGAGTGTGCCAGCTAAACAATTCAACGTGCCGTTCAGCCCCTTTTGCCATGAGTCGACTTATGGGGTCGACTCAAATATATAAACATGATTTTTTTTAAAATATATATTCAAAAATATTAAAATTATCTCCAATAGATTACAAATCTTATGTTCTTGCTCTTGAGGCTTCCGAATCAGAACTTGATAAAATTATGATTTTGCCCCTGAAATACAATAAATCTTTTTTCAAGCCAAAATCATTAGTAACCCCCTCAAATGCTTTATAATCATCAAAATCAATTCAAGAAGCAACAATCTCTCCCTTTTCGATGATGACAAAATACTTGAGCAAAAGCATATATATAAAGCATTGAATATGAATTTCAAATTTATGAAGATGCATTACTTCAATATCATAGCCAAGTATTTGAATGAAATGCATCATAAGCAGTTTGAAGATCAATTTGAAATTTACTTATAAGCTCATTTGCTTTGAAAATTAGATAAAAAAGGAGCTGACGATTTTGGTTCTTTGACACATTTGCTTAACAATTTTGCTTATTACTAATTTTTTTATTGTTTATTGCTCATTTCTTTATTGCTTATTGCTCAAATTCAATTTTGATTCTCTACTCCTCTTTTTTGGCAGCATCAATTAAGATTCTCTACTCTTCCTTTTAAGAGATCTTGAAAGGATAAATTTTCTTTGCTCCCCCTTTTTGATAGCATCAATTAAGATCTTAAGAGATTTTAAGGATAGAGAAAAGAAAAGAAAGATGACAAAAAGGACATATTTTTTTTACTCCCCTTTTTTTATACCATATTTTACTTCTTTAGCCCGCTTCTTTGATTGCTTATTTCTCTACTCCCCCTCAATATAGCAAACATAAAGGATATATCAATTTGCTCATCTAGAAGATATTGCAATTCATAGTATTTTTCAGCACTAATATGAGTTATTTTTCATATCTCATAATTAAAATAATTCAATTTGATCACATTCATAGACATTCATTGAAAGTCAAAGAGCGCGCCCGCGCACACACACACATATATATATATATATATTCAAAAGTGACTGAATACAAAAGGTGTCCCAATACACATGAGTCAACTCAAAATACAAAAATCATGGATAGAAACTATCTAAGAGTTAATTAGCCAACAAATACAAGGCCTGTAAGATAGATCCTAGACATAAAAGACTAACTAATCTAGATCTAATAGAGGTCATGGCTAGAGGGATCAGAGTCTGAAGAATCAGAGATAGGGTGAGGAGATGTATGATCAAGTCCACGAGCACGATCTCGACCACATCTGCCTCAACCACGGGTAGAGGTACCAGCACGAGTAGAGGGGTGAGAGAATCCTGAAGCCTGAGAAGCTACGGACTATGCAATAAGAAAAAGTCTGATGGTGTCCAAAAGATCCAAGGCTCTCAATACAGACTGTATCAGGGCACTGAACTGAGTAGAAGCATTCTCACTGGAGCTCCTGATCTCTCTCCTCAAGAAGTCAAAGCCACTCTCTAAAACTCCTCGAAGTCTAGCCGCCTCTGCAGATAGGTCTGAGACCTCTGTGATGTCCTCATGCGGCTGGAAATGGGCTAAAGCTAATACTTGCCCCTGCAAGTCTACTACTCTACCTGTCAATCTCAAAATACATCCCTCAAGCTGCTCAATGCGTACCGACTGATCAGTAAGCATCTGAAAAATAGAAGAAATGTGAGGGATCAGAGTCTGGTCTGAGTCACCCTGGGATATCGATCTCTGAGCAAAGACTGAAATGGCAAACTGCTGATATAGAATGGAGGCAACACGCTGGAACATCATCTCAATCTGATCATCTGTTAGTTTGAACTCTAAAGGATGTGCCCTGCTCTTTGACTGTGGAACTGAAGCATGCCTCCTCACAGACTCTGAAGGACCAGCCTTGTGATCAGATATGAACTGAATATCTGGGGATGATCTGTGATCACGAAGAGGTGAAGATGGTCCATCCTCCTCTGCTCTATCCTCTGTTCTCTCCACAACACCCTTTATCCAACCACCATCAGTCTTAGAGAAATCCATGCGATGCAGTGTGTGGCGGTTGATGGCGTCGGAATGAGATAGTCTAGCAACTACCTCCCCCTCAAAACTGATTTCGAACCTTCTAAAAACTAAAGTGAGTGCCATACCAAAAGGCAAGTAAGCCTTAGACCTATTCAGGATTTTCTTCATGGCCTCAAACATCAATGCTGGAAGGTTCAAGGGGGTTTGGGTAATCACATGGTACATAATGCAAATGTCCCTACCAGATAGAAGGTCGTGTCTACCACTCCTAGGGACAAACAGTTTGGTTACCAAGTGATGTAACAGCCTCATCTCAACAGAAAGAATTTTTGCTTCCAATTTATTTAGACTTCCAGTATAGGTTCTTCCTAAGATAACATTAATTCCTTCTTCTTTAATAGGGAGCTCCATATTGGTATAGCCTTCTCAAGGCAAATGCAGTATCTGTCCAAAATGTACTGGATCAAGAATAACATCAATACCTTTTACTGTAGATTTCACTATTCCATTGCTATAGCTCAAATTTAAGTAAAATTTTCTGACTAGATCGACATAAGTATTTTCCTTTAAAGAGCAGTAAAATTTTCATCCTTGATACTTAATCTTTGATCCAATAGTGAACCCTTCTTTTTCAAAAAAATTGAAATTAATATTTTTTTCGAGTTTCACTTTTCGATCAGAGAGAGGTACCTTGCTTGGGCTGATTGGAGACTGAGTGGAAGCTGAAGCAGGACCTGGAGCAGGAATTGGAGCAGGAGAGGACTCGGTTTCTAATCTCTTTCTACGCACACTCTCTTCCAACCTGCGAACAGATTTTCTCCTCTGCGGTAGCTTCGTTTTGGAAGCTATTAGGTCAAGAGAGACTTGAAAGGAGCTTAGGAGACTAAATGTGAGGCAGAGAGGAAAGAATTTTGGAAGGAAAAAGACAAGGATTTGAGGAGTTAAATCACCGATTTAGAGAAGAGGGGATGATTCTAGGGCAGGCTCAAATCCCCCCAAATGAGGAAGGGAGAGGAGAGGAAGTTGGTTCCTTCACGGGTGATTTGAGGAGTGAAAATCGATGGGAGATAATATTTGAGAGAAATCTTTGGTTTGAGGGAGAAGAAATGGAGAGCTTTTGGTTCGGTGGGAAGAAGAAGACGAAGGGCTGAGTCGGCTCAAGAAAAAATTTTCAATAAGAAGAGAGCGCCCGAAGGGTTTTGATAAAATTGCAAGTTTACCCTAGGATCGATCCTGGGGGTCGACTCATGGCACAGAAAAATTCAAAAGAATGATGGGACAATTTCGAAAAAATTTGAAACTCTGAGAGAAGGATGTTTACCCAAATATTGATCATGTGAATGATAGTTTTGAGCTTTTGAGCTCTTAAGAAAAATGAGAATTGAGCTCAATAAATTTGGTTCAATGAATTTTTGGCATTAAGAATTTGGAATCAGAGAGATACTTAAGCTGATGGATCAAGGATTCCTAGTTCTCTCCTAATTTCATAAAATCTATCTTCACTTAAGACCTTGATAAAGATGTCAGCCAATTATTTTTCAGTACAAACATAATCAAGAATTATATCTTTATTTTGGATATGTTCTCTTATGAAATGATGCCTAATTTCAATATGTTTTGATCTACAATGCTGAATTGGATTTTTAGTTAGATTTATAGCACTGGTGTTATCACATCTTATGGGAGTTTCATTGAGTTTGATACCAAAGTCTTCAAGTTGTTACTTAATCTACAAGATTTGAGCACAACAACTTCCGACTGCAATGTATTCGGCTTCGGTCGTAGACAGTGCTACCGAGTTTTGCTTCTTGCTAAACTAAGAGATTAAGTTAACTCCAAGAAATTGGCAAGTTCCACTAGTACTTTTTCTATCTAATCTACATCCAGCAAAATCGGTATTTGAATATCCTATCAAGTTAATTGATGAGTCCTTAGAATACCATAGTCCTAGAGTTTGTGTACCATTTAAATATCTAAGGATTCTTTTAACTGCATTCAAGTGAGATTCTTTCGGATTTGATTGAAAGCGAGCACAAAGACAAACACTAAACATAATATCTGGTCTACCAGCAGTTAAATACAATAGAGAATCAATCATACCTTTATAAAATTTTAAGTCTACATTTTTACCTCCTTCATCCTTGTCAAGCTTACATGATGGGCTCATGGGTGTACTAATTGCTTTGGAGTTCTCCATTTCAAATTTTTTGAGTAGTTCTCTTGTGTACTTGCTTTGGATGATGGATATTCCTTCCTTTGTTTGTTTGATTTGAAGTCCGAGGAAGAATGTAAGTTCTCCCATCATGCTCATCTCGAACTCCCCCTACATGAGCTTAGCAAAATCTTGACAAAGAGTTTCATTAGTAGATCCAAAAATAATGTCATTAACATATATTTGTATAACTAATATATCTTTTTGATTTTTTTTAATAAAAAGGGTTGTGTCTACATTTTCTCTTGAAAAATCATTATTAAGCAGAAATTTGCTTAGCCTTTCATACCAAGCCCTAGGTGCTTATTTCAAACCATATAATGCTTTATTTAATTTAAAAATATGATTAGAAAAAGTATGATTTTTAAAATCTGAAGATTGTTCTACATAAACTTCTTCAGCAATATATCCATTTAGAAAAGTACTTTTGACATCTATTTGGAATAACTTAAAATTCATAAAGCAAGCATATGCAAGTAAAAGTCTAATTGCTTCTAATCTAGCAACAGGTGCAAAGGTCTCATCAAAATCAATTCTTTCTTCTTGATTATAACCTTTTACAACTAATCTCGCTTTATTTCTTATCACATTTTCATGTTCATCCAATTTATTCCTATATACCCATTTTGTGTCAATTATTGAATAATTTTTAGATCTTGAAACTAAAGTTCATATATTATTTTTTTCAAATTGATTAAGTTCTTCTTGCATTGCATTTATCCAATTATAATCTTTTTCAGCTTCATCTATGGTTTTAGGTTCAAGATGAGAGACAAAAGCAAAATGATTGAATGCATCTCTAAGTGAAGAGCGAGTTCTTACACCATGTGTAGGATCACCAATGATTAGTTTCTTGGGGTGATTGTGATCATACCTCCATTCTTTGGGTAGATCATTTGTATCTAGAGATTGTTTTTATTGTTCTTCACCTTCCTCATCCTATTTATCTTCATATTCTTCATCATCTTGAATGGTTGAATCTTTTAGAGTGATCTCCTTCATCCCTTCTATAAGAGGATCTGCATCATCAATACCTTCATTCTTCCTTGAAGGAAGATCGTTAGTTTCATCAAAAACAACATGTATTGACTCCTGTACTATTAAAGTTCTTTTGTTGAAAACTCTAAAAGCTTTGCTAGAAGAGGAGTAACCAAGAAAAATTGCTTCATCGAATTTTGCATCAAATTTTTTTAGTCTTTCTTTACCATTGTTCAAAATAAAATATCGACAACCAAAAATATGAAAATATGCAATGTTTGATTTTTTTTCCAAAGCTCATAAGGAGTTTTTTTTTAAAATTGGTCTAATTAAAGCACGGTTTAATATGTAACATGCTGTGTTAATTGCTTCCTTCCAAAAATATCTTGGAAGGTTGCTTTCACATAATATGGTACGGACTATTTTTTCAAGAGTTCTATTTTTTTTTTTTATTATTTTATTTTGTTGGGATATCCTAGGTGCTGAAAAGTTGTGGTTAATATCTTTTTCATCACAAAACTTTTCAAAATCTTGATTTTCAAATTCGGTTCCATGATCACTTTGAATATTTTGAATTGAAAATTTTTTTTTATATGTGACTTTTCGATAAAATTTTGAGAAAATATGAAAAGTTTCATCCTTATGTGCTAAGAAGAAGACCCATATAAAATGAGAGAAATCATCAATAATCACAAAATCATATCATTTTTCACCTAGATTAGTAGTTCTAGTGGGTCCAAATAAATCCATATGCAATAGTTCTAATGGCCTAGAAGTTGAAATAATATTTTTAGATTTGAATGAGACTCGTGTTTGTTTACCCATTTGTCATGCATCATAAATTTTATCCTTTTCAAAATTCAATTTGGGTAAGCCGATAATCAATTTCTTTTTAATAAGTTTTGAGAGTGAATGCATGCTAATATGTGTAAGCCTACGATGCCAAAGCCAACTAGTCTCATTAATCTTGACATTCAAGGCTACTAGGCATTGCATGTTTATTTTGAAAAGATCATTCAAATCTACCATATAAACATTACCATGTCTATGCCCAACAAATTTAATGCCTTCATTAATAGGATTAGTTACAATGCAAACTGAAAATTCAAAAATGACTTTGTATCCTTTATCACAAAATTGACTGATGCTTAATAAATTATGTTTTAAACTATCTACTAATAAAATATTTTCAATATACTTGGAGGGAGTGATACCAATGTTACCTATACCGATGATCTTTCCTTTGTCATTGTTGCCAAAGGTGACCATCTCTCTATTTTTAGCATCAAGTGTGATGAATTGGGATTCATCACCAGTCATGTATCTTGAGTACCTGCTATCAAGATACCATCTCCGGTTTGCTCCTTGGGATGCAAGACACACTCATTTTCATGTGCCATAAGGCACAAGTTGGCTTGTTCATTTGAGTCTTCTTCTTCAGAATTTGACTCATCACTTTCGCTCCATGTAGCCATCATGGCCTTCTTCTTGTACTTCTTAGGACCCTTCTTCAGTTGTGGGCATTTAGACTTAAAGTGTCCCGATTTTTTGCATTCATAACAAATAAAAGGTTGCTCCTTATCCTTCTCTTTGCTATGTTCCCCTTTTGTAGGTGGCCTCTTCCTTATTCCTTGTTTTATTTTCTTCAAAAACTTTTTAAACCTTCTAATAATGAGGGCCATTTCTTCATCCTGCTCTTTATTTTCTGTATCATTGGATTCTTCATCAGGTTGAGCAGTGGATTTGAGGATGATTATCCTCTTCTTTTTAACATCTTCTTCTTGATGTTGTTTCATGCTTAGCTCATGTGTCATCAGCGATCCTAGAAGCTCCTCCAAAGGTAGGATATTCAGATCTTTGGCTTCTTGGATTGCAGTCGCTTTGGTCTTCCAAGTCCTTGGTAAAGACCTAAGAATCTTTCTCACGAGATCACTATTAGAATAAGACTTACCAAGACTTTTTAGACCATTAATAATATCAGTAAAATGAGTAAATATTTCAGTTATTGATTCATCATACTTCATTTTAAAAAGTTCATATTTATGCACAAGCATGTTGATTTTTGATTCCTTCACTTGATTAGTTCCTTCATGAGTTACTTCTAATCTATCCCATATTTCCTTAGCTGACATGCATGTTGAAATACGATTAAATTTATTAGCATCTAGAGCACAATACAAAACATTCATGGCTTTAGCATTTAGTTGAGCCATCTTCTTATCAACCTCATCTCATTCTTTTTCGGGTTTGGTTGATTCCACACCATCAATTATTTTAGTGGATGTGTGTGGTCTATTTACTATGATACTCCATATATCATAGTCAAGTGCTTGAATAAAAATTTTCATCCGAGCTTTTCAATAGGTATAATTTGACCCATTGAAAAGTGGAGGTCGGTTTGTGAACTGCCCCTCGGCTAGTGAAGTGCCAACTTGAGTTGCCATAGATTTTTAGCTCTTTGATAGTTAAATCAAAGTAGGGCTAGAGCACTGAGCTCTGATACTACTTGTTGCCCAGCTATGCAACCCAAGAGGGGGGTGAATTAGATTTTTAAAAATTTAAAAATTAACTTACAACTATGAAGATTATTTAACAATGAGCAGAATAAATATGGAGAGTAAAATTTATGCAAGGTGTAGAAGTTGGATGCAAGAATGCAAGAAGATAAGAAAATTTAAAAGGAGAGCAAGTAAGCACAACACAAACAAGAAGATTTATAGTGATTCGGTGCCAACCTTGCACCTACGTCCACTCTCCAAGCTCCTACTTGAGAATTCAAATCCACTAAACCGTATTCAACCCGAATACAACGTCGGAACCTCTGACTCTAGCTATTCCAAGTTAGAACACTTATTTTTCGAATACAAGCCAACCCAATATAATTCGATTTAAGATTCGAATCAACTTTTCCACGTTTTAGAACCCTTCCAAAATAAAATATCAACTCAAAATAGAGTATAGCAGTTAATCACACAGAAATACAGATGTAGCTCCTTTAATGAGCAAATAAAGCTTTAAATACACTTTACACAATAAGAACGAAGCTCTTCTAATTTTTCTCAAGATGGTTGAAGACTTGAATGAGCTCTTGAGGGGTTGGTGAACTTGAAATAAAAGCTTCTTGAACTTTTAAGAGGGCTCTTGCTTAGGGTTGAAATGAATGCTTGAAGAACCTTTTCAAAACTTTGTTGATTCCCTCCTTTAAGTGCCTTTTATAACTTCAAATAATAGTGGATAGTAATCTGGGCTGAAATAGAGCCGTTGGAGTACATTAAATAGGCATTAAATGCAGCCAAAATGAGCTGAAAACTAGCCGTTGCAGAATTTTCCTGTCACAGGGGTCAACTTATAAGGTCGACTCATGCTCATGAGTCGACTCATGGGGTCGACTTCTGTGGCACAGAACAGAAAATGACTGTTCTATAATTTTGACCTACACAACAGCAGAGGTCGACTCATAGGGTCGACTCATGCTCAGGGGTCGACTCATGAGGTCGACTCACAGAGTGTGCCAACCAAAGAATTCAGCGTGCCATTCAGCCCCTTTTGCCATGAGTCGATCCCATGCGACTCAAATATATAAACATAATTTTTTTTCAAAATACATATTCAAAAATATTAAAATTACCTCCAATAGATTACAAATATTGTGTTTTTGCTCTTGAGGCTTCCGAATCAGAACTTGGTAAAATTACGATTTTGCCCCTGAAATACAATCAATCTTTTTTCAAGCCAAAATCATTAGTAACCCCCTCAAATATTTTGTAATCCCTTGAAATACAATAAATTTTTTTTCAAGTCAAAATCATTAGTAACCCCCTTAAATGCTTTGTAATCATCAAAATCAATTCAAGGAGCAACAAGATGATTGGTATTTGATAAATTTTTGAGTAATGATAATCCATACTTGATAAAAATATCTCCGATAAAACTGCATATATAATCATTGAATTTAGAAAAAATTATAGGAATACCCCCTTAATTTTAGCTTAATTCATTTACATCCCTATATTTAAAAAATTATCAAACAAATATTTTTATTTATCGATATGTTCCAATATAGTCCAGCCATTCATTTTACTAATAAACGGTATTAGCTTTCCCTCTCCATGGACGAAAATATCTCTCGCTCATGGTAGGCTCGGTGGAGAAAGATGATGAAGAGTAGATAAGGAGGAAGGGAGAAAGAAAGAGGGCCGAATGGGTTGGAGGAGAATGAAAGTAAGAGAAGAGAATAAAGAGAAAAGGGAAAGAGAAGATGAGCTGCCGGCGAAAAGAGATGGAGGTGAAGGGACCACCATGAAAGGAGTGGTTTATGGGTGGCTTAAAGGAAAAAGATGAGGAAGAAAACAATGATAATAAGGAGGGAAAGGAGGTGAAGGGATGGATGGAGGTGGGGGGAGGCTCCATGGAGGAGAGATATGGGTGAGGAGAAAGAAGAGGGGGAAGGATGGGTTGTTGATGAAAAGGGATAAATGTAGAGAGGATCCTTGTAGAGGGGTGGGGTCATGGGTGGATTTGAAGGAAGAAGAGAATGACGAGAAGGAAGAGAAATGGATTAAAAGGAAGGAGAAGGGAGAGGGGTTGCCAGCCGTAAGAAATGAGTTGGAGGAAGACAAGGAGAAGAAGATAAGGATGGACAGAAAGAAAAGGAGAAAGATAGAGGAAGCCATCGTGGAGAAGAAGAAATGGATGAGGAGAAATAGGAGAAGAAAGAAGAGGAAGAAAAAGGATGCCGGCGATAAAGGAGAAGGAGATCAATCAGAAAGGAAGAAGAAAGGAGAAAGAAGATGAAGATAAAGATATTGTTATCATTTTATAAAATTCTATTAAAGAAGATAGACAGTTGAACAACATTCAAACATATCAATAAATAGAAGGATTTGTTTGACACTTTTTAAAGTATAAGGATATAAATAAAATTGAGATAAGGTTAAAAGGATGTTCCTGTAATTTTTTCTTGAATTTATTTTGATGTCTTTCTAAATTCATTCAATAAAGAGCTTTTGCAAAGAAATTAAAATAGAGATAACATTATTAAAAAATTATTTTATATTTAAGAATATATTTATAAATTTGATAATATTCCTATATAGATTTACTTCCAACCAAACATAGTAATTTTTTTTCTAGTATCATTTTTTCTGAAATAATTTTTTCACCAACCAAATATAATAAAAATTATTTTTTTTCATAATTATTTTTTTAGATAAATAATTTTTAAAAATTACAAATTATCTTATAATCTGATATATCCCAATCAAATGAACCCTTAGAGTAAAATAACATCCCTATTTGATCTCACACATCACATTTCTATTATTGTTACACTTGTTAAGATAAAATGGCAGAGAAAACACAGCAAGAATATCCACTACTAAAAGTTAAATCATCATTATTTTTCCTACCAGATTTCTGGATGATGTATTTGGTAGCAAAGAACTATTTAACAACAGCGAAGACAGTAACGATGGAACTTTGATAATGCCCGCACACATTTCCCTGAGGGCTCATTTAGTTCGCAGAAAAAGGAGGAAAGTAATAAATGGAAAAGTAAAAAAAAAAAAAATCTTATATTTGATCAAAAATATCAAAGAACAGATATTAAAAAGTAGCATTTTATGGGAATAAGTCTCTTATATTTTATGAGAAAAAAAAACTATGTGGAATATAAAAAAACTACTTTCTCACAAGCAGAAAATTATAATAATTTTTTTGCAAAAATGTCTTTAAACCATAATGATCTTCTTAATAATTATTTTTTATAGTAAATCTTAAGTTATTAAATTTACTGATAAAAATTCCTATAATATAAAAAAATTATGATAATTTTAATATAAAAATATATTAATTATTAAAAATTAGCATAATATAAAGAAGTTTTCTGACTAATAAAATTTGTTAGAACTCAAAAATTTTCAACCCAATAAATATTTTTATATCTATTTTTAAAAATTTTAAAATATTTTTAACTTTTAAAATAGCTATCAAAAATTATGCATGTGATGCTTTATACGTATCATAAATTTTTTTTAAAAAAATTAGATGCCCAACCAAATATAAATCACTTTATAAAATATGCTTCCTATGTCATATTTTCATGATCAACGAAACATACAAAACCACTTTCCCAAATATCATATATCCAAACATTAGCTTCCTCAAAAAAAAAAACATTCCAACAATGCAAAATTCTTCCTACAATCAAACGCGCCGGAAAAATAATGGCAAGAATGGTCTAACCTCCCAACAGTAAAGACTTCCTGCGGTTTGAGCACAGAAGCCTATCTGAGAAACTTTTAGCTGCCTTAAGTATACACCTACATACACGATAGAGGCTCCTAAAATCAAAGTTTCTAATACATAAAACCTCCCCTCTTACCAGATAGACTGTTATAGTGTAGCAAATTAGCAACTGCATCATAAATGCCCTTGGTCCAAATATTTGCATGACTTCTCAAGCACAGTTTCAATGTTTTTTGTGGACATTAGCATTAGACAACCAGTTCGAAAGTTCTTGCGGACCCAAACAGAAAAATATTATTCATCACATGGACAAACTATGTCACAAAAGCCTTCTAGCATAAACGTCATTAACATACTACACATAATCCATCTACACAAAGGCCAAAATTATCATCAGCAAATGGCAGATCATGCAAAGAAAAATTGTCATGAAAAAAATGGTTTTTTCATATTATGTGTGAAATATCAGGATATACCCATTCTTCTAATGTTTTTAATATGTTATGCCTTACAACATCAGTAAAGAACCGACTGCAAGATACTAGCAATTTGAAGAATGATCTGAAAGCAGATCAGCATACAATCCCATAAGACACGGAACTGTTACTGAAAAAGAGCTCCCTAGATCTGATTCTAAGGATATCATGGCTGCTTTTACAAAAGCATTATCTTGCCGCAACTGGTAAGAAAATCTACCCTGACCAGCCTCAATATCTAAAAGAATTGCCCTTGTCATGTCACCTCGATCATTGTTAACAACCAACATATGAAACCCCAACAACAAAATGAGGAAAGTAAAAATTTGCTATTAGTCGGGGGCACAGGGAGAAAAACATGCCCCCACCGTGTGAGCATAATACTCCCCCAAATTTGGTTATGAATCCCAAGTCTCAGCACTACTACTTGCACGAACTCAGCCCTGACTTCCATTCATCTAAATACCTCTTCATCAACTGCCCAAACCTCTTTGCTTGAGATCCAGGCTTCACAATGTTGACATTGCTCCATTGGGAACATGGATCTATCCACCATCTATTCCTGCCAGTGCACCAAGCTCCAGGAACAGATCGATGGTGCCAACGTTTGAGTATTTTGTCATCTATCTCATCAAGCACAGGGTCATCCATGCTGAACTTCCTCGCAAAAGGCAGTCCACTCTTTACCATCTTATCATAGTCTGTCTTGTTAAGAAGGTGGGGCTCCATCTGGGGAGGATTATCCCACAGCATATACCTTAGGTCGTTGTTCACTGTTGTATTTTGATAATCAGGAGAGTTGCATATGACAGAATGGAAATAGCCTTCTTGGGGTAACATCACATTTGTAAAATACAAGAGAAGAGTTCGAGGTAGATTGTCCCAACCCAGAATACAGTATTCTATAAAGCGACGGCTGAGAATGAGCCATGGAGAACCTATCCAGACCAAGGTGAGTTTGAAAAAAGGGTCATCAGATGCAGCTATTAAAAAAAGAGAAAACTAAGTACCAGGAACAAGATGGTGGAACAAGAATAACTTCACCTGTGAAAAATTTGAAAGCATCAGGAGTTGGTCGCTTCTCTGAAGCTTCAAAGAAACTGTTCCTTCGTGACAAGTAGATGCCAGCATCAACTATAATTGGCTGAACCCTCTGATATCTGAAATTTAAAAAAATTCAGAAAAGAAGGTGGAGGCAATTCACTAGAAAATGGAAGCATATATATCATGTGCCTACTCTTTCCATCCAAGGTCACTGGTGTGATCTATGAAGTTAAGGTCCCTCGGCACAGAGGAGAAGACATGAATCAAGTCTGCAGCAACAAGAAGATAACAAACAGCATCTTTTCTCAGCATAAGTTCGAACTGAAAACCAAGAAGACCTTCAAACTCTATATTGTTAGAAGATACAACATGAGCAGAGATTATTCAGAAATGTCATCTACATGCAGTCCACCGAATAGAAAAAATCAATTCCATAATATATATATATATATATATATATATATATATATATATATATTATAGAATGGAACTGAAAGGTTTTATTCAGAAAGTATGTATAGTACGTACGCACGCACGCGCGCACCCCACAGCCTGGGTGCTTTTTGTAGTAAAGAAAACCAAGGGAACCAGTTTACTACCTTTATATATAAAGTAATAAAAAGGAACTGAGTGATTTGAAGGTTTTATCAGAAAGTATGTACAGAAGCCCACTACAATGAGTATGTATAGAAGCTAACAACATAAGGTAGTAAACTGGTTAGCTTCATTTTCTTTACTACAAGAAGCACCCAGGCTGTGGTACTCCAAGTCTTCCAGCGATCTTAGAAGTTTGCAATCCATGCATGTAGAATCTCCACACCATTGTTATCTTGAAATTTACATCCTGCTTTTTTAATCAAGCAACCAGAGCAAACAAATGACTATAAAAAATATGTCAAGCCTTGTAAGGAAAGCTCATATTATACATGATTGAATTACTCATGTACATCACGGAACAACAAAGGAATAACATCATTAAGTTCCCAGTGAAAACCTAATTAGGTGTGCAAAAGAAATGCAGCGATCAAAATCCTATCATAACTTCAACTACATAAAGGAAAAATTGAGGGTATCAACCGGTGCCATTAGTGAGTCTTGGGGGTCAGTACTGAGGACCTAGGTTCAAGTCCCACCATCACCTCAATTTTTCTTGGATTTCTTCCATCGTAGTTGTCAAAAAATGAAAGAGAGAGAAAAGGAAACCAAAGTTCATTTGCAATTTCACCATAGTGGCTCCAATATTTCACAGAACTTCTGAATTCTGATATACATTAAGAAAGAGTTACTTAGTCAATGGGTGGGGTTTATTCATTGCCTAAATCAAAGTTGGCATACTTAAGCTAAATATTAATGGTACCTAAATTAATGATCCACATGCACCAGCAGACTTGCAATCAGACACAGCCACATTCATAGTTGCAATCTGATAAAGACTTCATATCATCATGTTCTCAATGTTGTCACCCAGTTATTTAAAGAAGCAGATCTTGCCATTGTTTAAAGTGATTTCACAACAATGTTGATCCTACATTGAAATTCTTCAGGTATAAACCAAAAAAAGGGATTTTACTTCAGCTAATGCATTCATGAGTTGATATAATTGAGAATTTACAAATGAGTCTTAGGAGCTTCTTAGTAGGATGTGTTCCAGCTGTTCAATGAGAGGAACATCTGGAGAAAGACATTCCAAAAGCACAGGAAAAGGTGAGTTGCACAGATCAAATAGGTGCTTTCTCAATCCTATTGCCCTGTCTGAATTTCATAACTCGCATAGAGAATAGATTTACAAAATTATTTTCAAAGGCTTCTACATGATGTCTATGGTGTAAACTTGAAGGTATTTTATATATGTCTAGCTTATACATACAATGGTCAAAAAAGAAGCATTAGACTATTTCAACTATGCATAATAATTAAAAAATATTAATGATGTTTATGCCCCAAGAAGCTGGTATGCTAAAAAAAGAGCTTACGCTTAATTGTTCATCATGGTGCTATGGATGTCAGATCCCTCCCTGGCCACCTTAGGATGTAAACTTCCAAGGATTTGAATCAGATCAGGTTGATTCAAGTTAGTCCAACAGCTTAAAACTCCTGTATGAACCAATATGATAATCCCAAGAATAGGCTAAATAGTAATCCAAATCTGGATCTTTCCTATCCTACCTACCATTAAACATGATATAAAGGGACCAGTTTTGAATAAAAGCTATTCATCTCTCAGGCTTACCTTTTCGCAAAATAAAAAAGGGAATTGTTTATGTATTATTAAACAACACTTATTTATCATATAATATATCAACGAATTCTACTCAAGCCTCCATGAGATCAGATAAAGGCTCACTCTGCTAGTACCAGATACCATATCGGTATGGTATGATATGCTTGGGATCGTACTATATGGTACCCCACACCACCACAAGGTCCAAAGATCCTTTTTCTCACATTTAGCCATATTACTGTCCAAAACCAAACAGTACAGACCAATACAATGTGAAACCGAGTGAAATCAATGGATTCAAACATGGTATAGACCTGTACGACCTCTAATCTGTACCAAATCTCGGCACTATATAGGTACCTTACCGACATGGTCTGCCATGCCACCCCATACCATATTAGGTGAGAACAAATAGGAAACCCAATTATAGATCTAAACAAGCCCCAATCATCCCATATCAAGGTGTACCAAGATAAAAAGTGAGAAAAATGGTTAGAGGACAATTTTTGGTATAAGGTGCATACCATACCGAACTGGTAAGATATAAGTACAGTACCCGTACTGAGATTACAGACCTCTCTTATTGTTATGGAATAGTATAAGCTAGTATACCAAACCATCGATCATATCAACCTTGACTTTGTCCATTCTATTTACTTATCAAGTAGATGAATTCAAATCAAGATCAGGTTATTGGATCAAAAATAAAATACCAATCTGGCTAGGGATGCAAATGGGCCAGGTCAGGGTCAAGGTTTTGCAAAATTTTTAATTGGTCTAGCCCAATGACCTCACCTGAATAGTGTAAAAGTTGGTCTGAGGGCTGGCCCATTTGCATTCCTAGATCTGGCAAATCAAATCAAATCAGATTCCACCTCCACCACTTCTGTTCTAAATTAACAATAATCTTAAAATATGGAATACTGTAAACTGCACTTGCCCATTTTGCAATAGTCAATCCTCTTCTTGGTTCATATTAACAACATCAAAGCATAGGTTCTAACCGCATAAAATCTCAATAATCTTAAGATATTGAATACTGTCAACTGCACTTGCCCATTTTTCAATGGACAACCCTCTTCTTGGTTCATATTAACAATATCAAAGCATAGGTTTTAACGGTATAAAATCTCACCTGTCTTGGGTGAATACAAATGTTATTTCACCAAAAAGTCAAAAAAAGGCAATATAAAATAACAACCTTAAGAATGAGACACTAGAATAACAAATTTAAGTACAAAAACGCTGCACAATCTATATATGAAAAATCCAAATGCACAATACCAACCAACCACCTCATTCAATATAATTTTTGATAATTCAACTTTTCCAGTTTACTGCTCAATATGCAACTCCGTTGCCTCTATAACCAGCTGGTTTGAAAATGCTCAATATTTGGAGGCATCTCTCCATAACTCAACTTGTATCTTCTGCTACTGAACTATATCACAATTCACAGTATCACATCTTGCAAATACATCTAAAATTTCAGCTTCATGAAGTATTCTTTTCCTACGACATCCACTATTCTACACTTGATACTTCTTATATTTACCATCAAGTGCAGACTACAAACCAAATTACCAACCACACTCTCTAGAAATCCTTTAGTTTATTTTCAGAATAATAGTTTCTGGATCGCTAAAATGGCCTTGTTCAGATGCATACCCAGAATAGGCTGTATTAGGTGTCTTCATGTTGTAAGAAGAGCTCAAAAGAGATGGAATGCTGTCCAATTTCTAAAAGACTTCATGGAGTTTATAAAAATCAGGATTGCCAATGTAAGCCTTGTCTTCGTTTGTTGAGAAGGATCCTACATCAATGCCTCCTATATTCTAGATATGGGGACCTTATAGGTCCTACATCAATGCCTCCTATATTCTAGATATGGGGACCTTATAGGTCCTATTTAGACCTAAATTGTCTCTAAGTTGCAAGGGAAAAAAAAGTGTGACCAAAACAACCAGAGAAATAAAATGCATCTTGAAAGTAAGCACCAAATTTATTTTGTACTAGCATAACAGCGCAATGCCTCTTACCATTTTCTCAACATTTGGCCAAACATTCAACAACAATTAGGTGCTATCAAAAATCATAGAATCTCTAAACGGAAGTTCTCCATGACTCCATCCCCATACACCGAAAGGGTGATTTTTGAAGAAGCAGGCCCTTGGGCATCATTTGGAGCAATTGGAAGTAAAATAACCACTACAGTCTTCAAAAGTAGAAGAATTCTTACTGGCTTATTATAGATGGCATTTCATGAAATAAAAATGGAATTATTTGTAAGTTTATGGTAAGAAAGAAGCTCAATAGCTTAATGGGTCGTATAATATATTTCCCAAAAAATAGAGTAAATATGTCATTGGCTCTTGCATTTTGGTCTTCAACCATGGCATATAAACTATGAGCAATAGGGTCTTTATCTAAATGCAACATGAGGAATTTGGGAAAGAAGATTGTTTCTGGAATGTGGTTTGGAATCCAGTTTAAACTTTTTCCATACTATTTTTCACCATGGTTACCTTACTTAAAGCTTTATGATTGTTCCTGCAGATTTGGACTGAAGTTTCTGTTCGTTTATGCCATTTCCTTTCTTTCTCCCTTTCTAGTTCAGTAAATAAGTTCAAGACAACTCATTTTCTATGTATTGAACATTTAATGATAAAATGACTTCATGGTGTATCAGTATTCCATGAAAAGAATCCTTCTAAGTTCTCATCCAGTTAGGTCATCCCAATTAAATCCTAGATTAATTCAACATTAATAAACATCTACCTGGTACCATCATCAGTGATGTTTAATGAATCAAAATATTCAGCCAAAAACCTGAATGGAGGAATATATGGGCAACACCAAGTTTAATCCCTGTTCTAGCACAGTTTTTCCAACCTTAGAAACATAAAGATAACCAGCACAAATTCATACAGGTTCAATGGAGATAGCAAAACAATGAAAGGAATGGAAACAAGATAGAAAGCAAAAGCATAATCTGACAATGAGTTCAATGGAGCAAATGATGGGCAGAAGGAACAGAAGCAAGAGAGTGCTTTTGGAACAGGTTCACAATGACTAAGTGACTCAGTCTCCAAAATTAGATTGCATCAGATAATGTAATTAAAGCAAAGTGGTGGTCCGAGGCATAAACGGAAGCCACCTTGACTGCCCAAGAAGACAGCCTCCATGACTATGAAGTCACCATAAGCCCCAAAAGTCCCCATAGTTCAATAACACAAAATAGAAATTAATAGTTGCATATAAGCATATACTACCAGTTCGTATAAAAACTATTGAGTTATTTTTTGTATGCATATAACGCAAAACTACAGATACCTAGTACAACATGGCTACCACTTGAATTCAAGATCAATATATTCTTCACCACATGGTTTAAATTGCATTATCAAAAGATAATTATCATAAGTTCTTCCAGTGACTATCAAAAATATATAATAAAATTTGATCGCTTAGCAATTTAACTTGTATTGCTCATATAACTTAAGCTGATACGACTCATGACACATTTGTATGTCAAGTATAGAATTAAAAATTTAGAATAAAATACATCATATAAATATTTTTGTTTTCTACATTAGGGGCTGGAATTCCTATAACTCATGAAAATCCATCACAAAGTCACTTTAAAACATGTGTCTTAGTTGTCCTATTCAAGATATGACAAAGAAGCAATCACTTCCCATACTCCTAACGTCAATCTCATAGTAGGCAAATAGCCCAGATGACCTCAGGCAATAGACCAAATGTATAGCCCAGGCAGTTGTCTAGGCACCTGGGATATTGCCCATGGACAGACTTGTACCAAGTTATTTATTCTTTGATTCAACTATTTCATCTACGTCACCAAGTTTTTGTCCCAATTTAATAATTTACAATTTCTGCATACCATAGCTTTTTAGCTAAAATTACAGAAAAAATCAAGTTTTTTAACCAACAACTTGATAAAGGCTCAAGCTTCTGGCTAGGATCAGATGAATGCTTATAGGCAGAACGTTATGAGTTCTTATATCGCCACAACTCAAATTACATGCCACATAAGCAAATTATTAAGTGATTGGGCCCACAAAAGCGGTCAGCTATATATATCTATATATATATATATATAAGAGAGAGAACAACAGCTCAAAAGGGCCATCTTCCCCCTCTCTTCATAGATGGGCTTCTTACTTCTTAGTCCCCTCCATACTCATGTCCAATCTCCTCCCTCTCTTTTCATTTGGCTGTCTCCAACCACTTAAAAGGGGAACTTGGACTCTTTTTCCAAGGTTTTTTAGGGTTTACCACTGAAAGAGAATTTTATCCTATCACATGCATTACAATTGAAGACTGGTAAAGGTTCTTAACTTTTTCTTCTTCTCCAAGTCATGTATGGCCCCCTTTTCTCTCTTCTTACCCTTAAAATCTTCACATATTTTCTTTTCCTCTTGTTTCCTGTCTTCTACCATATAACTTATCTGAATTTATCTATCTTTAGCGGATCTTTTTGCAGCAGTACATGACTGAAAACAAATTCAGATCTAATTCAAAAATTATTTCAGCAATAAAACCTAATGACAGCCTACATGTACAGAGGCTGCATCAGGATGAGTCAGACCATAAATTGGATGAACTTAAAGTTAATGGTTTTGCCCAGATAGTTGGAATTGTTTTGACATGTTCAAACATAGTTTACAGGAATTTGAGTGTTGCCATCCTACAAACAAATTGTTAAATTGTCATGCAATGGTATAGCTAAATCATCTAGTAGCATTTTTATAAATCGAACCTTTTTTTTGTGTCAAGACATGTCAATAAGGTAGTTGCCAGTGAAGGTCCAAAAGGAAACGATTCAAAACTTTGATTTGAAAATATGGTGAAAGAAAATCTAGAGAAACCATTTCCAGTAGAGTAAGATCTCCGAACAATCATTAAAAAAAAAAAAAAGAACACACACACACATCAAAAAGGAAGCAATAGGTTTCACAAACAAAATTGCAACTCAACCCATTTTCTCACACACACACACACACACAGAGGGAGGGATCAAAAGCATTTCAACATGATATGGGATATATAAATAACTGAGGCAAAAAAATCGAAAAGTACTGCATGGAAAAAGCAGGGAGGGATGGAATTAATTTTCTGAAAACATCCTTTGAGCTTATCAAAAGCTTGATATAACCTCTAACTAGAACTTATGATGACAAAGAAATGACAGTTTCCATAGCAAGCTAAACCCAGAAGATAAGAAACAAGAAAAATGCAACCATAGAACCAAACAAGTATATTTAGAAAGATATCAGTTGCTACTGCCCTCCTAGAAAGCCAGGACCGGCAAGTTTGGAATTTTCAAACTAGAATTCCAAAAATCAAACCTTGTTTCAATCGCTTTTAAGGCCAATTTCCAGATATCTTGGTGAATAATTGATACTTAGATGAACTGAGATCATTATTCATACTTAGATGAACTGAGATCATAATGATCTCAGACAAAATGGAAGGCTGGAGAAATTTCCACAGAGATAACCAAATATTTCAGCGGATATAAATCAAAGTATCAGCTGATTCAGTTGATACAGAAGCCATATCATTTCAGGTGTTTGCTTTTATATTCAAATATTAAAATAACCACTATAAGATAAGGAAATAATGCAAAAAGAATTTCCTCCAGGACATGGGTAACATATTGGGGTATTGCAAGAGATATCAAAGGCTGAGTTATCAGCAAATGCCTGATATCAATAGGAACCAGCATCTCTGCTAAGATGTGACCATGGTTTAAATTAGACTTTGACTTCAAATCAAGAATCAAGCTACTCCGTCTAATAGTAAAAGATGTATCGAGGCTGACTAAAACATCCACAGGTGAAAGCTGGGAAGTAAGCATGCTAATTTCAACTGCACTTGAAAAGAAATAAAATAAATAAGCTTGCAGGATAATACGGGCCGAGCTTTAGAGACCGAAGACAGCAAGATATACATGACACGAGAAATAATCGAGTCGAGCAAGAACGAAAACCATCAACTCTGTTTAAACCTATACATCCCCAATATAATATCAGGAAAGTCCATATCTGAAACATAAAAATTAAAGCGAAATTAGGAAAAAAAAATTCTCCAATTAATGTTAGGGAATTATACTGAAAAATAACTATAGACTAAAATCAAATCATAAAAAAATATAGCAGATAAA
The DNA here is from genome assembly GCF_000442705.2 of Elaeis guineensis. NCBI lineage: Eukaryota > Viridiplantae > Streptophyta > Magnoliopsida > Arecales > Arecaceae > Elaeis > Elaeis guineensis. Next base: position 106,172,151 of record NC_025995.2, read on the forward strand.
AAGGTCTTATATCGATTTAGTTCGTTAAAAGAGAAAGAGGCAAAAAAAAAACGATCCTGATAAATTCAATTATATTTACGTTACTCCTGCCCACTTTTGACTATTAAACTTTCTAAATATGAAAATTGCACAAAAAAAGGCATCTTGAACTCAAAAAAGGAATCAACTTGCCGCTAAATCACGTACCATCCTGCGTGACAAGCGGATAATCCGAGGAGCTGAGCGTCACGAACCAATCCCAGACGCTGTCCATCCGAAGGAGCACCGCGGCGGCATGAAGCGTCGCAGCGAGCACGGAGGACCCCATGTAGGTCATGGCGTCGGGCTTCCCGACTACGTGCACGTTGCCGAAGGCTCGGATGGCCGGGATCGAGAGCCGGACGGAGGTGGCCAGATCAGCGCGCTCCCAGGCGGGGGCGTCGGCGGACAGGTGGAGGAGGTAGCTGTTCCGTGGGTGATAGACGGCAAGGAGGAGGCGGAGCATGCGGCGAGCATCGCCGCGGCCGCCAGAGATAAAATAGGCGAAGGCTGGGGGGTGGGCGGCGCCGCGACGGACATAGAAGGGCGACGGCTGGGTGTCAAAGAAGGCGGAGGAGGCGGTAAAGCCGGAGATGGCAGAGAGAAAGAGGAGGAGGGAGACAAAAGAGACGGAGAAAAGGGGGAAGAGCCATTTCTCGGCCGCCATGCTCCGGGAGCATGGGATGATCAACGTTGGCGCTAGAATCGCGATCGGGGGCGACGGAGCTGATCGCAGGGGCATCGAACTGGGGCTAGGGTTCACTCGGATCCCAGAAGAGACATCGGATTGTGGTGAAGGTTAGGGTTAGGGTAACGGTCTGAAGAGTCCTCGTTTCGGGGATCATCTCGTCCTCAGTTGATCTCCAGGCAGCAACGAAGGTTTCATCGAGAAGGAGGAGAAGGAGAAGAAGAGAGAAAGAAAGAGACAGGGAGAATGGGGGAAACGAACTGGGAAACGTTGAGAAGCGTTCTCCTGGTTCCAAGGAAATCCTTTCAGCATGATGTAGAGTGAGGACAGGGACGGACGGTGACCGGACCCGCCCAAGATAAAGGCAGGCTTCAACTCGGTTGCCGTTAGGAAAAGAAAACCGTTTCTTTAGAAAATTATTGCGCTTTACTATTCATTCGGATCTTGCCAGCCAAGTTTTTCTTTTTTTCTTTTTAATGTTTTTCCCGGAAACTGAAAAAGAGTCTGTTTTGAATTTTATTTGACCGTTAGAGCTCTAAATGCAAACAAATGACAGTGTCATTGCAGAAGTGGCAGTGTTATTATCAGGCTTGTAAAAAAATAAGAGTATAATGGTTAACGTTCGTTTTTCTGAAGAAATAGAAGCATTCTGTTAGAAGTAGGATCATTTTGCAATTTTTTTTTTTCTTGGTTACATGATCACAAACCTTATTTCTTTCAATAATTTTAAGATTTTCTCCGAACAATAAATGTACTTCCTACTCGTGGGTTTGATGAGTGTCATCTAGGCCAACCGTTTTATCTACCATCTATATTTTATTTCCATCGTATAAAGATTTCTAACCATACCAATCACATTTCTATTTCTTATGTCGCTGCATGGAGTGGTTATAGGTTGGATTAAATCTATTGATCAAACGGTGGATCAATCCAATCATGAAGCAACATACACAACGACCCACAAAAAGAATATGAATACGATGACATACACATTTGTAATGAACTTCCCTCTAGAATAATTTCATATGAAACCAAACAGCTCCGCATTGCAATCCTAAAATTTCATAGGAAAACATCTAACAAAATTTTGTGCACAAGAACATGCAACAGCTGGGACAGACGTCCTCCCTCCATCAAGAAAACCATGGTACCATTTGTTTAACCATGCTCAATAGAGTACAGAATGACAACAGGGATCGGAATCAAGAAACATAGAGCTATCCATGTTTAATAATCATCTTGTCAACATAAGTAATAAAAGGTAATAGAATGTTCACCTTTTCAAATGCTATTCCGGCAACTCCACAGATGGGGGTCATCGGTGAGCTGACACGCTTCTCGGCTTCCGATCCACCCACGCATTTCGCGAGGCCAACCTCCTAACAAACTAGCTAGCCGAGTTGTAGCCACCTCCATTTTTTGGCAGGACTATTTCCCCGATGCCTCACAGAACCCAGCGTGGCCTAATGTTGTGGCTGTCCTGTTTAAACAGCGTGACGCCCTTCGCCAACCAAAATGAAAGGTGGTAGCGTTACTCTGAAAGTCAAAAAGTTTGAGTGCATTGGGAAAAGCTTTCTGCGCACCTAATCCTTCCTGTCTACTGTTTTTTTTTTTTTGCTTTCTTCCCGGTAAGATTGCGGTGCTACGTAATAATGATACTTTATTCTAATTTGCCAGAAAACATGGCAATGAAACAAGAGGAGCTCAAAAACCAAAAAAGAAACAAGAGGAGCTCCATTCGCTGGCTACTGAAAATAAGTTTGGACTAGCTATCAAAGCCATCCACTTAAGAATGCAAATAGATCGAGTTGACTTATGAGCTAATCCGACTCGATTTATTTTAAAGAATTCGTGGGGTTAGATAGAATTTTAAAATAGGATATGTTATATTTTTTTGGATTGAATTTGGGTTTATTAAATTCTAGTTTAATCTGATCCATTTGATTTCTGAGCTAATTTTTTATCTTTTACTCAGTAACTCATCTCGATCTAAATCTGATATATATCGATCTGAACCTATTTGAGCCTCTAAATTATGATTTAAAATTTATATGTACAATATCTTAAATATAAAGATAAGTTTAGAATTATTTTTCTATCTTAATTTGTCCTCAAAGCAATATTATTTATTAATTATGTTGTGGTTAATGGTTGTTGGCTCCATGATAATTAAAATATAATTGATTATATTTAATTTGAATTTAATTTAGATCCGATATAGATTCGAATTTTTCATATTAGAATTAGATTATACATGAATCCGATCTAATTTGAATAATTTATTGGATCGAAAATTATGATCATAAATTTGATTGGATTCGAATCAATCTTTTATTAGATTAGACTTAGATCAAATCAAAAAATTGAATTGGATCAAGAGCACTCGTAACCTGATTCCATTTGCACCATTACATCCAATCTATGATGTTGACTCACTTTAAACGGTCTTGGGATGCTTCAGACTCTAGATACAACTAGTCCGCATTCGATAGCATGTAGCGTGCATTTAAACAAAATTCACTGTCATTGGGTAATGGACCATACTGGTATCCGCAAAGAAAGGCGACATAGAAAAGCGGAAGAAGGACTTGTCACGGACCCACAAGCTTAAATATTTTTGATTGTTGGGAGGACGCGCGAAACTAATAAACCATGTGGCCCTTTTTTTTTTTTATAAATCAATAACGTACCATGGCAATCTCTCGCACCCAACGCTTTTGTCATAATATGGCCCCTACACAAGAGAGAGCCGCTCGGGTCCTCCTCAACCCTCGCCGATCCTCCTCGACGCTAATATCTCCCAATGAAAGGTGCGCATTTTTCTTTGCAATATTTTTTATGCACACCACAGATGGTACAAAATATCCGATTTAAAATACATCATCTTATTAAGATTGACCCATATAATTATTATTTTTTTAAAATATATTTAATATTTATAAATTAATATTTTTTTAAAAAAAAATTATATTAATAAAAATATTTTTATTTTTTAAAAAAAATATAATATTCTACGTCTATATTATAATATTCTACGCTCATAATATACACAGGATGTCATAATTTTTTTTAAAAAATAAAAATATTTTTATTATTCAAAATTTTTAAATAAAAAAATTAATTTATAAATATTAAATATATATTAAAAAATAATTAGATAAAAATATCATTCTGATATTATGATAACTTATCTTAAATCATATTATGATATCGTGAATTATATTATGTTCCAAGATATCATAATTTTTTTTAAAAAATAAAAATTTTTATCACATAAAATTTTTAAGCAAAAAATCAATCTATAAATATTAAATATATATTAAAAAATAATAATTATATAAATTAATTATACAAGACACATTCTACATTAAATTTTCTACACAACCTTTGATGCACAAAATTTTTTTTTTTTTTTTCTCCTGCAACTCCACAAAATGGATGCAGGTGAAGGAGGATTAAAAGGTGGAGGATGAAAAGGCTGGTCCTGCCTACGTGAGCAAGCAGAATGGTCTCATTTTTGGTAGACGCAAACTGATGGCAAAACAAGGGCTTTGCATCTCCTTGTTTTCGCCATCTCCGGACTCTTCACAGCAAGTTCTCTGAAGCCTTAGACATCTCCACACAGTCAACTGCCGGTGCAATCATCTGTGAGAGAACAATCAAACTTTATATCGTTAATAAGCAAATCAGATTGATAATTCTTCACCGCAAGCTCTCTGAAGCTATAAACATCTTTACACCGTCAACTGCCAGTGAAATCATCCATGAGAGAACAATTAAACTTTATAACGTTAACAAGCAAATCAGATTCATAATGCATTCGAATGAACACCAAAGCTATGCCTTTAACTAAAGAAAAATTGTAAAGATCAACAAGTATTTATTGCATTCAGCAAAGACCACCAGCAAATAATGATACAATCAATAGCCTCACGATTTAACACTGCTCAAGAACTATGTTGCAGTGGAATTAAGGATTCAACCCTAAGTCCCATCTTCTTTTGTCTTTTTTTTGCCAAACTTTTTCAAAAGTCATATTATATTCCAGTATGACATCGTAAACTGACCAAAATTTCAGGCCTATTGTCAAGAATCCAATCAGCATTAAAACTGGCTTCCCTCACAGCAGCTATGAGCTGAAGCTTGACTGGTCATCTCCAACGAGCCTCTAAACAACAACACCTGTGAGAGTGAAACATAAGAATCCATGACAAGTCAAAGAGAAGCAAACTTCAGCTGGCAAGGAAATACTAGGCATTATTATAAAAGCCAAAATTTTAGTAACAACATTTTTTTTTTTTAAATGGTGGCCTCAAAGCTGATAGAAATAGACAATGAGATTTAGCAAAAAAATCATCTGATAAAGAGTTCCAAAAGGGCGAAGAAACAATTGAAAAGATACAAGAGAACTTGCCAGAAAAATTACAGCCTCTAGCATCTTCTTTCACCATCAACTCAAAAAGCCTCCTAGCGTTTGACCTATTTTGTAGGCATCCTGAAGGGAAGAAATGCATCCCCTAGTTGAGACTCACAGAGAAAATAAGTTTCTGGCTTCAATGCCTTTAGAAAAGACTTGTTCAGGCTCAATGCTGAGACTGCATGCAACACCCGGGTGCAAAACCGATGCACTTCTCCCCGCCTCGATTGTTTTTTTGGCAAATTGCTCAGGAGTTCTTGGATCAGCTCACAAAGTGCATGCAAGTGTTTCTTCAATAATTTAGTTTTACTTGATGAATCCTTATCTTTCTCTGCTTTCCCAGTTGAGATACATGATTTCATGATACAGTCTATGAGATCTAGCATTTCAATTCGTCGAAATTCTGATTTTGCACTCCCACATTTCTCCAAAAGAAAGCGAAAAAGCTGCAGCCCAAGCCAGGGATGCCTTCGAATAACCTCTTTCACAAACCCAGGTTTCAGCCGGGACTTCTTACTATTGAAGTAGTCATTTAGTATATTTCTAAATATACTCACCACCCCCTCAAGCTCAGATTTGGAAAATTTTTGCGAATGTATGATTTTTAATATCCAGAAAGATGAGGTCTGAGCTAGAGAAGAGACGGTCTTGTACCGTGACCGTGATGCCAATTTCAGACTCTTCTCCAACAGGATTGAAAGATTACTTAGCTGGATGTCATCACCTTTTGGATAGTCTTTTGCCTTGAATATTTTCTTCTGCAGAATTCCTCCAATGCGTTGCCTGACATGCTCACTACCCTCAGTGCTATGTGAATTGACAAAAGCTTGAACCAAGTAAGAATAGACCATCAAAACCTGAGGCTTGCCTGTTCCCAAACTCCAATGAAGTTAATATATACTATCAGGAAAGAAAAAATAAATAAATACATATGGGTATTAATTAACATATCCCTCATGTCCCTAAGAACTTTCACCCAACATATTTTTGGAAAATTGGATTTATCAGGTTCACGAACTTGGGAAAACATGGAATACATTTTAAAAATAAAAGAAATAAATATCACAAATGAAAAAAAAAAAAAGGAAAAAGAACATAGTTTCCTGTAGTTTTGAATGTTTCTAATTTACAAATCAAGGATGTGTTTCACAAATTGCTTTCCTCATCCTATTACCCAGTGCAGAAGTTAAGAGATTCAGAAAAAGCTTTTTGATGCTAAGTAACAACACCCAATGAATGAAGTGTATTTAAGTGTTTACCTGGATTCTTCTGTAGATATATTTCCAGAAGCGAGAGCACACGAAGTTTGAAAGGTGTGAGCTGAGACTGTGCACTGTCATTCCCAGAAATTTTCCTCTCCTTGAATATCCGTGCGATATAAGAATCCATCCTAAACATGGCATCGTCATCCATACCACTATCAGAATCATCCAAAGAAAGGTCTTTATCATTTTTGGTAACTTCTTCATTAGTTGCCTCGTCTCCATCTATTCTCTCAGAATCCTCCTCATCATTTTTGGTAACTTCCCCATCAGATCCCTCAGCTCCAAGCATTCCTTCAGAATCATCTGCATGGTCATCGGTATCGCCTGTCTCAACAACCTCAGCTTCATCAGTTTCCTCTGCTTCTTCAATTCCAAGGAAATCATCATCATCTTCATCGCCATCACTGCTAGCTGCTTGATGTCGGGGAGGCTTCAGATCTTTCTTGACAACACGCAACATCTGGAGGAGTCCAGCATCTGTTATATCATCACAGATGAACCTGAAAACCTGGAGAAAGTAAAAGGAACAATTAAGAACTGGATGTTACTCCATTAAGAGAAGCCATATATTGTGTTTAAAATAGCAAGAGTTTCTGGAAACAGAACATCATGACATTAATTTATCATAAATTGCAAAGCTTTTATTAACCTGTTCTCAAAACATGCAGGCAATGCCACCAGCTCATCATTTTGTACTGAGGGGATAGTTGAGTAAAAGGTCCAGAACTAGTAATATTCACAACATTTGCTATTTTAAAAATATTTAAGTGCCTAGTAAAAGTTTTATGGAGTAATGGTATTCATGATTCAAACACATGGAAAAAGTAAATTTTGTAATAACAGCTGCAGAGTGTAACTTGCCTGTTCAACAGCAAAACAAATAGGACCAGATGACTGAGGCAAGAGAGAAAGCAATGTATCTACTAGGACATCCATCATCTCTGGTGCTTCATTATCATCGAATTGGTCTTCTTCCTCTGAAGAGTCACCATGAGCAACAGCAGGGAAAGCCTTCTTATAACATATGTTTAGCTCCAGCGCTGCCTCAGAGAACTCGCCTGGACGGAGGAGGACTTGCAGCAGCAATTGAATTAGCAAATAACGAACTGCATGCAATTTATTTGCATCTGGTTCAGGCCTCATTCTTCTTTCCTGCAATGTCAGACATGTGACTCATAGAGTAAATCGCAAGAAAATTAAGTAATAATAATTGATGAAGCTACACTCATAAGATCAGAACAAACAAGAACATGATGATTTGGATTTTGAGATGGTTTTTTTTTTTTTTTTGGAGAACTAAAGATATATCTGAATTCAAATGGCTATTTAAGGAGATCTGACATGTGCATGCTTCACCAAGTCATCATCAACAATTCAATGACAAACAAATTATTGGGAAAGCAATATCTGGCCTTTGTGCATACATTGTCAAAATGTGGCATTCTTTTACAGCATAAAACAGAATAATCAGCATAAACAATAACAAATTGCATCATAAAGTCTATAAGGCTCTTCTTGTTTTCTGTTTCTTTAAACTACTCTTTTCACTGTTACTGCTCAACAGCGAATAAAGTGCAGGACAGGATAAAAGGTGGATAAGGACAGATAACGCCAATTGCAAACAAATGAGATAAGGCTTCTCCACAATAACTTTGTCAGTGACGGGAGCACACTGTTGGTGAGGGATTTAGAAAAGATACTCTAAGATATTCCCTACTTTCACAGTCTAAAGGTGATTATTACTGGAAAGCAAATTTTATTGTTTATTGACTTGAGAGATATATTGTATAATCAGTAATCACTAATAGCAAGACTATATACAAATCAAAAGCAGCGCATATGCAACTAGTCATGACATAAAGGACGAATATCCATTCATGGAAATATTACACACTTGAAGCTGCCTAGACATCTATTGTTTGCTATTTAGATAACCTGCCCGACTTCAACACATCTTTCGATTTAAAATGACTACTGCCCAAAATCACGTGAAACAGAATGATAGGTATTATAAATTTATTAATCTAATGAATATTCTACAATTTGTAAATATAAGGAATCAGTGGTTCCAGAACCTTCGACAATTAATACATTATTATATTGGTTATCTCAAGAAATGGATAAATGCCAATCAATACTCTAGCAATATGAAATATTTATGAAATATTTTGGACTAGAAATTTAACAAGTACCTCATGGCAAAGTTTAGACTCCATTTCTTGCAGTTTCTTAAATGCCCTCTCATCTTCGTTGCTCAACGTCCTGTAGAGTGAAACAGAAGGGATGTTGCACAAAGTGTTGAGGAAACACATAAAGTACGATCCAAGATCATTGAACTCAAGTCCATTTAGTATATGTGAGCCCTCTCCTTTCTGTGCATCTTCTAGTAACAACTGGAGCTGCTCTATGCACATCCTGCACAAAGAACTGGATGCAGCAGCTTTTGGCCATTTGAACTTCTCCTGCAATTCAAATGATGTAACTTCAGTGCCTAGAGATGAAGAAAACAAACCCTGAACTGCCAGGAATTTCATTATTTCAGTCTGCACACGAAATTTTTCTTCTATGAATTTTTCTTTTTCTGTATGAACCAAAGACTTCACATTAGAATCGAGTTTTAAATTTTTCAAAACACGAGGCATGGTATCTATAACCCAATTCTTCAAGAAGTCTGTGTTCCCTGATACAGGAGGTTCCTTATCTTCTGTTGAGCCCATTTCTGAATTTTCATCTGTAGTCTGACTTTGATCAGATGGTTCATCTGTGAGGGCCCCTTCATCTACAAACAAGCTCATTAAGTTATGCACAAAAAGCAAGCAACCTGGTCCAGTATTGAATTTCGCAACCAACTCTTTGACTGCCTGTGTCCTTGTGATACTATCAAATTTACCATTGCTGTGTTTCTGCAAGGACACGATAACTGCAACACGTCGATCATCATCATCCCCAACCCAGTTTAGTAATTCCTTCAGAAAAAGCTGAGCAGCATTGTACAACCAGGAACCCTTGTTTGAAAGGATGTCCGCTAAACAGTGCACAAGCTTGTTAGATAAGACAACCTGAATGCATGATACTGGCAACCTCGGCAGGAGAAGAAGCAAAACATTTAATGCCAAATGTTTCCTATCATGAGATGATGAAAGAAGTGATCCTTCAACAACCACCTCACAGAAAGAGCAAATATTCTTGGCAACATCCCCAAAGGAGTTCTCTTTCCTGACCTTCTTGTGTTTCTTACTAGAACTTGCTGCAGCATCTTCGTCTTGAGATGATGATTCTGGTATAAGCAAATTTGCCACCAAGGGCCAAAGACTGTGTACACGCGGCGTACAGAAGGTTGATTCCTGCATAGCCAGTGTCAAAATTTAACAATAATTTAAATAGAAAAAAGTGATATGCACGTATTTTTGATAAAGCAAAAGCAACCGTCCTTCAGTATCTCCCATCATCTCTTGCAAAATTTATACTACATAAGCACCAAAATACTTGAAGTTGAAGAACCTCTTTGAAAAGCAAAGTTAAAAAATTTGTCAAAACAATAATGACTTATAAAAGTGATCTATTCCTAAAGTGCAAATAAATCATAGTTTAGAGATCTAACCTTGAAGCAAGGGGCAAGATACAACAGATGATCTCGAGTAAAGAAATTGTCATGACTGAATGGATATGGCAGGAGCTTGCCCAAAACTTCACTGTCATGTACTCTTTCTTGCAACTTCAAAGCTAAGAACAAGGCATCTGGATCTCCAACTTCTGCAGCTTTCTCGAACCACTCATGCATGCCAGGAGCTTTAAGAACTTGGCTCAACAAAGCTTCAACAGGTAACTGTAAGACTAGAAGAACAAAACATCAGATCTAATGAAAAATATAGACTCAAATAAGAACACAACAATCTAACAACAATAAAATCAACATGGAAATTGGAAAATATAACCAGAGACAGAGTAACAGCAGATCAAACTTATAAGCAATGGTGGCTTTCCCATTGGATATTCATATTACTAAAAAAAATAATGATGGAAAAAGGGAGTTCACAGACTGATTACTTAGCCTGATGGCCTGATCAGACCCAGCTACACGTTTTAGGTCAAATAGGCATCCCAGGAAAGAAACTGTCACAAGTGTAACAGCAATTGTCAGGGCTGTAAATGGGTCATACAGGTTGGATCCATGCTGTATCTGCATCTGAACTCGATAAGAAAATCGAATTCTAGACTCGATTTCAGATCCATCAAAGCGAGTAAGCTCTGAACTCACATCGAAACTGGATTAATAATCGGATTCAAGTTTTTGAGGTTCAATTCAGCACAAGATTTTAGTAGGCCAACTAGCCAAGGGTTAGCAACTTCTGAAACTAAGAAGACACGTATCACAATAGTCATCCATGCATAGCGAATCCATAGCAGATAGCAGTAGAAAAGGAGCACGATATGGAAGGGAAATGATTGGTTTTGAAAAACAAAACAAGCGCTTTTGAAATGGATTAAATATCTATTTTATGTTTAGTTTGATTAAAGCATAATAAAAATCCACATGTCGGATGAGATTTTGGAAATGAAATAGCAATGGGTGAGATTTACGGAGAGCATGTGTGAGAAAAAGGAATAAATGCACACATAAAGAAAAATAATTAACACAAGCCATGTAGCCAATTCTCTTTATATTCATATATTTATATATATTACATATATAGTTTCTTTATATGCATTTGGGATATTGGGTTTTCATATTCGAACATAGATACATCAAGTTCGATCTAATATGAAATCAGATCCGAATCCGACTTTGATCCAATAAGGTTATCAACAACTTAATTTGGATCCATACCCAATTATTATAAAATAATCAGGTAGGGTTATCGAGGATAAAGTTTGACACCCCAGTAACTGTGATTTTTGTTCAGATTCATGCTGGTGGATGTGATTACGCAACTGAAGATTGTCAGCATTTTACAATAAATGCCAATCGATACCCTAAACTGCAGATACATGATGTAAGCCAAAATCAAACTAAGCAGATATAGAGCTGAGTCCAATTATAGGACCACTTACGATTACTCATCCATCAGACTCACTAAGAACATAGTATTTTCAATGTTTGTTCAAGAGAAGGATAATGCATACAGGACTTTGTTGGGATATAGCCCTATAATAAGCAGGATAAGCTGGTAGAGAGCCATTCAACTCCAATTGGTACAAACAGAGTAACAAATAGCAACTATAGATATGCTATTGAAAGTCAGTAGCAGTGCAACTGATGAAGACAACTAGGATGTTGTCTCTTCATGACAATCAAGGACTAAAGGACCAAAGAAACAAAACAGCAAGAAAACTTGATATCAACATTAAACATTAAAAGAATAACTTGCAAGCACCCCTTCTATTGATTCAAAACAACCAACAATATAGCCATATAATATATATCAAGAATCAGGAGCATAAGATATACCTTCTCAACCATTTCCAAAATGACTGCAACAGCTGGCTCACTTAAGTATCTCTTCTTGCCTGCAAGCGAAATGACTTGACTTGTAAAATCCTTTACAAGTGATGTACTGTTATCCAGAATCCAGTCTGTAGCAATTCTCCCTGATCTAGCAAGGGCTCCGTAAGCAAAGAGGTGACCCAAAAGGCAATCTCTAGCTTCCTAAAATACCATCAAAATATACTCAAATTAAAACAGAACGAAAACAGCAAATTATTAGCTTACATTCCATAAATATGTTTTAAGCATTACCTGACCCTTCATTGAAGATGAAATTTCCAACATATCGACCATCAATTTCATCACCGATTCCACTTCAATGGTACGAATTGCCCCAACAACAGCTGTTAACCCCAATGCAAACCCTTGTCTTGCACACTGTATAACAAACAATGATCACAAAGGCTAGTAATTAATTCCCACCAAATTTCCAACAGTTGATTATGGTCTAAAAAGAATAGCAAAATAATAGGACTTTCAACATTCATAGACTATGTACATGGACTGAAAGGATGCAGTAAATAATATATAAAACTTTTTTTTTTTGGTATCAAAAAAATAGATATAGCACTATTTTTTCATTTGAAGCATCAAATACAAGCATTATTAATTGTTTACCAACCCTGGCTAAAATCTATTTCTTATGCATCAAAGTACGCAGATTCAACCAATAAATGATCGAAACAAGGTCCAGACAGTTGATGCAATGCAATGCATGCATAGCATACTTTGTACAGCAAGAGGCATTGCAAGTTTCAGCACAAATTGAAATACATGAGTTAGCAGGATGCACATACCATGTTAACTTGGAAAGCATCAGAAAATTACAACTTTCTGGAAAATTGGATATCACTGTATGCTTTCCTGTCAAACACCTATTTTGGATAAGATATTCTTCATTTTCTAAAGAGATTGAAGGAGATATTACTTAGTAGCCTCAATACAGCACAACTTGAGAGGAGAGCACAGGAACAAATTCTAGAATCCTCCAATTAAATCTGCATATGTTGTGCCTGATTTATCTTGGCATTCTGATATACTAGTTCCACCCATCTGCAGACACTAATACTTAACAGAGCTTCTTCAGATAAAGCAAGCAAACAAAGTCTGCAAGAACTCATTTCCAAATTATTCATTTAACTCTAAAACTTGAGTAGCAGGTTTCAGATGATTTCCAAATCAAACAGTATTATATCAAAAGAGATTTAGCAAATTTAAATTAGAATAAGTTCTAACCCGTCACACATAGCCTATGAATATTGCATGCTACTAAGTATTAACAAGTGTATAAACCTAATTCACATACGTACCAGTTCTTTAGCCCCCCAACTCCCCACAACCCCGCCCCCCCGCCCCCCCACCCCCCCCCCGCAAACCAAAAAAAAAAAAAGAAGGAAAGAAAAGAAAAGAAAAGAGAAGTCTTGAATGATAAGTATGAGAATAGAGTTGACCAAAGATCATCAAAAAGCAGGTATATGTTTCTTGTATTGTGCTGATGCTTGTGAGAGTTCAGGACAAGGCATATATGTTGCAACATTCCATAAGTTAGCAAAGAGCGGCAATGTAAAAAAGAAGAAGACGAAGAAGAAGTAGCACTATTAAAGTATATTGCATAGAATGGTAAGATAAACTATAAAAAAAGAAAAAAGAAAAAAAAATCAAACAGGAATTTTGACACTTCAGACAAATCTTACACCTTAACTAATAGTCTATTAAAGACAGAACATTGTTGATTAATAAGTAGATACTATGCATATATTTAGACTTTCTCAAGAAATATAATATACAATTTAATATAAATAAGAACTGTATAAAACGAAACAAGCAAAATCAAGGAGAAGCTACCAATTAAGCGTTCAAATGTTTGAGGAAAAAATAATAACTAAATAATAAACAATCCCATCTGAAGCAAATGAGATTGACTTTGAGTAAGTTTAGATGTATACACTACAAGCAAACTTATATTCTACCATCAAGCTGCGATACAAAACAGTTGCTAATAGTACCCGCCCCAAGGATCCTGCCAACAATAATGTTGTCAAAGATGACCTGCTGTGCTGAGCGAAGGCCATAAGACCACACTGCCCTAAGACCAAATGCAGGGTTTGTCCTAAGTGCTCAAATGGACACATCAACAGGTTTCAGTTAAAGAACTAATACCAAGACAGACAGACAGACAAGCACGAGCGCGCGCGCGCGCATACATACATACATACATACATACATACATATATATATATATATATATATATATATATATATATATATATATATATATATATATAATGTAATATAATATAATATGACAGTTTCAAAATCAGGAAGGATGCATAACTCCCCCATTAATCCACCTAATATTTACAACTGCCTACCCTGATAACAAAAGATAGTTCAAGATTAACCTGCCTAGACTGCCTTAGGTAGCCCTTTGTTGCCTGCTAGGTAGCTACACTACAAATATAATTGCAAAGAAACTAAGCTCTGAGCAGGCTTCAGCAAGTGTGCATCTAAGAGTAAGCAATTACATAAGCCATGTGGATTTCACCAAATGGAAGTATGAATCTTACAGCATGTTACCAATTGCAAATACAAATAAAAGTATCAAACAATTATATCATTTTAAAATTAAATAATTGACTCTTAGAGAAGCACTTCATTTATCATGACATCAAGAACTAAACTAGAAAACAAACGCCCAAACAGCACAAAAGACACGAAAGCTGAACAGTTCCAAAATAGTGCTAATAGTGTTGCTGCAGTTAACTGCCTAGGTATTTCAGTAAAGACAGCCACCAAAATATTGGCCGTTAATCCTTGGTGAGAATAAGCATCATCTTGAAGGCCCATCATATGTTAATCTAAGATGTTTTAACATACAAGTAGCAATATTGAGGATCAACTGAGCAATAAACAGAATTTTAAGTTATCTATTTGAATAGTTCATTTACTAAGCCCTAAGTAAATAACTAAAGGACTTGCTAACATTTTGACATATGTCATACAAAAATAAAATTTCCTTGAAATTTTTCATCACCTTTCTTAATTAACTGTTTCATCATATATTGGTTGAGAAGCCACGTTGAATATAAAGAGATGTCTTTTTTTTGTTTTATTCAATGAAAAAAATCAGACCTGGATTCAGATGTCTATAACTTGACGTCCTAGCTGACCACATCTAATGCATTTAGTGCCAATCATGTTGGCATGACCTCTTACTAGTCATGATTGAATGCATGGAAAAGATATCAGACTTTGTTGCTTCCGGTGTGATGATTTCTTCTTTGACTCTTTTAACTATGTTGACGAGATAAAGTTCACTAATATGCAGAGCCCCATACCATAGTATATAGTTTACATTTAGCTATACTTACATCTCTTTGCGATTAGTTAAAACGAATCAATACCTAGAAGCAGCTACAGGCATGGATTGTTACATAATGAATTTAAGAAAAAAGCAAAATAACTGGACTATAGAAGGCCTTTCCAACTTTTCTTTTCTTCACAATAATCTAGGAAAGGCCAGTTATTAGTAAAAATGAGCTAATAAGTCTCATCAGAAATTATTGACCCAGATCCACACACTCATTCTTCCTTATCTCATTCTAACGATGAGTTAATGGCTCAAGCATTTAGAGAGCCTCTAACAGATCCATTGACAAATAAATGAGCAACTGAGCTGACTAGAAAGCAGAAAATATGATATATCATAATGGAATGACAAAACCTTCAGCACCATAATAAGCAAGCAATAGGAAACAAAACCAAATTATCATAATCATACCTCCCTTGAAGAAGACACTCCACGGATAAGTCGACGAATAGCATATCTCAAAGTAGGCGCACAGTGCTCCATCCCATCATCCTTCTCAGCTTCCAGTTGAACCGCCCCGTTTTGTTCTTTCTTATTTTCTAACTTCTCATATGCCTTCTGAACGTCGCGCAGCTCTGCAACTAATTTCTCTGCTGCTGCTTCCCTAACCGACGAGTCTAGAGATGACAGATCCCTAAATACATCAATATGGAACCCAGGCAGGTTGCTCGAGGACAAAGAAGGCGAGGATGTCTGATCTTCGGGAGGGCGTTCACTAGACTTCTTAGCTTGCGATTGCTCCTTGTTTTCGGAATCAAGTCGATGCCTTTCTTTATCCATCGTTTTCCTCTTCTTCTTTCTTTCCATGGGTTTCAAAGACAGAGGGATTGCCGGAGGGGGCGCATCCTCGGCCTCAGTCTTCTCATCAAATATTCTGCCTTTTTTCGGTTCTTTCACAAATTCTGGAGTAACCCCGTCAGCAGGCGCATTTTCCTCGCCGTCAAAGTCTTCTGTGGAGCTGGAGGGCCTCTTCTTGCTCCCCATTTAAGCCAAGAAACGATTTCTTGCGACCAAATCCTCTTGTATATCAATCCACGACGCTGTCAGAACAATTTTATGAATCATATTTTAATAAATCAAAGAATAATGACGGAAAATGGACTATATCCGCTTTTATGGAAAAACAAAGAGAAAGATAGAGAGATAGAGAGGGAGGGAGAGACTTATAAAAATCGTTCCACCGAAACAAAGAAGCTCTGCCGTCTCGCGAAACCAAATCACTCGCGGATAAAGGACAGGACTTACCACGAAACAGAAATCTTGGGAAGGAGATGGAGATCGAGGATATCTCCTTCTTCTAGGGTTTAGAGAAGGCGAGCGCGTTGGTTCTTGGGATTAGGGTTTCGACTGGGGTTTGGAAAGATGGAGTGATAGGAACCCACTCGAGCCGGAGGACGCTGCTGGGTGATCGATGGACCGCCGCTGACGGAAAAGAGACGGAGGGGTTTGAGGCCGTTATATAGCTCTGCTAAATGACGAAAATGCCCATGAACGTGCCATAGAAACGAGTCGACCCCTTGCCCGGATCGCTGGACCTTTACATTTGATCCGAGCCCGAGATGACATGATCTGTGGCCGTCTAATTAATGTTTATATTTTTTGTGTTTATTTTATTTGCTTAACATTATGTGTATTTATTTTTATTTACCTGAAACCTATATCTGTTTGGGATACATTTTAAATATTAAGTATATTTATTTGCCATGGATGCTTTACAATGACTTGCCAAACGATTCGTTTGATTACTACCTTGGACTTTTTTCATAAATGGAACAA
The DNA here is from genome assembly GCF_000442705.2 of Elaeis guineensis. Taxonomy (NCBI): domain Eukaryota; kingdom Viridiplantae; phylum Streptophyta; class Magnoliopsida; order Arecales; family Arecaceae; genus Elaeis; species Elaeis guineensis. The sequence continues at coordinate 106,189,170 of NC_025995.2, forward strand.
CCAATTTCTAAATAAAGAAGAATAATTGGTGATGTATCTCATATGATAGATTTTTCTTCAAGTTTTTTTTTTGATGATGTTATTTTTTATTAACAAAAATGAAGAAAAATTTAAAAAACTATCTTGGAAACAAAAATTATTCAAATCATGTCATTTTTGGTAGATAGTGAATGATGAATGCATGAATCTTATGATTACCGATTGAAATGGATTGAATATGGTTTGTTTTCGAAAGACAAGTGATAGTTGAATTTATAGCTATATGGAATCATACTTTTATAATTATAATTTTTTTAAAATAAAATATATAAGTTAATAAATAAATATATATTTTTAATGGATATCGTTGGATATCATCATTGTAGCTCTCTTTTATATTTATGGAGGGAGAGATAGGCACAAAGTACATTTCACTTTAAAAAATTTGTTTATGTGGGTGCTAACTAATATCAAGTACATAGTAAATAAAATTTCATATATAATAGCTCCATATAAATAGAGACACACATTATATATATATATATATATATCAGTTTTATTTTTATCTCCGTTGATGTCTATACACATCACTTTATCCTTCTCTTTGCCCAATGTTAAGTTATTTCTCATTAAATAATTAAAATGAATGAAAAAGTTTGTTATTTCCAATTAGTCTCTGCTCACTGATATGCATTTCATTCATATGCATGTAATATGTGCGTAACTTTCTGAGTTTTGTGTATCACATAGGGTAGAAATAAATTTTACATGTAAAAATATATTTTGTATGGCAGAGCTCATATGATCGATTTTTTTTTTTATTTTTTATGATAAATAAAGATTTTGTATTGAAAAGACTCAAGAAATTTATGACCAAACTTTAAGGAGACGTAGAAGAAAAGATTGTCTGCATCATGTTTGGACCACATACAGCATCCAATAAATGAGATGGCTCTCCTTCGAGAAGACACGTATGAGACCTGAACGAACATGCATTTAGAGCTCAAAACCCTAGAATTGGACAGACATCCATTAAAATCATCGTATGATAGTTTAATTATTTTAAAATCCAAGTAAATTTACATGTCAAACGTCATACATTTGTACAGCTCAATCTACCTTAGCATCTGTTCCTCTATTTATGCACGTTACATCGAACCTAGTATTCATGCCCATCAATTAGACACATTATACTACAATTCAATGTTCCCAGAGTCCTCAACATTATTTTTTCAGGTACCAAAGGAGTGCAGATTTTCCTTTCTAGATGAGATTCCACAATGCCCAATGATCTCCTAGCTCCTAAGCCCCTACCGCTTCCAAAATGGTGGGATTTGATCCCATATCGTACAAATACGTTCGATCTCACAACCTTCATTTGGATATAGGTCCCATCAATCCGTTGTCTTCGCACAAGAATTTGGTAGATACTTTTAAAAAAACATATTTTTCTCGCCAAATTTAAGGAATTATATATATATATATATAAAAGAGACAACACACAACATTCCCTGTTCTTTAGGCCATTGTTTTGTGGACCTTATCTTGGTGCTGTGCCATTGTTCTTCCATGGCCATTGAAAGGAGCATCCTGTGTACCAAAAAAAAAAAAAGAAAAAGGAGGCACCAAGATTTGATTGGGCCAGCTCTTAACACGACACATGTCTAACCCAGCCCAAATCAGAAACGGACCGATAACCTGGACCTATTTGCTCTCCCGGCCCATTTTCTCGACCGGTCTCGCATTAGTTAGCAAGCAAGCGACTGTGGCCACACGTTCCGGCTTGCAGGGGGATCAAATCCTTCTCTGTTTTCGTCCGCATCCCAATTTTTACGGCGACAGATGCCGAGCTATCCCTCGCACAAATAGAGCAGGAGTGACAGAGCGCGAGCTGAGAGATAGAGAGCAAGAGAGATGGTGGGCATCGGCGGAAAAGGGTTGGGCCAGCTCCTGGCGGCGCTGGCTGCGGCGTTCTTCCTCCGGGCAATCACCGGCCCTGGCCCCGCCCTGGCGCCGGAGGAGGAGGAGCAGTCGGACGATGCCGGGAAGATCGCCGACGACGAGGAGGCTCCGGACTCCGCCAAGGTCTTTCCAGTCACCATCCAGTGGAGCGGCATCACCTGCTCCCTCTCCGACAAGCGAGGAAAAACGGTAAGCCGACGGCGACGAGACCTCCTAACTATTCTGTCCATTTATCGGATTCCTCACTGCACGCGTGAGTTAGTCCACAGTGCATCGTCACGCTATCTTGCTCCCATAGGGTTGTGTAGGTTAGCACGAGAGCCGAAGCTTTGCTAACTTGCTCCGTCCCCACATTGTCTCCGACCTGGCACGAGGTCTCGAGCTGTTTCTTGATTGGTGAATTTATATCATACATATTCGTGAATTCATGATATTTCTTCTAATATTAACAATACCTCCTTTCTTTTAATATACAGCATATTTCTCGTCCAATACCCAAGTTAATGTAGAATTCTATGTTTCACTGTAATTTTTGGTTTCTAATTCTTTGCCATCTTTTCTTTCATCGTTAGATAATTGATTCATTCTTATACCTCGGTTGTATATGTCAATTTCAACAGGGAGACATGGAAAATTTGGCTACGAAGAACATTGTAGACACTCAAATTAATTGTTTTTTTTTCGTTATAATGCATTTCTTAGGTGAGGTTTCTGCTGACAAATGTGAGTGGGGAGGCCAAACCAGGAAGATTACTAGCAATCATGGGGCCATCGGGGTCAGGGAAGACCACATTGCTCAATGTGCTCGCTGGGCAGCTTGCAGCGTCCCCCAGGTTGCGTCTTACCGGGCATCTAGATGTCAATGGACGGCCAAGAACAACTGGAGGTTATAAGTAAGTTTCCAAGTGTCTGGTTGTCGGTACTTCTTTGTGGATTGTTCAAGAACGGTGAAACTTTTGTCAAAATAAGTTGCCTTGGTGAATAGATTTTGAAGTTCTTTCAGAACAAAGCAAATATGTGGTTTTGCAGGATTGCTTATGTGAGACAGGAGGACCTTTTTTTCTCGCAGCTGACAGTTCGGGAAACACTTTCACTTGCTACTGAGCTCCAGCTTCCCGAGTCATTGTCTGCAGAGAGGAAGGATAAGTATGTGAGCCAGCTCCTATTCCGATTGGGCTTGGTAAGTTTGGTATCATCATTAAAATAAGATAAATTGGTGGAGCAAAGGATTGTGACCGATGCCATTTGCATATAATAAAAGTTTTGGATAATTTAACATAGTGATACTGAAACTCGAGACATGCACCAAGAAGGAAAATTGGTTCTTCAGTCAACAAATCAGGAGGTCTATTTCAGGTTTGAAAGTTGGCTGACCAATCAAGGAAGCCAATTGACTGATGTCTGGAGTTTTTTTTTTTTTTTTTTTTTTCTGAACCTCCAAAAGAGAAGTCAAAACTGAAATATTTGAATTTTAATCGAGAATTCATGATCAATCTGTACGGGATCAAAAACTGCCAAAATGGCCAAAACTGCAACTCATGTTGTTCAACTGAAAGTTAAACCAAAACAAAACCTAGTAGACCCTTAAAATTTGAAAGAAATTTTTTTCCTAAAAGTCATTAGATATACCAAAATTTTTGCAAAGTTGTTGTGAGTTGCAACAAGCTTCTTTCACTCTCAGCTTAATGCATATCCTTTCTTGGTCAAAGTCTCTTAAAATGTATCTCATCTTTTCATTACCTATTTATTATTTTATTTATTTCTATCAATACTAGAACTTTCAAGTCATGTTGATCAGACTTTTTTCTTCCATTTATTTGATTGAAAATGGGAAAAAAAAAAAACTATCAACTAACTAATTTTGAAAGATTTGTGCCCATGAAGAAATAAATGTTTTGGGTGAGAAAATTGTACCTTTGGCAAATTCTAGTTTTTATAATTCATTCTTTTCAATTTCTATGTAATGGATACAGGGTACAAGCTGTACTTATCTTCTTTTATTTTTTGTTGAATATTTTTTATTTTTGTCAAAAGGTCAACTGTGCTGATTCTATTGTTGGCGATGCAAAAGCTCGTGGAATTAGTGGTGGTGAAAAGAAGCGTCTGTCACTTGCTTGTGAACTGATTGCTAGTCCATCTGTTATCTTTGCAGATGAACCTACAACTGGTATGACTGTGTTTTCATCACCAATTACCAACACCACTATTTTTTTGTCTTCTCCAAATAACTTATTGGTATCTTCTTTATCACTATTTAGCAATTTGGTCTGTGAATAACTAATCAGATTTCTTTTAGAGATATGTACTTTTGAAAAAAAGTTGTAACCCAGCCATCTGCTTGAACAAATAATTGAACATGTGATCCACTAACATTTCATAGTTTAATACATTGTCTTGCAATGTGAACTTTTTAGATGTGTTTATATTATTTTTTACTAATGAATTGGTCAAGTGAAAATAAAGACTAGTTCCAGGCTGGAGGTTAGGCTTTTTGATTAAGTTTGAGGTGCGGTCTACATACATGTGATGCAGCCTGGCAATTCCTACAAATGCTGCTAGCACACCCAAAACAACAGCAAGTGGGCCTTGTATGGTAGGAGCTGTGTGCTGATGGAGGGTAGAGGTGGTGTTAACCTAGCATATCTTATGTCTTGAGCCAGTGATTAAGTTAAAGAAAATAATTACATAGAATCAAATATGTCAACATAACTATACTATTCAAGTTTCAGCATTGAAAATGATATACTGGTCTGTGAAAGGCATCATTGCTGACCTGTTTCTACCTTTTTCAAGTTTGCCGTCCATTAGAAATTCCTGAAAAAATATATAATGATTTGGTGCTTATTATTTGATGTAAATAAAAATAATTTCAAAACCTTTGTTATATAGATAGATCTATTGCTCAGGTGAAATATTTAACTCAAGATGTTGGAGATGATTTAGCTGAAGAATAATTCATAAAAATGCAACATAATGAAAAGTGAATCGTAAAAATGCAACATACTACCAGTTATTTTTCCTGCTTGGCTCCTATCATCTACTACTATAAGACTTAATACCGCTTAATATGAAAAGGTTGGATGAACAAAGGATAAACAACCATGGAATTTCCTTAATAAAAGAACGATGCCCCCATATTTTTCCTCGATTCCTTTTGTTCTTCCAGTTGAAGGCTTCCATACATATACGTATGCTTTCACTTTTCTGGAGCATATTCTAGTAGCAACATTATGTCAATTATAGGATGCTTTGCTCCAATGCATTCAAAGTAACCAGAGCTAGTGATCCACTTGACAGCAAGGTTTTAGAGAGGATGGAGCAGCTAGATGGTAACATTTTCATCAAGTTCACAGTCAAGAGGAAGAAGATAACCATACCAATCCACTAAGTTTAGAAAGAAAAGGCCACAGTTTGGATAATCTTTTAAACATGTCCTGGACTTATGGGAGCCTCAACTTTGAGGCCAACAATTACCATACATTTATATTTCTCTGTCAATACCTTTGTATCGGTTCTCATTTTTGCAAACATAGCTCATGGCAGGCATTTGCTCTCTGCATTTAAGCAGTGTGAGCTGATAGTTGTACCATGTGGGTGTGAGTTAACTGCTATCTTGGTTTTCTTGGACTAAACTTTTGTACTATTTAAAGATACTGATCGAATATTTAAAGTATCAAAGAACAATCCAACATTTCTTCTGTTTATTGTTTTCACCAGACTGGAAGCTAAATTTGACATTTGATCTCTCAGGGTTGTATTATCAGCTTTTTCTTACACATTTTTCCTAGCCAGTCAAAAATGGTAGGTCTGTTTGATTTTGTGAATGTCAACGGAATTATCTGTGGTTCATGCAGGTCTGGATGCATTCCAGGCAGAGAAGGTTATGGAAACTCTTCGACAGCTTGCAGAAGATGGACATACTGTGATATGCTCCATACACCAGCCTAGAAGTTCGGTATATGTCAAATTTGATGACATTGTGTTGTTATCAGAGGGGGCAGTTGTTTACATGGGTCCTGCAAAAGATGAACCTTTGACATACTTCGCAAATTTTGGGTTACAACTTTTCCACCTTTTGCATCCTATCATTGTTTCAAAGCTTAAAATATTTATACAACTTGCTTTAAATTACATGTATTGGTACCATGTCTTGTTCTTATGCAGCATCAAATTTTTGTTTCTATGCTGCTGACATTTTCAAATTTATGAAATTGAAACTTGAAAAGCAAGTGTTGGAGCAAATGCATTCTCATTAGCTTTTATAAGTAAATATACTTAAATGATTAATGTTAATAAGGATGGATATAACCCTTTTAACTGCACTATATATTAATCATGGATATGGCTATGGTTCACTCTTTTCCTTGCTAACATTCTATGAGTTTGTCTACTCAAAAAAAGGTTAAAAAAAAAAAAACCTTTTTATGAGTGTGTTTGCTGTCCCATATATTCTTACTCTTTTGCATACCATTCTGGTTCTTTTCCCCTTTGTTTATAAATGCAATGGAGATGAAGATGCACTAACTCTAAAATTGTCATCATGGCTTTCTTAATAAATGTTGCTTATTCTCATCTTTGAATTAGAAATAGATTCTGCTGACTTATTCTTGCATGCTAACTCCAGCAGGTATCAAAAGAAATGCTTCTATACTTGCATATTACCTCGTGATTTTGACTTTCTGTTATATTAACTTAGTACCGTTAAATCTTTTGACTTTTCTGATGCTGCCGTGTCAGGTATCATTGTCCGGACCATGTGAACCCTGCTGAGTTCTTGGCTGATCTCATATCAATTGATTACAGCTCAGCTGAAAGTGTACATTCTTCCCAGAGAAGGATTGATGATCTTGTTGATGCATTCTCTAAAAGCACTCCAACTATTCAATGCACTAGTCCAATTATGCAATGGGAGGTCTCCAAAGTTCCAGCAAAGTTGCATAGGAAATCTGTAGTTAAGAAGCGAGGTGGTTGGTGGAGGCAGTTCTGGTTACTCCTTAAACGAGCATGGATGCAGGTTAATGTCATTCATTCTTTTTCCCCTTTCAGTTTCACTGTGTGCTTATTTCTTAATATTTAGGGCCTGTTTGGATTCATGGGCCAAAAATGACCCACAGCAGGTCATTTTTTTCTTCCCATGGGATTGGGGCCAGCCCTCTCCACAGGCTCCTGGATATTTCTAGCTACAAGCCTAATCCAAGCTCATTTTTCGTAATTGTATTGGCCTAAACCATGAATCCTATGGGATTTTTGGCCCATGAATCCAAGCAAGCCCTTATATTTTTAAAAATCATATGCTATTGTCAAAGATTTGAGAAATCTCAGTACAATGAAGGATGTGGACTGTTAAGTAAGAAAATATGATGAAAGGTCAATCCTGAACGAATTGGAACAGGCCTATTGCTCGATGTCACATTGCTGCTATGTGAAAATGAACTCATGTCATTGTTCAAAGTAGGATAACCATGAGATAATAATCAGGATCAGATCATTGTTGCAAGTTGCAAGGTACATCAAATCAATGTGTGAAAACAGATCCCAAAGAAGGTATTCCAATTATGCAGTTATAACTGCTGGTCTTGTAATAATTAGTAATGTATCATCAACGTCTATAATTCTATATGAATGAACCTTTGGAACTTTTTTATCCATGAGCAATTTGAATTGATAATCATGTTATTCCATAATCACCTTTTGAATTCATATCAATCAACACTCAAGGGTTCTGTCATGCTTAGGCTTCTCGTGATGGACCTACAAACAAAGTTAGGACAAGAATGTCTATTGCATCAGCAATCATATTTGGATCAGTCTTTTGGCGAATGGGTAAAAGTCAGACCTCAATACAAGATAGGATGGGACTTCTTCAGGTATGCATCATCCTTGTGCTTTTTGGTCCTAATGCCTTATATTTATTTTTTTAAAGGTTCTGTTCAGTGGATTAAAGCTTCATGGACACCTTTTATATGATGAATCTTAACATCTTATAACATCTGTTGCTTAAACACTACAATGGTCAAAGAGCTATTAATCTTCTAAAATATGGAAGTTCTTTCAAATGCCAAATCAAACAACATGAGCCTAGTCTTGCAACTGATAATATCCTTTAATTCTCTCATTTTCTTTCCTTTTTAGTTAGCCTGAGAATGGTGTCTTTCTATATTTATCAAGAACTCCATGAAGCAGTATTAAATCATGTGTGGTTAGAATGAGAAAATAAATCTCCCAGTCAATCAGCTCAGCCAATGAAATCTCAAGGTAACGTGAACATTTGGTACTGATGTCAATTGTCTAGGTGCCTCAACATGACAACCTTGAAAAAACCCAATCCGTGGACATTTCAGTACCTTACAAGTTACAAGTAAACGAATAAATGTATACTTCAGTACCCTGAAAAGACCAGTTGGCAGTGGTGACTTCTTTTGACAAAATGTGAGCTCAGTAACTTGACTATGCTGTTGGAAAGACCCTGAGTGTGTCTTCACTCTTCACCTTCAGGACACATGTGGCAAGCAGGGCATCCAGCATATTGGATGTTTTGTAAGCTTCAGAATGCCCTTTTTTTCCTTAAATAGAAATGTTTATTGATCCAAGAGAATGGTAAATAATATATAAACATTTACTACAGAGGCATAGGTTTTCTTAATGAAAGAACTGGACCTAAGGAGCAATGAAAGTGCCCTAATATGGATATTAGGTTTGGATACTATTTCCAACCTACAGATTGAAAGCTAATTGTTACAAATTGACATGACAATGTCCAGCCATAAAAGGAGCATATTTAGATAATCATACAACAGATTATGTTCAGCATTAATTGGTACAGAACCTGCCAACTACTTTTTGTCCATCTGCTGGCATTGGAGGATGGTTGCATGGTATTTCTTTTTTTTTGTTTGTAAGTTAAACTTTTCTTATTGATGAAAGCTGTGTTTTGAAGCCTATTGGATGTTTCAATCAATTTTTTGCTGCTCTACCCTCCTGACTGGACATTTTTCACAAACTTTGCGGCACCAGTTGCTTGCACCTGAAACACCAAAGACTTGGTCTTTTTCAGCTAATTTTACATATCATTGAACCACTAAGTACATGGATATATATGGTCTCTTTTATATTTCATTTATCCTCCTCAAATAATGGTATTATTACATTTGTGGCTTCATTGGAAAAGTTCTCGATGAACCTAAATTTATGACTTGCCAACAAATAGTAGTAGCAATCATTGATTATGGTAGTGTAGTCTCCTTTGTCAAACACTCAGTAAAGAACTTCAAAATTTTCATAATGTGTTAAGCATTGATATATGTCTCTTTGTTTTTGTTGAATATATGTACGAAGGTGGCCGCAATAAACACAGCAATGGCAGCCCTTACAAAGACGGCAGGTGTATTTCCAAAGGAACGTGCAATAGTAGACAGAGAGCGTGCTAAGGGTTCCTATGCACTGGGTCCGTACTTATTATCTAAATTGCTGGCTGAAATCCCTGTAGGAACAGCATTCCCATTAATGTTTGGGACAATTCTCTATCCCATGGCTCGTTTGCATCCTACTCTATCCAGGTAAACTATGTATTGCAACATTAGATTCTTATGAGTCAATCTTATAGGAACGCTACAAACTTCTCTTGCACAATGATGCTGGCTATAAATTGCATTCTAAGTGTCATTTTCCAACTATTTGGCATTTAGATTCATAATGCTTTCTTAAATTTATGTTATACTGTTTGCATATATTTAATGGTCTTTCCACTCCCTCCGTACGGTGTCTATTTAGGCCTTTTCTCGACTCCAACACAACCCAGACCATCTTCATTGGGTTCTGCCTTTTTTTTTTTTTTTGGCTTTGCATGAGCTCTTACCATCTCGACTGGCTTTTCTACCTCTCTTTCCTAATGCATCATCTATGCTTAAAATATATTCATTTTGACTTTATCCTTGAGTTTTTTCCATGGGACTGTCTTACCATTCGCATCTTTGTCTTGCTCACCTTGTCAGCAAAAGTTAGTATGAGTCAAAAATTAGAAATTGGGCACCTGGCTTGATATGCTTTCATACATTAAGCCATTATTTTCTTATTTAGAATATGAGATTTGGTTCATTTGAAATCTTTCTTGGTAACTCGGCCAAGTTCATTAAAGCCTTTGACATGAAATTTGGAATTCAGATTTGCAAAATTTTGTGGCATTGTGACAATGGAGTCATTTGCTGCATCAGCAATGGGTCTTACTGTTGGGGCTATGGTTCCTACAACTGAAGCAGCAATGGCCGTGGGACCATCCCTTATGACTGTGTTCATCGTCTTTGGGGGCTATTATGTCAATGCTGAGAATACGCCTGTGATTTTTCGATGGATCCCTCGAGTCTCCCTCATAAGATGGTATATCTTGTATTTATGAATTTGCAAGCTGGTACATGAGGTGGTCCCCTAGGTGATGATTGTCTGAGCATTATTATTTGTTTTTGTCACTTTCAGGGCTTTTCAGGGGCTCTGCATCAATGAATTTAGTGGACTCCAATTTGACCATCAACATTCATTTGATATACAAACTGGAGAACAGGTATCAATAGATGTTGTAGTCTTTTCTCAACAGCATAACAATTTCTTCTGGGCTGAAGTGAGATATAAATAGGCTGATTGAGAACTTGAAAGTGTACTTACAGATACTGGTAGATCATAAATAGAAACAAGATTAGATTCTTTGAGAACTTGATGGCTTTTTCCAGACACTTTGTCATTGTAGTAGAAATGGCTAGCCCAGAATAGCTAACGTACGTTAGACCAGATCTGTGCACCAGTCACATCTTCCATCTGAATGGTATTTTTTTATCATAAGACCAGTGTCAGGAATCAAGACCAAATCCTTGAATGGGCTTTTGTGCACTAACATGGCAATAGGACTGACTGAGATACTTCGACACCTGAAGGTGTCTCTGCTTATTATGAGACTGAACGCTGTTAATCACTGGTCAGCACAGCAGAGGAGCATTAAGGGAGGGATTAAGAATCTGGTAGATATTCTCAGTGTTCAAAAGCTCTATAGCTTTTTTAACTGTTGCGAACATACAAGCTAAAATTACCTTTTCTGGTATATATATATACATATATCCATCACAAGGAAATGATTGTATACTATAATCTACTTTTGGTATAGCTAACAATGTTCCTACAGTGTGAATAATACTTCCCAAACTACTGGGACTCTCCAATACCTATTTATCCCTAAGATTCCAAGAGTTCAGCTGGAAGAAGTCTGTAACTATCAGATGCTGACTAAGCACCATGCTAAAATTTTAAACCTGAATGTGCAGTAACAAACATGGAGCGCTGAGACAATTTTTAGCAATAGACTTCAATATGCATGGTAACATGAATTCCTAGTCCAATTTTCTTGGTTTTTTCTTCTCCTTAAAAAAGATAAAAAGTAAACAAAATGTTGTAGATATGGATGTTGATGGGCTTAGGGTTTTTCAGTTCCTTTATTCTTTGATTTTAACTCAGAACAGATATCTGTTTTCCAGTAAATAAAACATTATTTAATTTATCTTCCTCTATGGCAGGCTCTGGACAGGCTTTCTTTTGGAAATAGCCGAATCAGGCATACGATAATTGCACAGGGCAGGATACTCATGTTTTGGTATTGGACCACTTACCTTCTCCTTAAGAAGAACAAACCAAAGTATCAGCAACTTCTATCTCCAGAATACCAGCAACAAGAATAACAGAACTGATTCGTGTTCAGCAGTAGATAATCAGACAATAAGTCGACTTCTGCAAAAGGCTTGCGCAGCAGGTGTTGGATTTTAAAGATGAACTTGTGTTCCCAAGTCATCTGGAAGAATTGAGCGCATGCAAATACTGCTGGGATCTGGGTGGCAACCTAATGTTGGATAAGTTTGAAACCAAAGTTTGTTCCATCTCGTAGATAACTGGAAGTTAGATATGATGGTGAATGCATACAATATACTTCTGCATGAATGCATGCAAATACTGCTAGCATGTGGGTGGTAACCTAATGTTCAGTTCTTGGCAAATAAATATATGCTGGCTTAGTTCAGATAAGCTGAAAATCATGTTTTGTTGCTTTTGAACTGGCTAAACCAGTTCTTTCTTCCCGATTAGTGAAACAATTAATGATATTTGTTCGATCTTTCTTTGGACACATACTGGTTTAGAAATTGATAAGCAATATCTTATTATATTTTAAATTATTTATGATACGTTTAAGTTATCTGTTGCTTTTTTTTCAAAAAAGAAAAATGCCATTTTCTGCTTATTCTGTTAGCAACGAAAAATATGTTAAACTTATAAAAGTTATCTTATCTCTCATGGCACACTCTTTCTTGATTCCACCATACGAACATCAAAAGCGACTTAGCCGAAAGAATTGCTATTACTAATTTTCATGAACCTAATAGAATTTTGGACAAGACCGATCACCAAAATCATGTATAGAACCGATCGGAAACCGTTTCTATAGTCTTGTTTTTTTTTTCCCATGAAATCATATCTCTCTTCTGGACCATCACATCATGTCAATCTCGCTGCATTAGCTTGCAAAATCTCCACATAAGTTGAGATATCATGGCTCTAGAAAGGGATTCCAAAAATGGAAACTTGGAACTTTGGAAGGCATCAACCACCCGCGCTGCACTCTGGTTGGGACTTACACAATTTAAATGCCATTAGTGAAACCCTGCCTATATTTCAGCCAAAAAAGCATGACGCACATGGTTGGTATTCTTTAAGCGTCCGTTTAGACTCGCCGCTAGAAGTATATCACTGTCATCACAACTGAAGCGCTTCTGGACTCCGCATTAATCTTATGGATATAGTAACAAATTATAGTAACGAATACTGGGAAAATTAAATCACTGAAGAAGTATAAATAAAAGAAATAGGGACGCACAATGGCAAGCTGAGCTCGATGCCCTTCTCTGCGCAACCCCGCCTGGGTGTAAGAAATGTGCAGAACTCGGGAACGGCCAAGCCAGAAGTATACGCAAATCTGTTGCATTTCATGGTAACGCATGTCCCTAATAAATCCCCAGATATAATCAATTTACCACTTCACATGATTTTCGCATTAAATCTAATCCAGCATTTGTAGCCTGGAAAATTGGTAAAGTTCTTAAAAAATCTGCCATAGTACATAAAGCCCTGATATAGTATCTGAAATATACATGAAGTGAATCTTTGAACTAAATGCCACTGAAATAGTGATAATGTCCTTGCTTGAACTACTTCAAGCAACCTAAATCAAAACATATTTTATACAGAACTAAGAGGCATAAATGCTAATGTGAATTAACAAGAGGCATGACTAGCAGGAGACATAAGTAGCACTATTGTGTTTGTAGATATATGTTTCATCATTTAAATATATCCACCAAGAACTTTTAGAAGCATGACAAGATTTTCATCACTGAATGGCTAGTGCCCGTCCACAGGAAAAGGCTTGGATTACATCAGAGCACTGCACTGAATAGCCTGAGGCTAAATTAATGCAAATGGCTAGCTGCAGATTTTCAGGATAATTAGCACTTTAAGTAATTTCTACAACAAAATCTGGCCTTTGGGCATGAAAAGATTGGTATCACTATTACATGCATGGAACTGACATGCATATGGGATAAAAATCTGTCAAAAACTACTTACTAGGTAACAATTAAGCTAGGCACCAATGAACAATTAAAATCAAACATTACCCTGTAAACAATTCTACCATGTAAGCTTAAAACATGCCCCACAGTATTGAAGAGAAATAAGAACAGTGAAAACTACGATATAATGCCTTCCAGAGAGAAGACATCAGAAACACCATAGTCTGGAAAGGACCTGCAACTTCAAAGATCTATTCTAGGCAGAGCCAAGAATAAACTCAAATTTCCAAAAGCACAACCTAAATACTTGAGTCAAAATTGACAAATGCAAGCTAACCAGATAACTCATCCCACTTGAAGAACAATATTTCAAAAAAGTTAAATGAGACCAAAACCTCTGACATAACTGCCAGCTTCTAATAACGAGAAATGCCCCACACCCTGATAACACCATCGGTGTAGCCAGTAAACAGTGTGCTTCCATCAGCACTCCAGTTCAAGCTTGTGCAGTATAGAATCTGCAAATATAGAAAGAGAAGATGAGCTTTTTCTTAAACAAGCATATAGTACAAACAGACGGAATAATAGTTTTTCTTTTCTTTTTTCTGAAAAAAGAAACACTACCATACATGCAATAGTCACTAAGAACCAAAGTTTTAAATTGACAAGATCTTGGCCATCTTGGAGGGTGCCCAATGCTGAGATTGGAGTACTGCCGCATGTACCAGACTGTGTGCCCGGAATGAGTGTAATCCAGGTTTTGATGCCCCATACATGGCAGGTAAGAGGTCTAATAGGAGGCCTCATACCCATTTTACTCCTGGAGGTTCGGTGAAAACTTAGTTGGGGTATCCACTAGGTATGCACTATTTACACAAAGCCTCATCCATACTGAGATCTTGGTTTATCTCAAGACAAAACAAGGGCTTAAGTTTATCTCGGACAAAACAAGAGTTTAGGCTTTCCATGTATGCAGCCACAACCCCAAAAAAAAGCCAGATGGGATGACATTCAGATATCCAAACACTTCCCATCGTCATAACCCATTGTATTAGCATCCCCTAGTCACCCATTCATTTGATAGTTGTGGTCTCCATGTATAGAGACCTAAATCTTTTGCAAAGGAAAGAGCCAAGATTATGAAAATCTCAACCAATATTATAGGAACCAAGATTCCAGTGATCTTGGTTAATATGGTAAGAATCGATTAACTTCCATATATATCAGCTGATTTGAATGATTAATAACCAAAGTATTGCCTTAAAAACAAATCAGAATATCTTAAACGATATTTTGCTATCATATCAGCCAATAAACACACATATAGGTTTGTAGCAGGCAATATAATAAACAGCCAACATATAAACTATACCATGTCAGAGTACCTGCCCAACACTAATGCAAACCAATATCTCAGCCAAAATATCAGCCAAAATAAAAAGCTTGATAAGAATTGCAGAGAGGGCAGGCATCATTACAGCAGATCTAAATACATTAGAACAACTATTATAAGGATGCTTTGTATTTTACCATCTTGACAAACGAAGATTTTGAACAGGTGCTCTGTCATCATATCAAAAAATATGTTTTGCCAACACATACTTCAAACAAATACTGTTTACTGATCCAGCAGTGAATCGCATAACCAATCAACTAACCATTTTCTCCACAGTGGACATGCAAAAAAAAGACACTCCTTTCTCGTGGTAAAATATTCAAACTTTAACCATGCCTAGTGAATATGATGTTATGCTGGTATACGAGAAAGCATTTGGCAAATGGTCCCTAAACATTCTAGATTTCTACGACATGGTCGGTGTTGCTTCTGCTTTGTAAGCAAAGAAGGACAAGGCTTTTCTTCTCCTAAAATGCTGATGACTTTTCTTCCCGCAGTACTTTTTTGATCATATTACCTAACACTTAGGGTGCGTTTGGTTAGCCATTAAAAAAAAATTTTTTTTGCTTTTTGATTTTTAAAAAGCAAAAATCAAAAAGCAATGTTTGGTAACACCATGAAAAGCAAAAATCAAAAATAAAAAAAAATTAAAATAATTACTTTATATACAAAGCAAAAATTTTTTGCTTTTCAAAACTTACTTTTCTGCTTTTTTTTTTGCTTTCACATATCTAAAACACCAAACCAAAAAGTAAAGAATCCGAATCCTTCTCCCTTGTCGAGCTCTTCACCTCTCTATCCCCTTCTCCCTCCTTTTCTGAACCATTCTCCCTCATCGAGCTCTTCATCTGCCGTCCCCAAATGTTGCTTTTTGCTTTATAGCAACAAAGTTACCAAACATACTTTTTACTTTTTTGCTTTTACTCAATAGCAAAAATAAAAAAAAAATATATTTTTTAAAAATCAAAAAGTGTAACCAAACGCACCTTTATTTTTCAAAAAAAGGGTTTTTCGTTTTAAAAATCATAAAAGCACTTTTTTTTAAAGTAATACAAAACAAACTCCTAGCCTCCATCCAAAAAGCAACTAAAGGTATAACTTAAAACAAGATAAAACAGGCAAAAGAAATGATTAAACAGAAATTATGGAATAAAAACAGAATTTTCCCAGACTAAGGAAAGCAGCAAATCAATACTGGAACTGCAATTTAATTTACACAAGATCTTACTTTGCAAATTAATTAGCAAAAACTCTGAGACTTAAATAACAAAGAATAATTGCGCTGAACTTAGCATGAGAATATCCCACCATGCTCAAACATGACAATCATGTTAACAACCAGATCTTGCAAATCACACATGTGCTGCCGACAAAATAATATCGGATTCATGCTCGTTAATTTTGCGCTAACAACAACAACAACAGACCATAATAAATCCAAACACAACAAATAGAACACTAGCAATATTAAAAAGCGAGGAGGAGGAAAACAGTAAAAATTCAATCTTTATGCATCAAAAACTTTAACAAAACAAAATTTCACTCCAAAATAACAATAAGATGATGTAAAAAGGGCCATGGATCTGATACAATACCTGGTTCTTGCTGGTGGGAGTCTCCGGCTTGAGATCCTGGACGATGGACTTGCTCTCGAGGTCCCAGATCTTGACGCTGTCCTGGGTGGCAGCGCAGAGCCAGTAGCGGTTGGGGCTGAAGCAGAGAGCATAAATGATGGCCCCAGCATCAAGCGAGTAGAGCCTCTTCCCCTCAGCCAAGTCCCAGAGCAGCGTGACCCCGTCCTTCCCGCCGCTGGCGCAGAGGGAACCGTCCGGGCTAACGGCGACGGCGTTGACGTAGCCGCCGTGGCCAGTGAGGGTGGAGCGAAGCTTGCAGTTGGTGAGGTTCCAGACCTTGACGGTGCGATCCCATGAGCCGGAGACGATGGTGGGCTGGAAGGTGTTGGGGCTGAAGCGGACGCAGCTGACCCAGTTGGTGTGGGCGTCGGCGTCCTGGATGGTGTACTTGCACTCGCCGAGGGTGTTCCAGAGCTTGATGGTGCGGTCCCGGGAGGCGGAGACGATTTGGCGGTTGTCGACGGAGAAGGCGACGGAGAGGACGTCCTTGGTGTGGCCGACGAAGCGGCGGGTGGTGGCGCCGGTGGCAAGGTCCCAAAGGCGGAGCTCCCCGTCCCAGGAGCCGGAGAGGGCGAACTGTCCGTCGGAGGAGAGGACCACGTCCTGGACGAAGTGGGAGTGGCCGGTGAGGCGGCGGCGGGGGACGCCGTAAGCGGAGCCGCCGGGTTCGCCGGCGGCGGCGGCGGGGGAGTCCTTGGTGAGGTGCCAGACGAGGACGGACTTGTCGCGCGAGGAGGAGACGACCATGTCGGAGTTGTCCAGCGGGGCGGCGATCGCCGTCACCGCGCCCGAGTGGCCGCGCAGGGTGCCCTTAAGGACCAGTGTCTCTGCCATGGCCGTAGGATGCGCAACGAACGATAAGGAAGAGAATACGATCCCGATCTCCTTTCTTCGCCGCCGAGGTTATTTCCTCTAGGAAAGGGAGGGATTTTTATACGGCATAGCGTGGTTAGGGTTTTGGGAGAGGAATCAGGGATGCAGATCGGACTGGGCCAACTCTTTGGCCTGCTTCGAGATGTCCCTGTCTATCTAAACGATCCTATCTTGGGCCTTGGGCCATCAGCGTGCCGCCGAAAGTCGGACTTTAACTGAGAATATTAACTTAAAGAGCAAAAAAGAGAATGTTAACTTAATTTATAATCCCAGATTAAATGCTAGATTACTTATTGCTCTCATCAAAAAAAAAAAAAAAAAGAGCAATATGTAATCCAGCATTTAATCAGGGATTATAAATTCTGTTCGATATTTTTTAGGAAGTCTGGAATTCCGAGGAAGTTTGTATTTTAAACTTATTAAAGGTTCCAGCTAATCAAATAACCTGGGATGAAGTCCCAACTTATGACTTAAGCTTGATTATGAGATAATTAATTCGTTTACTATTATTTCAAACCTCATGAATCGAATTTTGTTCAATACCAGAAACTATACTTGGTTTAAAGAATAAACAAATACACTAATAAAGATTAATTAACTGATATTGATATGATCTATAGCGTTTACAATATGGAGCCAAGACTTGATTGCTCATTTTTATTTTGGATTCAAGCTTTGACTTCTTTAGCTACAAATCAAATTTCACAGGAGTCCTTTTGGGTAGAGCTACAGGCGGAGCTAAAAATGATGGGTTTATAGAGCGCCCTTTGTATCGTTCCTTAAAATTGGAAACGGGTTAACTAACCTTCATTTTCAGTTCATTAGAAAATGTATAGACTATCGATAGTATGTAAAACATTTAGATTACCATAAACAAGTACCAATAATATTTTAGAAATGGATCGCGACAAAAGTAAAATTGAGAAAATTAAACTTGGATGGAGAAAATAAATAAATTTATAAATAAATAAAATTTAGAAAACGCCAAGCCAAAGATCTCAGTTTCTGTTCAAACAAAGTCTGATAAAATCTATTTTCAACAACACGTTATATAAAAGACTAGAAGCTACTTCTCTTCAAACTCAAGCAAGCGTATCATCAATTGTTTATTTCCACGAAGCACATCCTGGCCACCATGATCTCCCCGCCCACATCGCCCTCGTCTCCGCTCTCGCTCGCCACCGCCGTGATCCTCCTGTCCCGCATGCCCTGGCGACGGCCTCCACCCGGCGCCCTACACATCCTCCTCCTCGGATGCCTCTCGGCCGTCGCTGTCCTCCGCCCTCCTCCTTTACTTCCCACGATTGAGGTGCTCGAACTCATGGCGGCCACGCTTTCTTATACGGGCCCTTTATCCACGGTCGCCGCCGCAGCGCCGAACTAACGGAGGTTCCGTTATTCCCGCTTCGTTCCTATCCGGTCTTGCTTGCTTTGAGATTCTAACTTTGGCTGACATGGCGCAATATAAGGATCCGTCCATATGATCTATTTAGTACGGCGGACACCAAGCCTCAAAAGCTTGCCTTTGGGGCGAGCACGGTACTTAATTGGAATCCACTCATCACCATCACGAGCACCTAGCTAAATATCGGATCCGATCTCTTGGGCTATCTTAAATTCTTCAGTGAGATTGCGTTCGTTTGTGTGCCCGATGGTTTTTTCGGCCTCTCGAGACATTCGGAGAAGACCCTAAATCCAGAGTGACTGAGATGGCCGACAAGCCAAGCCGGGCGCTGGTGATATACGGGGACGGCCACGCTCCTCTGCTCTCTCCCTCTCATGCCCATCTCAATTCATTTGCCTCTCGGGCCTCCTGCGGCTTTCTTTCGCTACGGACTCCCCCTCCCACCGGTGCCTCTCTCTTTCCCTCTCTCATTCCCTTCTTTTCTTGTAGATGTTAAATTTGAAGCATTCCTTCATGTTGATCTGGCATAAAGGTCGAATCTCCAGTTAAAAATGGTTGCTATGCTCCAAATTTCCATTTTCTTTTCCCAATTATAGGAGAGGGGAATCGGATAGTCTGTCATTGAAAAGGACTGTTAATGGTGGATGCTTCGTTATTCACCTAACTGCACTTAGGTTATACACCTTGAAATCACTTGCTTTTTGGAAAGGCAAAATGGATTATGCTTTCTATCCCAGCCAGAACAATGTGCCACAATGTGTTTGTCTAAATTATTCAAACAGTAAATTGAAGTTTCTTATTTTATCTCGTGAAGTTTATGAAGATAGTGCCATTATGATCTTCAGTAGGGTAGCGATAACATAATTTGGATTCTAATTAGAGACTTCTTTGGATTACTGTTACTTTGGAAGATTTGGAAGGTAATGGTAGCTGCCCATTGGATTGGAGAATGAATGAAAGAGGTCCTATTGCTGGCAAAAAAGAGTGAGTATTGGTTTCGATAAATAGTAGGTAAAAATAACGCCTAGTTAGCCTCAATCCTTGGAAGGTTATCTTGATTGTTCTTTTCGATTACAAACTTCTTGTGGACTAGATAATTGCATGCTGGCTACAATTGGTGAAATATGGAGCTGTTGGTACAGATCCGAGCTTTAAAGGTACTAAGTTACTTACAATGAACAATTATCCACTCAGTGAGCATGCCATGGTAGAACTAAAGGTGATATCTTCACTGACTGAAGCTATTGAAGTAATGAAAGAGGAGAGGCTTGCCAATACCCAAAATTATATTCTCCACACTGTAGACCTGAAATATGCAAAGAATTGTGGACCTCAAGCTTGTCTTTCTCACAGTTAGAAATCACCCTTCATGTTTTTCCGAGTGATAAATTGAGAATGGCTTCTTCCTAGTTTTTATTGAAGTGGAAAATAAGAGAGGGGCATTCTCATCAGGTAAATCATGGGATACTTTTACCTTAAATTTCCTTTTATCATTTGACTGTTGTTATGTGTAGTCACACTGGATTAAAGTATTGATTATGAGGCCTTCTCTCTTGTTACCAAGATAACCACCATTCATGTGCCTATCGCTAGAGGAGTTGTTTTGGCCACCATTCATGTCCTTATTGCCATGGTTGTTGTTTGAGATGACCATTTGATTAGTTGGATATAAAGAATGCCTTTCTTCACATTGATCTTTATGAGATGGATGTGAAGAATGCCTTTCTTCACATGGTTGTTGTTTGGGATGACCATTTGATTAGTTGGATGTGAAGAATGCCTTTTCTTCACATTGATCTTTATGAGGTGGATGTGCAGCCGTCATATCCACATACATACCATCAGTGTCATCTCTTTTACTGTTTATGTTGCATTCTTAAGAATCTCCTTGTGCTTTGATTGGGCAATTTGCTAGCATGTGTGGTTGCTACATTTATCTGCACTAAAAGAATCATGCCATTTTAGGCTCTTCTATTTTTGCAAGGTGCAGTACTTTGCTTTTGTTTGACAACATGATCACTGATATGATGCCTTGCATATTCAATCACTTAATTAATGCCTTCACAATAACTAATTTGAGATGAAGTGCCTTGGCTTTCTTTTCTTTTTTCTTGGCCTTAAGTTTGTATCTTAGTCGCTAGAAGTGGAGTGGGTGCAGGGATGAGGATACTTGAGAAACACTTCTAGTAAGGACACACTTAAGAAGTGGATGTGAGTGTAAGACTACTGGAAGGCTTTGAAGTGGGTGCAATACCTTAGATAGAAGATTCCGGCTCCTAAAGTTTGCAAATTGCAATAGTGATTATCTACCCATTTATCAAAAGTTTGTTTATTACTTTGTTTCTTTCTTGTGATTACTTGATTGGGTCACCATTATTCCTGGTCCCAACTATTTAGATCCTCATTTCCAGGCTTTCCTTTTAAGGGATACCTCTGACATTATAACAGGGATGTCTAAATATTGAATTTGGACCCATGTCATAACTTGTCATGCTTTTTATGCTTGGCGATCAATATAACATCAACTTTCCATCTTCCTAATCCAGAAATGAGACAAGCATCAATGGTGTTAATAGCCAGAAATACAATTACGATATTGAATTGTTAATTATTAATAGAAGTCAATAAGTTAGGATGGAAGCATAATTGTGTTCTTTTTCTCAAATCCAGTTATACTTTTTTTCATTTCATTTTGTTATGTTGCATTTCATGTTTTTTATAGTTTGGGCTTAATTTCATCTTGTGAAATATAGCAGGTTTAGTCCTGCAGGCTGCAGCTTTTGCATGAAAGAATAGAAATATTTGTTTATCATCTCATTATCAAGCTGTAATATGGAGAAACACTTTTAAAATTCCATGCCTTTGTTCATAGAAAAGTTATTGCAACTTTGTTGTAGTGGCACAAGTGAGAATATGAATTCATTAAAGCACCCTAATGCCCAAGATGACTGCAGGCATATGTGCCTTCCCAAAAACAACCTTTCATGTGTCAGCCTTTTAGAAAAATTAAGAAGTACTGATTCTAGGTTCTAAGTTATGCCACTGGAATTCTATTTAAAATGCAATATGGATGACCAAGACTAGATCGCTCAAGTATATATCTGAATGGTTGTTCATGTGAGCATTTCACTGATTCAATTTATTTTCCATAAAAGCCTTTTAATCTGCTTTATGTAACATGGTGGGTAAAAACAGGGGGCTGCTATCTCTTTTTCTTCATTGGGACATCTGTAGTTTTAATCTCAATGGTTGTTTGCAGAGCAATTATTTTTCTTGATAGAAAATAAGTTTCTTTTAACCGAATAGCTGGATAAAGTGTCCGACTCTTTTTTTCTTCTCTTTTTTTTTCCCTTTTCTTTGCATGTGATTTTCTTGGGTTTAAGTCTCAGAGTCTGAAGATGACAGAGTGGTTAGAGAACTAGCACAGTTATTGGACGCATATGATTTCTATACAGCAAGGGTGAGCTAAGTTTCCTTGTAAAGTTGCTGTACATTTTGTGTAAGAATAACCAAATGACAAAACACTAAATGTATGCTTTGTCAAATGTATTTCTGGTCCTTTAGAATGGACAACATGAAGAAGCAGATGCTTATGCGAATCCGAAGGAATCTTCCATCCTGACAGTGTCACAGAGGTACAATAATGTTTTCTTTTTTCACTGAATTGATGCAATTTTTTAAGTAGCATAAATTTTGTTGATTAAACTTTCATGCTTGTTGTTATTGAACTTCAGGTTTAATGGTTTGAGAGCTGCTATAATTACTGCTTGCCCAAATGTTAGATCTTTTGCTAGAGAGCTTGGTTTCAGTGTGTTGAAAATTGATGAGTTGATCATGCAAAATGATCCCTTTGAGAAACACCCTCAAGAACTTCCTGAAGAATTAACATCTAAGTTACTAAAGTTGCTAGGCTTTGCTGGAGGGAAAGTTCTTGAAAAAAGCGAGTTTGATCTCGTGATTTTGCACATCAGAACTAGTGAAAAGTCAAAAGATCTGAAAGAAAAGATGGTCGATGGCACTGGTGTTGATTGGCTCAACATGCTTATAGGTGGAATTATGCAAGCAACACAGCCTGGATTAGATATTGCTTCTCGTCTACACTTCTCGATCATATTGAGTTATGGAACTGTTTCTGCAAGCCAGGATAGTTGCTCCTTTATTTTGAACTCTGGAACAGAAACAAATTCCAGTCTATCTTTTCTTCGCCCTTGTCAAAGTTATAACATGAAAGGAGGAAAAATATTAGATGGCATCAGGTAATGTAATGCAGTCACAGTCTGAGTATGGTAGGGTGACATATCGTGACCGACTAAATTGTGTTCTGCAGGCGTCACCATCCAATGCTAATTGCGCAATGGCAGGAGGGAGTAACCCGCAGGGATATGGCTATGGAATTCTCTTTTAAAGAATTTAAGGAGGTATGTAATCTTTGTAGCGTACTTAGCCTTAGTGCTTGCCTTGGAGTATTAAAGCTGAAAGCTTGTTGAACTTTTGTTTAATTGTCTTCTTACTCATAGCTTCAATAAAGATTGATCACTTTGGAAAAACCATAATGATAGAAATCATATATATGCTGCTTTTAGCAGCTTTTTTTTTTCTATTTAGCAAAACATGATGCATAATATTATGATTGAGGTTGTGGTACACTTGGTTCTATCTATGTTTCTGTCCCTTGTGTTTTTGAGTTAAAGAGGAAACTAGACCATATTTAAGGTTGGTGAATGTTGATCTCAGAAACTATTAGATATGCATGAAAATAATGTTTGGAAAAGAAACCAACAATAGCACTATCAACCTTTCTATGTCCTAACGGATGTTTATTCACCTACCCATGTAAATAACCAGACTAGCAGACAATTATGAGAACACCCGTAACTAATTTCGATTCTTAAGCTCCTGTTCATGTCCATGCCTATGCGAGAAGGTGGCAGGGGTTTTTAAGTGCAATGGTGTGTGCAATTACGACAAATTTATTCTGAAATAGATATATGAGCTAGGAATCAGCTTGACAAATATCTAGACTAGTAGACATAATTATGTGCATTCCTCTAATTAGTTTCAATTCTTAAGCACTTGTTCATGTCCATGCCTACATTAGAAGTTAGCTGAGGTTTCCAACTGCAATGGTGTATGCCATGACAACACATCTATTCTGAAATAGATGTATAAGCTGGGGATCTGGCTTGATGGATCTATTGAGTGCTGCAAATAGTATGTTGTAGTTTGAGGCTTCATCCACAAGTATGGGATTGACTATGTGGAGATGTTTTGCTCAAATGGCCTATATGACTTCCTTATTTGCTCCAATTGCTAATAGCCTATAATTAATAATCTATTTGTTAACTTGATTTGAAGGACTCATTTCTTCATGATGCTCTTTTGGTTGAGGTATATGTTAGTTGTTAAATGATTTTGTGTTTATTATACTCAAAGGGAAAAAAAAGGTGGCAACAAACAATGGATTCCTATGCTTTGTTTTGACACATTGCTTCCCCAGGCTTGCCCCACTGTATTCTTTTGCTCATGTACTTTTTGAAATTTCCTTTCTGAGAAATTGTTTACTTCATTATTGAGGTAATGGACTCTTGAAGTAATCCCATATACTGATACATAAAGATTGTGCTATCAAGTTATTGATCTTGTAGTGAAAATGGAAATGGTTCTATTCCAATCCCTTCTCTTGTAGAAGAGATTCTAGAGTTACTGATGCTGGTTTGTAACGAGGTGCATCTAAAGTTAGGCTTGTGCTGTAGAAACCCACATTCTATCTTGGCTTCCCGAACAATTAATTACCATCGTAGTCATTCATTTTTCTAATTCAATTTAATCTACTAAAAAGGCAATGTACCATGTTTTCTTTGTATCATGCAGCGTGGTGGAAATCTTGCTATACTTGCAGACAGATTCCTGCACGAGGTGGCATTTAAGCTTTGGAAGGCACCTAAATATGGAGCTTGATGCTATCATTCATGAAGGTGCAATTTCTTAAATAACTAACCTGTTCTCAGACTTGTAAAACCGTAAGTATGTTTAAGTGTCTCCGCAACTTCCGGGTCATCTGGCCATTTTGCTTTCAGAGTTTGTCATAAATCACTTATGAGACTCTGAGTTAATCCTTCCAAGAATAAGACTCTTTTGTACTTTCACTGTCCCTTCTGTTTAAGTATTAACTTTTTTCTTACAAAAGTAGGAATAGGCCTCTAAAATCTCAGAATATTTTCTTTATCTGGAACTTACACAATCATCTGAACATGTGCATGGAACATTCAGGTTTGTCAGAAATTGTTTCTTTAGTTAAAAAGCTGGAGTGGACAAAGTATCTTTTTGATTTGAGGACTAGGTCAATATCAGTGTGAACATTTGTGCTTCTCTTAGGAAGCTTGGGTATGGTGATGTCTAAGTGAGCATGACAAATTTTCTTCCACCTACTCTGATCTCTCTGGCGCGCACAAACACACACACACACACAAAAAAAAAATGATGATTAGACGTGCATAGCGAAGCCAATCAGTCTGGAGGCCGGTGAAGAATAGCATGTTTTTATAATGTTAGGATTTGACGCCTTGAGATTCAGCCTACATTGAGCCCATAGCGAGGTTCGCGGCGAAAAACGGAGTCCAACGAGATCAAGATCACCTGAAACGGAGCTTGGATGAAAGAGATACGAATTTTTGAAGTCGGCACGAGATTCGAGGCGGCGGAGGATCATCGGCGGTGGGTGGCAGCGGCGCGGCCGCAGGCGGCGGCGCGGGGGACGTGCGACCCAGGCCCGCGCGGGACGCGCGACCCACGCTGGTGGGCGGCCTAGGCGGGCGCGCGGCCCAGTCCGCGCGCAGGCCCACGTGCAGGCGCGGCCCAGGCCCGCGTGCAGGTGCGGCCCAGGCCCAGGCCCAGGCGGCCTGCCTGGCCCTTTACCCCGGTCCACCATGGATCGGGCGGTCCACGGCTGGGCCTGTGGACCGCGCGGGCGTTTCCCATGCGTTTCTCACGGTCCACGGCACTATTCCGTGGATCGGAGCGTGATCGAACGGCGTGGGTGGCTCTCGATCTTGATCCGACGGTTCAAGGGTTATTTGGGTTGATTAAGGAGTCATAATCATGATCTAAGTAGTGATTAAGGTCTATAAAAAGCCCAGTGGACGAACAGTAAAGTGGTGGTTCGATTTTTTGCCTGAGACCGCACGGAACCCGAGAAGAGGAAGAAGAGAGAGGCGAAAGCGCTGAGAGAGAAGGAGCAGGAGGCTCCTGGACAGCGGTCGTCAAGCACTTCAGGGGTTCAGGGGGTCTTCCAAGAGAGAGAGCTTTTGTGAGGGAAACTTCTAGTGAGAGAGAATTGGGTGTACAAGGGTTGAGGGTGAGGTCTCCTCTTGTAAAATTTTTTTTTTCATAGTGAAGTTTGCATGCCCCGTGGAGGCGAGCCCTTTTGTGGCTGATCCACGTATTTTGATTGTTTTTTCTTTTGTTTTGTTTCTTCTTTCTTCCTGCTGCATCGCATGGTACTGAAAAGGTCTTGAAAGGTGGTGTCCAGGCCAGACATCCACCCAACAAGTGGTATCAGAGTAAGGCGGTACAAGGATGCAGATTACAGTGGTGGTGAGCAAGACTGAAGATGGAGAAGACAGGAACAATCAAGATGGAGATCAACAAGTTCGATGGTAAGAGCAATTTCTTCTTGTGGCAGGCAAGGGTGAAGGACGTGCTCATCCAACAGGGGTTGATCGATGCTCTCTTGTGCGATGAGAAGTCGACCACCATGGAGGTGCGGGATTGGAAGCGACTACAGATGCAGGCGGTGAGTACCATCCGCATGTACCTGGCGGATGAGGTGGTGATCCATTTGCTGAGCGAGACTTTCCCGACGGTGCTGTGGTCGAAGCTCGAAGAGTTGTACATGGTGAAGTCTCTCACCAACATACTTTTCCTCTGGAGGCAGTTCTACCAACTGCGGATGACTGAGGGACAGCGTGCAGGAGTATTTGAGCCACTTCCAGAAGATCCTCACCGATCTCCTCAGCATTGGCGAGAACGTTGAGGAGAAGACCAGGGCGCTGGTTTTGCTGGCGTCGCTTCCCCCTTCGTACGAGTCCTTGGTGACTGCTCTTCTAGTGGGGAAGAGCACTATCAAGATGGACGAGATCACTGTGGCGATACTCCAGAACGAGGTTCTCAGGAGGGAGAATCCAGCTTCGAGCTCAGGTGGTGATAGCTCAGCTTTGGTGGCTTCTGGAGGAGCAGGAGGCGGTAGACAGAGCGACAGGAGATCGCAACGAGGGCTGTCCAAGTCCAGGAGAGATTTGAGCAAAATCAGGTGTTATCGATGTGAGGAGTTGGGGCATCTAGCCAGAGATTGCCCTCAACTCAAAAATCAGACGGTGGCTGCTGTAGCGACGGCCAGCAGCGATTCAGATGGAGATGTCCTGGAGATATCTGATGAGGTATCTATTTCTTCCCAGCAGTGGATATTAGATTCTGCATGCCCCTATCATGTATGTTGCAGAGAGGAGCAGTTTGACTCCCTGGAGAACAGTGAGGGCACTGTATATCTGTCGGATGGATCGAGCTGTACGATCAAAGGCATTGGGACGGTCAGCTGGAGGATACATGACGGTGCAGTGAGGAGATTGGGGGAGGTTCGATACATACCCGATTTCAGACGAAATCTTATCTCACTTAGCAGACTTGATTCGAGAGGCTACAGGACGGTAGCTGGTGGAGGAATCCTGAGGGTGTTACGCGGCAATAGGATTGTGCTGGAAGAGAAAAAGGAGAGCAGAGGACATTATTACCTGATAGGGAGCCCAGTGCGAGGTGGAGCTTCGGGAGCCAGGCGGAGCCCAGAGCGAGGTGGAGCTCCAGGAGGCGGATCGGGCACGAGACAGGAGACTCAGGAGGACGAGAGGCGACGTCGCAAGGTGAGATTCCTATTGCCGCAGGACGATACCCCGAACAGGTCTCAGGTCAGGAGGAGCACAGCATACGACGGAGATGGAATCGAGCAGTCTGGCTCGACTCCCATGTTTGTCCATCCATGATCAGCAGGCGATTGCCCCAGGGCATGGGGGCGAGGAGATCCAGAAGCTCTCGGAGTTTGGAGGAGGCCGAATATCGAGTCGAGATGGAGATTGTTAGGATTTGACGTCTGGAGATTCAGCCTACATTGAGCCTACAGTGAGGTTCGTGGCGAAAAACAGAGTCCAACGAGACCAAGATCACCTGAAACGGAGCTCGGATGAAGGAGATACGAGCTTTTGAAGTCGGCACGAGATTCGAGGCGGTGGAGGACCACCGGCGATCGGTGGTGGATGGCAGCGGCGCGGCCGCAGGCGGCGGCGCGCGGGACGCGCGACCCAGGCCCGCGCAGGACGCGCGACCAACGCAGGCCGGCGGCCCAATCCGGCGCGCGGCCCAATCCGCACGCAGGCCCGCTCGCAGGTGCGGCCCAGGCCCAGGCGGCTTGCCTGGCCCTTTACCCCGGTCCATCATGGATCGGACGGTCCACTGCTGGGTCTGTGGACCGCGCGGGCGTTTTCCATGCATTTCTCACGGTCTACGGTACTATTTCTTGGATCGAAGCATGATCGAACGGCGTGGGTGGCTCCCGGTCTTGATCCGACGGTTCAGGGGTTATTTGGGTTGATTAAGGAGTCCTAATCATGATCTAAGTAGTGATTAAGGTCTATAAAAAGCCTTGTGGACGAACAGTAAAGTGATGGTTCGATTTTGTGCCTGAGACCGCACGAAACCCGAGAAGAGGAAGAAGAGAGAGATGGAAGCACTGAGAGAGAAGGAGCAGGAGGCTCCTGGACAGCGGTCGCCAGGCACGTCAGGGGTTCAGGAGGTCTTCCAAGAGAGAGAGCTTCTGTGAGGGGAACTTCTAGTGAAAAAGAATAGGGTGTACAAGGATTGAGGGTGAGGTCTCCTCTTGTAAAATTTTTTTTTTCATAGTGAAGTTTGCATGCTCCGTGGAGGCGAGCTCTTTTGTGGCTGATCCACGTATTTTGATTATTTTTTCTTTTGTTTTGTTTTTTCTTTCTTCCTACTGCATCGTGTGGTACTGAAAAAGTCTTGAAAGGTGGTGTTCAGGCCAGACATCCATCCAACATATAAAATCTGGCACAGAGCAGTTGTTATCATCCGTGGACGTCAATTATTGGCTCTGGTGAAGAACAGTGTGTTTTCCCGCTTTGCATAGCGGGATGAGAGACATGCAAGCCACGCCTAACAGGGAGATAACTTCAAAAGGACTAGATGCAGTTACGTAGGCGAGCACGAGCCGTTCTGCTTCTAATTCAATCAAGCTGTGGCTCTAGCCTTCTTATTGGGACCAACAACTGAAGAATTTTAGTAATGTGAAATCTATAAAAAGTTTGAATCTGAACGGCCAGAATCTCACTCTCTCTCTTCTTCTTCTTCTTCTTCTTTTGCGCGTGCGTGCGTGCGTGTATTACAAAGAATCTCAAATACTGCATCGAACTAGGTGGCCTCGTGTTGGCTAATCACACCGAGAGAACTCTATGGGACTCCATTCAAACTATTCCTTCCCAACTCTGATAACCATCATCTTCAACTCTCTTGAATATATCTGTACCAGGACTGTATCATATATGACGGGGAGAAGTGACTCACTTCTCTCTTCATTGTCTCAATATATATCCTACCAATATCGATGATTGTTGAGTGATTGAGTGATTTCCTTTTTTTTATTATTATTTTTTGAATGACATTCCGAGTCATCCTAGATACAAGTATCATCAAATATCCGTTCATAAAGTTTTCTGTTCATAACCCAAACTCCTAGGTGCTCTGCTGATAAAGTCTTCTGTTCTTGCGATTCCATTCGATTTTATATCCTTCCTTCCTCCCCGAAAGGCAAAGCTAGCTCATCAAATCCCCAAGTAACATTCCCTTCTGCTGCTTGCCAACCAACGAAAGCTTCACTTGGCCAAACGTGGAAGCAATGTCCCCCATCTTCTCTTACTCCAACACCACTTTAACTGCCTATCAGTCATTTTTGAGATATAGCTTCTATTAGTCGTTGCTTACACGATAACATCAAATGCCTACCACCTACCTTTATTTATGGTCTAACCATAGGTAAACCTTGCGTCCAAGTCTGCACTCGAATACGCATTTTTTGCAGGCTGAAGCCTTCCTTCCTCGAACCGTTTCCGCAGTCCAGCTGAGGACAAATCCTTCCATCTTTTTCGCGGCAAAAGGCAAATCCTTCATCATCTCACCAGCAAGTTATCCCACGTGCAGCCACATGAAGCGGCCACGTGGTATTCCAACAATCTTTTTCCTCCTAATATTTCCGGGACTGTTGCCAACCCTACAAAGATAACGCCCCATTTTAATGTTATAGATTAAGAGACTCCCAGGTTCCAATGATCCAATCCACTACAATGGCAGCCTCTTCGTTCTGTTCCCTGATGCTACCTCCACGGTTTCGGACACACTTCTCCAGGAGACGGCCTTTCCGCAGAGCAACGTCTCACGGCCATGGCAAGCAACTTAGAAAGGTTCGTGCCACTTGGAATCATGAAGATACTGGTGATGATCGCCGCAAGCATGAGGAAGGCGTCGTGGACGAGAACATGAAGACTCTTCGACAGCGCCTTAGGGCGATCAAGATGATGGATAGGGGTGATGGGCTGCTTGAGGAATGGATCGAGTGGGAGAAGCAATACTATCATACGTTCTTCCAGTCCAATAACTGTGAGATACTAGGGTTGCTGCAACTTTATCCAGTGGACGCTAGGCCAAGCTTGGCAATCGGGGTGACGATGATGGTGAGACTGAGCATCCCCATCTCAGTGCTTGTAGTGATGTTATACTTGATGGATGCTGCAAAAGGAATTCTTGATCATATGCATCTAGATGATGAAGGATTTACCAACCATTAGTCGTCTACGGGGTTAGCCTCGGTTGTGATGTGAAGAGGATAGCACCATATATGTTAGACAACAGTGGATATTAAGTAGCTTTTGCACGTTATAATTCCTTGAATTATAGTCAAAGTTTCGTTGGTAGAGTATAATTTATACCAGATTTGAATGTTTAAGCATTAAAGAAAAGTATTCTTTTGAATTAGATTTGCTTCTGTCAGTATTGCATGCATGTTTGCATTTAATTAGAAGTAGAACTTTATATAATTGATATCAAGATATTCTACTGAAAAAAGTAATTCAATTAACTAACATGCATTCATTAACAACACTATTTCTACTATGCTTCCATGCAAAGCTGATTATGAGCAGGACCTCACATCTAAACTCTATTTATTCTTAGCCGGGTTTTTATAAAATTTGATATCTTATGTGCCCAAGCCCAATCCATGATTAGCTTTACTTCTCCGAGGATTGGGACTGATGAATACTTAATTTAGGATGCTAGAGGCACTAAATATTGTAATCATTAATATTATTTTATTAATAATTTAATACTATCTAGTCTAGTTTGCAAGTAATTGGGAGTTTGGGTTCATACGATTCAATTTGAACTCAAATTGGTTCAGATTTGAGTGAACCAAGCAATCAGCTCTTATTTCAGTGTGAACACAACTTAAAGATCAAGGATCAAGAAGCAACCTCTCCAATCAAAAGCCCAGATTAAAAGATAAATGGAACTAAGTGTGAACACGACTTATTGATCAATGGAGGAGAATCAATATAAAAATCCAAGGGTCCTTATTCACACTCCCATCTCTCTTTTCATGAAACCCTAGCCTCCTCACTCTATAAATAGAACCCCAAGGCCTCCCTCTTTTTCAGTCAATCCAACGCCTAAGTTCTCTTCAAGCTTCTCTCTTTCTCTCTCCCTCTTTCTCTTCTTCATAAGTCTAGGAAAAGTACTAACCTTAGCACAACATATTCCTCCATAGATCCCTTTTTCACATCCCATCAAATCTAGAAGAAGTTCTAATTCTAGTGCCGCTACCCTTTTTCTGTTACATATCCGCTTCCATCAACCTTTCTTCCTTGGAGTTCCTGTACCAAGCCTTCCAGCCATCCTGTCGCTGTCTGCACGGAGGAAGACGAAGGATTTAAGGAGACACATCTACCATCGGGCGCAGCAAGAAGATCAACTTGGTTTAGTTATCTTGTATCGCAATTTTATTTCTTTTCTTTATGTATGCTTCTTTATTAGATTAATGAAAAATAATTTTATTTTTTATGCTTTTTTCTTTCTTACTTTTTTTATAATTTATTATTTTTTTCTTTTACGTTTTCAAAACAATCAACTAAGATCTTTGCAGATACGATCCCGACTCACCTTATCTACATAGTAATGAGTAGGGTTAATTTTGGTGTGCTATGACACGCATCAAATTTTGGTACCGTTGTCGGAGATTTTGGCGCGATTGTTTAAAAAAAATCTATAAAATAAAAAAAATATTTTACTACTTTCTAGATTTTTATTTCTTACTTTAGATTGCTTGATTGCCTTTTATGTATTCTTTTTCAAAATTTCTACCTCATATTACTCTTCGTATATGGTAGATTTACTATTTTATATTTAGATTTCTTTATTTGCATGTATAGAAATATTTTCTACTTCTTATAATCTAGCAATTTACTGATTTCTATAGATTAAAATAATTTACTGTTTTATATAATTAGTGATTTCCTACTTCATAAGTAGATTAGATTCTTAACCTTTTATTTGGATTATGTAGTTACCTTTTATTCTTAACTGTGAGATTACCTTATTTGCATAGTTAAGTAGTTACCTTATTTATTATTACCTATTATTCTCAGTAATTTACTGCTTTCTATAGCTTAGAATAATTTATTATCCTAAAAGTAGATTTAATTTATTGCTTTATTTGTAGAATACCTACTTGCCTTTTAATCTTAGTATGATTTACTTTTCATTTAGTTAGATTCACTTGATCTTCTAATATCTAATTAACCTAATTTAAAAACTTACTTTTTATCTCTTTTTGCTAAAAGATAACATAATATAAAAGGAATACAACGATAATACATAACACTTGATTAATATAAATAAATCAATTAAATTTTAAAATCCACTTAACATGTTTGGACATCTTTTCCTTTTGCATTGCATATTTTTATAAAAAAAAAAATCTTAAGGGTAAAACCCTAATCAACATAAGGTGGGGATTTCATCACCCTTCCTTGACCCACAAATCACCACCTTACAATTACATTGACTTAAACTTTTAATTTAAAATCAATTAGACGTTAATCCTTAAGAATCCTCGAGCTCAGTAGGACAAGGAACCCTAAAAGTTAGACCAGGTTCAGGTTAGTCAATTTAACTGGTGTCTAGGAAAGTGGTTCAGAGATTACGTCCCAAAGGAACGTGGTTCATTAATTGGTTCCGTTCGTTAACCTGACCAACACAGTTGGTGTCTAAAGAAAGCAACAAGGGGACCCCCACCAACCTTACACTTATCTGGCCAGTTAAGCGGCTAGTCTGCTACTTGGAGTGCTTGAAGGTGACCTTAGCAGTTAGGAGCTGTCTAGATCTAGGATAATCCATAGATAGGATTGATTGAACCACTTGATTGTTGACTAAAAATATCAAATCTAATTAATTCTTCTCTATCTTCTTAGCATTAGAACTCCTTAGGTTCTCTTCTTTAGAATTCTTTTCCCTCCTCTTACTCTCCTCTTCTCTTTCAAAAAAAAAAACTTGTTGAAATTAAAACTCGATGAGATCTTTTGGGTGTATGCTAGGACGCCAATCATTACAACCTGATTTACACCCATTAGATCTAGAGCTAAAAAAAATGATTCGAATAAACGAAATTAAAACCATGGATCCAAAACAAGAGATTGACCCACCACGACAATTGAGAGAGTATTTTACTCCCTCATCTTACACTTACTCGTCATGTATCCAGTCTCCTCTTGTGGAGGCGACACAATACGAAATCAAGTCCAGCATTATTCAAATGCTTCCATCATTCTATGGACTGACGAATGAGGATCCGTATAAACACTTGGACAAATTTCTTGATATATGCTCCACAGTAAAAATCCAAAACTTCTTCGATGGTGCCCTCAGGTTGAAAATGTTTCCTTTTTCACTTAAGGACAAAGCTAAGTATTGGTTAAACTCTCTAGATTCCATAATTATTTCAACTTGAGACCATCTTCAGAGAGAATTCCTCAAGAAATACTTTCCAATTGGAAAAACAAATCAAATTAGAAAAGCCATCACTAGTTTTTTCCAATTGGATGGTGAACTTTTTCATGAGACATGAGAAAGGTTAAGAGATCTTATTCGTAAATACCCCCACCATGCTGTCCCCATATGATAATTTATTCAGTGTTTCTACGATGGTCTATCAGATAAATACCGATAAATGATCGATGCATCGTGTGGTGGGACATTCATGCTAAAGAGTGAAGACGAGGCTTAGCAGCTCTTTGAAACACTTAGTGAGAACTCCCTACATCACATATCTGCCATCTCTAGAGAACAACCTATATCTCAACAGAAAAAAGATGGAATCTATCAGATTGAAAATGTTATGGATATCCACGGTAAGGTAGATGAGTTATCCCAAAAATTAGACCATCTTCTGAATACCGGACACTCTTCGATTCTACCTAATCCAGTGCAAGATGTTTGTGCATGGTGTGCAAGCCCGACTCATTTTGTTAGTGAATGTCCAACCGCACCTCAATTTTTTGAATTTGTGCATGAGCAGTTCCAACAAGCTCGTAGATCAGGAAATGATCCATATTCGAACACTTATAACCTCGGTTGGAAAAATCACCCAAATTTTTTTTAGAGATCACAGCCAGTGGTTGGCCCTACTGTACCTAGATCAAATTATCAGGACCCGACATATAGGCATGGACCATACCACCAGTTTCAAAATACTCCTCAACCATCTATTAATGGTCACAACTTAGCTTTTGAGGATAAGGTTCTAAAAAATGCTAGAATAATTAGAAGTCAACACCCAGACCTTTAACTCCCACACGTAATCTATTGCTAAGCTAGAGATCCAAATAGATCAACTAGCAACCGCAGTCAGTAGGAGAGGAGGAAAATTATCTAGCCAATCTGAGAGTAATCCGAGAGGATAATTCATGGTTGAGAGCTCCAATACTCTAGATACCTTTTCTGAACATGCCAAATCAATCATGACTCTCAAAAGTGAGAAGGTCATTAAACATACGAGTAAAATCAATGAGACCGATCCTACACCTCTGACTAAGCCCAAATCACCTAAGAGCAAGGAGGACACAAAAGTGAAAAAGAGACCAACTGCATCGAAATCACCTTACTTGCCTAAAGTCCCATTTTCGAGTGCCCTAAAAGCCCCCACTCTTGTGGATAAGAAAGGAGGAAGACTTGATGAGATGTTGGAATTATTTAAGCAAATCCAAATTAATCTTTCCCTTCTAGATGCAATCAAATAGGTCCCAGCTTACGTAAAATTTTTGAAGAAATTGTGCACCCAGAAACGTAAATCTCGATCACAACTCTCGAAGAAAGTATGCCTCACCGAACAAGCTAGCTCTGTATTCCAGCACGCTACCCCTCCAAAGCTTAAAGATCAAGGTACCCCTATCATTTCTTGCATTATAGGAGACCTTCACATCAAACAAGCTCTCCTAGATCTAGGGGCGAGTGTGAACCTTTTACCTAGCTCGATTTATGAACTTTTTAGATTTGGAGAATTGAAACCCACATTGGTCACTCTATAGTTAGCTGATAGATCAATTAAGACACCACGTGGGATAATCGAGGATGTTTTGATCAAGATAGATGAGTTCTATTTTTTAGTTGATTTTTTAGTCCTTGACATAGAACTGAGTGGCAATCTAAGGCAAATTCTCATTATCTTAGGCAGACCCTTCCTAGCTACAGTAAATACGTGCATCAATTGTAGGACAGGAGTTATAGACGTATCATTTGGAAATAAGAAACTGAGATTAAATGTGTTTAGTGCATCCCAGGAACCATCAATGGATAGTTGCTTCGAGATAGATACATTCAAGGATATTATAGAGGAAGCAACATCAATGATTTTTGCACATGATTTTCGAGACACCCATTTGACGTACTTTGGAGTGGACGACTGTGATATGGAGGGAGGTAATGAAGAAGTAAATATTTTAGTTGATACATCAAGTGATGAAACTACTCCCCATTGGACAATCAAGTATGAGCCATTGCCTGCATTAGCCAATACACCCACAGCCCCATCATTAGAATCACCACCAATACTAGAATTAAAGCCACTTCCGGCCACACTCAAGTATGCATTCCTAGGACCTAATGACACTCTTCCGGTGATCATTGCATCAGACTTGATCCTAGATCAAGAAGCACAATTGGTTGGTGTTCTGAAGGAAAATAAAGAGACTATTGACTGGTCCATTACAGATCTAACAGGAATTGACCTCTCCATCTGTATGCACCATATTCATTGCGAGGCAGATGTCAAACCCTATTAAAATATGCAGAGGAGACTGAACCCAAATATACGAGAAGTAGTGAAGAAAGAGGTGGTAAAATGGTTAGACACTGGAATCATCTATCCCATATCTGATAGTAAATGGGTCAGTCCTACTCAAGTAGTACCTAAAAAAGTAGGTATTACTGTGGTGGAGAATGAAGAAA
Organism: Elaeis guineensis; assembly: GCF_000442705.2. NCBI lineage: Eukaryota > Viridiplantae > Streptophyta > Magnoliopsida > Arecales > Arecaceae > Elaeis > Elaeis guineensis. The sequence goes on from NC_025995.2 coordinate 106,225,629, forward strand.
GTGAATTGCTTCCCACTCACACACCATCTGGTTGGCGAGTGTGCATTGACTATAGAAAACTCAATGTCGTTACTAGAAAAGATCATTTTCCATTACTCTTCGTCGATCAAATCCTAGAATGGCTAGCAAGTCAATATTTTTTTTATTTCCTAGATGGTTATTCGGGGTACAATCAGATACTTGTATTTTCGGATGACCAAGAGAAGACCACCTTCACTTGCCCCTACGGTACTTTCGCTTTTCGACGTATGCCGTTCGGACTCTGTAATGCATCCGCTACATTTCAACGGTGCATTTTGACCATTTTTTTAGATATGGTTGATAAATATGTCAAAGTATTTATGGATGATTTTTTCATATTTGGAATCACTTTTGAGGATTGTCTTCATAAGCTCTCCAAAGTTCTTAAGCACTGTACGGAGACAAATTTGATTTTAAGTTGGAAAAAGAGCCATTTCATGATTCGAAAAAGAATCGTATTGGGATATATTATTTTCGAAAGGAAGATTGAGGTAGATAAAGCAAAAATTGAGGTCATCTCAAAACTACCACCCTCCACTTCGGTTCGACAAATACGATCTTTCTTAGGTCACGCTGAATTTTACAGATGCTTCATTAAAAATTTTAATAAAATATCGAGACCTTTGTGTAATCTGCTGGCTAAGGATACACCATTTGTCTTTAATGAAGAATGTCTACAAGCCTTCTACACGTTACGAACAGTCATGACAACAGCACCCATAATAAAACCTCCTGATTGGTCCTTCCTATTTAAAATCATGTGTGATGCTTTCGATTTTGCAATAGAGGTCATCTTAGGTCAAAGAATCAATAAGGAGCCACATGTGATCTATTATGCTAGCAAAACTCTATCCGATGCTCAATTGAACTACATTACGATAGAAAAAGAGCTACTAGCGGTGGTATTTGTCCTTGATAAATTTCATTCATATCTGTTAGGGTCTAAGATTTTAGTGTATTCTGATCATACGGCTTTGAAACATCTGCTCTCAAAGAAAGATACTAAACCACGATTGATCAGATGGATCCTTCTGCTTCAAGAATTTGATCTAAAAATTCGAGACAAGAAGAGTTTCAAAAATATGGTCGCTGATCATATTTCTAGAATCTTAGTTGATCATACGATGGGTACAGATGAAGTCAAGGAGAAATTTTCTGACGAACAACTTTCTGCAACATCCTCTGACCAAATCCAATGGTTTGTCCACATCATTAACTACTTGACAACAGGACAAGTTCCTCTCCATTGGACAAAACAGGAGAAGGATCGATTATTATTATTATTATTGGGAGTGACAAAATAGGTCAAACATTATTATTGAGAGGAATCCGAATTGTTCAAATATTGCCCTGACCAAGTGATTCAACGCTGTGTCCCTGAGGGTGAGTATCAAAGTATACTTATCTTTTGTCACTCTCATGCACGCGGAGGATATTTCAGTGAGAAGAAAACGGCCGCAAAAGTGTTACAAAGTGGGTTTTACTGGCTGACATTATTTAAGGATGCACATAAATTTTGCCTTAAGTGCTTGCATTGTCAGCAAACGAAAAATATTCCTAGAAAAAAACATGATGCCCCTATCTCCCATCTTAGTCGTGAAAGTTTTTGATGTTTGGAGAATCGATTTTATGGGCCCCTTTCCTCCATCCTATGGATATGAATATATTTTGATTGTGGTAGATTACGTATCTAAATGGGCTGAGGCTATGGCAACTAGAACGAATGATCACAAGGTGGTAATCAAATTCATCCAACAGAATATCTTAAGTCGATTTGATTACCCAAGAGCCATTATTAGTGATGGAGATACACACTTTACGAATAGGCACTTTGAAAGTTTAATGAAGAAATATGAAATCACTCACAAAGTTGTCATACCATATCACTCCCAAACTAGTGGCCAAGTGAAAATCTCCAACAGAGAGATCAAACGACTTCTTGAGAAGATGGTTAGGCCTGATCGAAAAGATTGGTCTGGATGATTAGACGATGCATTATGGGCCTACCGTACTGCATACAGGACTCCGATGGAAATATCTTCTTACCGACTCATTTTTGGAAAAGCCTGCCATCTGCCGGTAGAGCTAGAACACACATATTTTGGGCCATAAAGCAATTCAATTTCGACATGAAAAATGCGAGTAGTAATAGGAGACTACAATTGAACGAATTAGAAGAGCTACGTAATGAAGCATATGAGAGTTCACGAATTTATAAGGCTCGAACTAAGGCTTATCATGATCAATATATTTCACGAAAAATATTTGAACCTAATCAAAAAGTGTGACTTTATAATTCGAGGTTGCGATTATTCCCTGAAAAACTCCGTTCACATTGGGATGGATCATATGTCGTAACTCAGGTGTTCTCTCATGGAGCAATTGAAATCAAAGATTCTAAACAGGAAAACACCTTCAAAGTAAATGACCAACAATTGAAACATTATGTGGATGAAATTAGAGATGACGAGCAAGTTAACTCAATTGAATTACATGATCCAGTTTACAATAGAACTTTGGCTTGGTCTGGCTGAAGATCTTCAACTTAGTTGGAAGGCAACTCAATATTTTATTTTTCAGCTATCCAGTTTCTTTTTATTTTATAAAAATTTTTAAAAAGGATAATTAGCCAAGTTGGGAGGAGCATCATGATCAATGGAGTCAAGAACACACTAGCCCAGTAATGAACGACATCTTAATCAACATTACACACATCGAACTCAAGTGGTGTCCTTCTTTGTTACACTTTATTTTTGCTTTGTTATGATTCTCTTCTTTCATTAGGGACAATGAAAATTAAGTTGGAGGGAGAATAACTAATTAAGTTCTCGAGTATGGTCAGAAATAATTAGTTTTGTGCATCTAAATTTTGTCTCAATTTAAAGTTAACTAGGTACTCTAATCAATAAATGATTAACGGTCTAGATAATTTTAGAGATATCGAAGAAAAAATTATTAAGGACATCCAATTAATGGAAGAATTTAGATCAGACTAAATTTTGAAGTGATTCTAGAACCCTTTTCCTACCATCTCAATGAAGAATCTGCTTTATGGGGATATGGGTGGAAAGATCGAGATATGCAAAAAAAAATTATTATTTAAAAAAAAAAAAGAGATAAAATAAAAAAAAAGATTTTTAACATTTCTCGTTAAGTAACTGAGCCCCTTCGCCTAAGTAAGCATTGTTATTCGCGTCAAAAGGTGAGAATGTGAAGAAACCTCTTGTATAGTCAGTTTTAACTCGTAGTCTTTTTGACTTGAGTTAGTAAGTCTGAGGGGTGCCTTACACCTAATGCCCTAAAGCCAACTGGTTTAGGAGTTATTGGCCTAAAGCTCGCTATAAGAGTCAATTAGAAAGCTTAAGGGGTTAGGACATTGCACTGACTATACATGTAAATATTTCTTCAAAAACTAAGAAAAAAAATAAGAGGACTAAATTGTAAGAAGACAATAAACTCTACTTACATCAAGTTTGAGGACTTAAAGAGTAGAGTGGGAAGTCGGTGAAAGAAGATCTCTAAAAATTTTATAGCTAATATTCAATCATTAATTGGATCGAATTGATAATCCAATGAAGTATCTTTTTAATGATGTAGCTGGATATCAATAATAGTTAGGAATATCTAGGATAACTTTCAATTCAAGGATAATTTGGTGTACAATACTAATGTATCTATTTTATTCAAGGACGAGTAAAGTTCAAATTGAGAGGTGTGATGAATACTTAATTTAGGATGCTAGAGGCACTAAATATTATGATCATTAATATTATTTTATTAAGAATTTAATGCTATCTAGTCTATTTTGTAGGTAATTGGGAGTTTGGGTTCATACGATTCAATTTGGACTCAAATTGGTTCAGATTTGAGTGAACTAAGTAATCAGCTCTTATTTCAGTGTGAATGCAACTTAAAGATCAAAGGTCAAGAAGCAACCTCTCCAATCAAAGATCCAGAATAAAAGATAAATAAAACTAAGTGTGAACACGACTTATTGATCAACGGAGGAGAATCAATATGAAGATCCAAGGGTCCTTATTCACACTCCCATCTCTCTTTTCATAAAACTCTAGCCTCCTCACTCTATAAATAAAACCCCAAGGCCTCCCTCTTTTTCAATCAAGCCAACGCCTAAGTTTTCTTCAAGCTTCTCTCTTTCTCTCTCCCTCTTCCTCTTCTTCATAAGTTTAGGGGAGGTACTAACTCTAGCACAATATATTCCTCCATAGATCCCTTTTCCACATCCCATCAAATCTAGGAGAAGTTTTAATCCTAGTGCTGCTACCATTTCTCTATTACATATCCGCTTCCATCAATCTTTCTTCCTTGAAGTTTCTGTACCAAGCCTTCCAGCCATCCTGTCGCTGTCTGCACGGAGAAAGACGAAGAATTCAAGGAGACACATCCACCATTGGGCGCAACAAGAAGCTCAACTTGGTTTAGTTGTCTTATATCGCAATTTTATTTCTTTTCTTTATGTATGTTTTTTTATTAGATTAATAAAAAGTAATTTTATTTTTCATGCTTTTTTCTTTCTCAATTTTTTTTATAATTTATTATTATTATTTTTTTACGTTTTCAAAACAATCAACTAAGATTCCTGCGGATACGATCCTGACTCACTCTATCTACATAGTAGTGAGTAGGATTAATTTTGATGTGCTACGACACGCATCAGGACTCATACCCAATAATCGATTTATTCTCATTTAAATTTGACTAATTGAAATATTCAAACTCGGGACCAAAACTATTTTATATGGCGAGCTAGGCCAAAATCAAACAAGTTGAATCATTGCAAAATTAGAGAGGCATCAATAATGAATCCTAAAGGACTATTGCACCACAATGAACAATTGCAAGAGGAAGAAAGAATGCAAGGAAGTGCCAAAGAGGAAGGGGATAACGAAATCCTGAAGAAAGCTGAGCCACAATTATATGCCTCCATTTAGTAGTGAAGCTAAATTTAAGTGATACTAAGGCATTTTATTCAAAAACTAATTCAATATAAATATGAACTGATCGTCTGGCCTATTTCAACCTAGTTTAGCTTATTTTTTTGTCTAGCCAAAACCACGTCCAACAAAACAAAAACTAGGAAAATGGGGAAGTGGTGAAAAGGAGCTTGCTAGGGATAACATGCAGAGTACAGCAACGTCTAAAGTAATTACCAATTGCATGTTATAACGACTATTGTGACAGTTTGGAGGGGATCTGTTAGACATGTTCCTGAATTATCCTCTAGTCATTTTTCTATGATAGCATTCTACAATGAAAATAAAAGTTGTCATCTAATATCTATGATACACAATAGACATTCTTTTCCTTTTTTTTTAAATTTTAGGGAACAATAGTTTGGACAAATGACATTGTTATTTTTATTATTAATCATTTTCATTATAATGGAGAATAATAGCTTGAGAATAATTATTATTTTATTTCTCGAATAATCTTAGATTTGGGAAAGTAATGGCGACTATAACCATTTATTATAGTCATAAACAATTTCAGATAGAAATCATAATTACAGCATTAATGTAGCATCACTTAAATCTCGGTTCCCACTCCACGCACACGGACAGAGAGAGGATCAATATCTTCCACCAAAAAACAAGAGCGAGAGAGAGAATCAATATCACACGACATGACTACTTGTTATATGAATTCAAATCATCCATCCATTGGTCCACATCTTTGAACGTCCACTCCCCATAGGCTACCGGACAGGTGCACAGAAGTTGGTCCTCTCAACTCCCTTGTACCGAACCCTTCAAGCCCTTTAGACCTCAGCAAAGGTTCGAGATTATTGGATGGAGACGCACAAGCACTAAACTTACCATTGAATTGGTATCTTCCGACATCATATATACATGGGCCCATTAAGCATTTAAGGAATTGTAAGAGAAATTGGTGATTAGAGTCTGTTGCCGTGGAGCTTCGGATGGCTCTAGTCGAGAGAGCCAAACTGAAGACCAAGATGAGATAAGAAAGATTATCGAAATCTGCAACCATAAATTTACTTATTGGAGATTGTCAGGCATATTTAAGATTCTTCGATACTTAAATTAATCAGAACTTGAAAAGCAGTAAAAAAAATTTTTTTTTTTGCTCAAAAAAATTAACTTATCCGAATATCCTTTCTTCCTCTTTTTTTTTTTTTTTATATATATAGAGGGGGAAGGATCAGCCATTACATCCAATCTTTCAAATATAGTTATAGTATTAACGGGCCTAAAATATGGATAGTTATTGTATTCATGATAGAATAATTATCATGAATAATTATTGAGCCTATGATAGCAGACATATCATCCTATGGATAAATAAACAACCTAAAAATTTTTATTGGAGCCGAATAGCTCTTGGTTTTGTCGATAAATGATCGAGGAGTTAGCTTGATAAATGATCGTGGTTGAGAAAGTTATCTGTAGATAATCGAGGAGGTGAATCAATAAATGTATAGTTCAAAGAATTTAATTATCTCTATAATAGAATCATTTCACCACTCGTTCCTTCCATCATCTAATGACAAGTCGATATATCATTTATTATTAAAAGAAATTATTGTTATCCACATTTTAGTAAAAATATTAAATGAAAAAAAATTCACGGCCAATCATGATTAACTAGCTGACGTGTTTTACTGTTTTGAATGGGAAGAAGTTTTTTTTTTTTTGAATGATACATTAGTTTTTTATTAGATAGTTCAAAGCATACACAGTAGAATGGTCCTAATCAATAATTCTTTGCAATTATAGGCCGTTCACGTTGCGACATGGATCCCACGTTTCTCAGGGACACCACCACGTAGTTGTGCAAGTACATATTGTATTGGTTCAATAGCTTTAATAATGATGCGTACCTCTACACATCTAGCATTTTTCCACTTGTGCATTGCACATGTTTTTATTCAGGAGGAAAATTTCATGGAAGTTAGCCTTGCACCGCGCAAGTATGAGGACCATGCACACAGTAAAAGACATGAAGATCTAAAAACAATTACGATATTTTCTTTGTGAGAGATGCATATAAAAAATAAAAAAGAAAATACCAGCTTATCAGTGGTAAAGTCTTTCACGGTTAGAGCGAGTGACCTACCAAATTTTGTCATTATTATAGTGTAGATTGTATTAGTCAATTAGAAACATGACCTATATTTTACCGTTAGGAAATATTAGAAATGGTTGCAACAGTTATATAACTATTGTAACCCTAATGGGTACATGATTGGAATTTAAGTCGAAATAAAATGCTCTAATCTATTGATTTAAGTCTAAAACCCCTCAACCAGACAACTGCATAAAATGTACCATGACATTATTTGGCTAAGTGAAAAACAAAAAAACTTGTGTCATTCAAATGATTAATGGTTAATCTTTATTATTTTCAAATTTTTTTTGAAAAAATTATAGTGACACATCCTTAACTTTAGACATATCTCAAAAATATTTTTTTAATTTTAAAAAATTTTAAACCTGTCCTTAAAGTTTCTAACTAGCACCCAAATGATCCTCTGGCTCCCTAACTAGCTAACACAAACGGCCTGCCATTTCAAATGACCAAAACACCCTCCTCCTCTTTTGATATCTACGCATATCTTTTGACTGAAAGAGTTCGGGTGCTTAGAGATTTGTGCCATAGGTAATTTTTAGCATGGCTGGTACTAAGAATGCTTTAAAATTTGTACAAATAGATGAATAAAGTTGGAGTGCTTTGAGATCTGTGACCAAAGATGCTTTCAGATCTATGTAGGTAGATGAATAAATAGATTTGGAGTGCTTTGAGATCTATGAGGTGGGTGATCCTTAACTATAGGCTATATACTAAGGATACTTTGAGATTTATGTAGAGGTTTGGAGTGCTTTGAGATCTATGAGATGGGTGACTAGGCAACATACTAAGGGTGTTATGCAATCTATGCAGACAAATGAATAAAGGGGTTTAGAATGGTTTGAGATCAACATGATAGGTGATCCTTAACTATAAGTTAGATACTAAGGGTGCTTTGAGATCTATACAAGTTGATGAACGAAGGAATTGAGTGATCTTTAATTATGGACCATATATTAAAGAAGCTTTGAGATTTGTTTAAATGGATAAATGAGGAAGTTTGGAGTGTTTTATGGTCTGTATGGGTGATCCTTAACTATGAGCCATATACTAAGACTTAGACCTATGCAGGTGGATGGATGAATGAGTTTGAAGTATTTTGTTATTTGTAATCGGGTGAGCCTTAACTATGGATTATATACTCATGACTCATTGGTTCATGAGAAAGAAAATTTTTTATTGGAATATTTTTTTGGAAAGCTAATCCTTGAAAATATGATGTAAAAATTGATTTTCGTATGTTTGGTTGACCACGAGAAAGTGACATATTTCATAGTATTTTATGTTTAGTTGAGCATCTATTTTTTTGATAAAATTAATATTATATTTTTAATAAAGAAAAAATCTGACCTCATTCTATTCATGATTTTTAAGGATTTTCTTTTTAGAAAAATCTCAATTTCCTTCTTATGGGAAATCCAAGATCCCATGTTTCATATAGATTTTTCTTTTCTATAAAATATAAGAAATTTATCCCGATAGGAATATCATTTTTCGATCTTTTCTTTGAAAATTTCAAACAAATAAGTGGAGTTTCTTCATTGACTTTACTTTCCCCCTTCTATTTCCATCCATCAAATGCATCCTAAAGATAATGATTTGAGATCTATTGGTTGAAAAGATCTTCGAGACTCCAACCTTATTCCACACATATCAAGAGTATTTTTTTTTCTACAATCATTTTATGCCATCACATGGTGATCATGTACCATCACTTTATTAACAAAGATGAATCGAAGGGTTTATTAACAAAGATGAATGGAAGGGACATTTGTGGAACGATATAGAAGTCTAAAGTTGATGGGGGCGTCGTTAGGATTTATATTCTTTTCTTTAGGGTTGATGCAGGCCAGCCCCATCTAATCTTTTCTTTTTTGTTGGTGCGTACGTGAAATATCGAGTTCGTTAGGATTCGGAAGTTGCCTAGTCCCTTCTCCCCTCAATCAACGAAATTAGCAAAGTCCAACCTTATAATCTAATCACCGAATTCCATCCACGACGCCGACCCTACCCGGAACACCGCCGGTCGTCGGCCTCCTTCCTAGATTCCTATTAGGTGTCACCATCACAGCATGCCACTTGGCAGTGGCCCTCCCAAAATCTAATACCAATCCGCGGCCAGTAGCGGCCGGTTGGCCCACACGCTTTCCCTCACCCTTCACCAAGAGCTCCTTGGATTCCGGGCTCGTCACATGTTTCCCTCCCCTTCCTCTCCACCTCCACCCCAACCCTCAAGCCTATAAGTAGATGGCACCTTCGATTCCCTTCTCACCGTCCAAATCTCTAATCTTGTCTTCACTTGCTTCTAAATCCCAGTAGTTCATTCATTTCCTTCTCGTTTGCTTCTAAATCCTAATACTTTCTACATACACCCTCGAAGCCAATGGAGACTACTTTGATCACTTCCTCTTCTTGCAGCTACTCGCCACCGTTTCCTCTCAGGTTGCCACACCGACCAATGGGTCTCTTCCTGGGGAGGAAGTCACAGATGATCCAATTTGCCCATAAGAGAGACACCTACGGCTGGGATTATGGTGGGGGGCTGGTGGACGAGAACATGATCGTGCTGCGAAAAAGAATCCATGAGATGAAGATGGCAGAGATGAACTATGAGGCTCCATCCAATTGGATGGATTGGGAGAGGCGATACTACGCAAGCTATCAGTCGGATGTGTGCGGGATTGTGGGTCTACTGCAGAAGGTTTTGATGAACACAAGGCCTAGCTTAGCCATTGGGATGATGGCACTTCTCGTGTCTGGTGTACCTACGTCGATGGTCTTGATCTTGATGCATTTGATGGAGGCTTCATCATCAATTCTCTGCCGGATGCATCTTAAATAGTTAATATTGAATGATAGGGTAGACATTAAGACAAATGGGATTACTTTGTTGTTTATTTGTTTCTGTTCATTTGTATATGTCTCGATTTATCCCAGGATAAGGTTGGAGATCTCATGATTAGACTCTCCATATTTAGCTCTCTTCATCAATTAAGGGGCTATTACGTAATTACCTAGCTCTTCATTTTTAAAGTAGATTGATTAGCAGCTAATTCATTTTAAATTTGATTTAATCTCAAAATTGGTGTTTGCCTTTAAGGAGGGTGCGAGGGTGATTACATGCCCAACGTTGATGCTTGGGATGTCCTATCTCCCTGCAAATGAATTAGAACGTCCTGATGGTTGTGCCACGGCTATGCAGATGGAGTTGGATTGTTTAAGTAAATCAGTAGTCCATTGAAATGGTTTTCCATATAAGGTTCCAAATATTAGCTGGGCAGCATCCCCTGAAGCGAAAATTCAGTGCAGGGGCAAAATGATAATTTTAAAATTTTTTCAAAATTACTATTTTATAGCAGAATTATTAATTAATCTCATTAATTAATACTAATTAATCCTACACTAAGATCTAAATACGATACAACAGCATGCATTTAAATTTGAAATTCAAATTTGAAACAATAAACTTTTTACTGTACTGTGTTCAGAACACATCACCTTTTGCGGATAGTCGATCACCGCAATCTAATCACCGTCGGGGGACTCTGATCGTCACGTCGCGGCCACACTAGTGTCTGACCTCTGCGGATCGTCCACACGAAGCTCCCGTCTGATCGGCTCCTCACGAATGCTAGTTCGTGATTTCACCCTTTTGATGGCTGATATTGATTGAACTCCTTCGATCGATGTGTGCCGACTCCTCGGATGCTCCGGATCGTCTGCACGGTTGGTTGAGAGGCTGATGGATCTCTCCCTGAAATTTGGTGGACTCACGACACTCGTGGCACACCAATCTCACTTTCCGAACCCTAGGTAGAAACCCTAGGGTACACACCAAAAATCCTGCGCCCACTTCTCTCTCCTTTTTCTCTTCTCTCGGTAAATTTTGAACACTTCAAAATTTTTTCAGAACCTCTCCACGCCCCTTATCTCTTCTTTCTTTTTTTTTATTGCCCACGCCCCCTCCCTTTCTCATTTTATAAAACATCACAAGAGATGTTGAAAGTGTGTGAGTGGATAAGAAGAGGTGGTTGCTCACTTAAATTCAAATCAAATTTGAATTCAAGTGTCAACCAATCTTATCCTCATCCATTTGTGCAAGAAAGAAGAGATGGCGTGGCCTATTTTTTTTTTCTTTTTGTGCGTGGAGACTTTCACGAGAAACCATTTCTCGTGTGGAATATGGGGCACACAAAAGAGGATAAGCTGGCGCATGGTTATTTGGTTATCCATTCAAATTCAAAATCCCTTTGAATTTGGATGGGTAACAAACCAAGTTAATCCAAATAATTGGCGCACAGAAACATGGGCGTGAGAGAGCTTTGCGTGGGAGAAAATTCACGAGAAAATTTCTTCTCGTGAATTCAAATGGGTGCAAGGAAGTTGGGTGGCGCAGAGAATTTAAAACAAGGTGGTTTGATTCAAATTGAGCCAACCTAATTAAAATAGATTAAGCACAATTAGACCAGATTAAACCCAACACAATTAGGCTTAATTAGGCTCAATAAAATCCTAATCAAATCAGGAATTAACTAAGCCAACCTCTGATCAAATCAGGGACTAAACCACCTTAGCAATTAGATCAACACTTAACCTAATCGGATCAATCCAAACTGAATCCAATTCAATTGGACTTGATTTAAAAATAATTACTCAATCAAATTGAGTTAATTAGCGATCAAATCACTAATTAAATCTTTCATAAATATTGAGTCCAAATCCGATGGGCAATTAGGCATCAGAGACCATCGATATGAAATCCTGATCAAAGAGTTCGAATTTCAAATTCAAATTTGAAATTCAAAATTTTGATCCCGGTACCCAAAATGTGTGGAACTCATGATCAGAAAATCTTAATTCTCAATCATAGAGTTCCAGACATATAAGACTCATAATCAGCCATCAGATCAGAAAGAAACCTCTAATGTGTGTGACCCCACAGGTTCGAACCTAAGCCGGTAGCACAGGAACCAATTCCTGTACTAATTGAAGTGACCATCTAGCAATGGTACCCGACGACCGGATAGGTCGAATAGTCGCAATCGCAACATTCAGAACCTACGTGAATATGGTTACCATATAATTCATCCCTTTTGACCTCTGTGTTTAGGACGACTCAGGATTAAACTGTCAACCCTGATGAGATTATCCGAATCGTGCTCAACTCAATTAGTCCTGTGACTCCTCACTAAGACTACCCTGGCCAAGGTTTTGCTAAATTGAAACACGACTGTACACAGCTCCTAAACTGGAGTGGTCAATTCCATCTTGACACACGCACCGACAAGTCAAGTACTTGACTACACCCAGCAGCCTTCCGTCACTGAATTAGAAATTCAGGTAGTCCAGTGCCTAAGTGCAGTGAGTTGCTTGCAAGTCACCGTGGCGGTCTCAGATCGGAGGGACATTTATACCCATATCCCATCGGAGCAAATCTTGACAGCAGAAATAGCTCCGGAGTCGGTCACGTTCAGTGTAGATGTACCATTACATCTCACCTGTATGCCATATCAGTGTCTCCACACTCCTTGGTTATGAGGATAACCAACCCATATGGCACACAACGACCTATGCTCGATAAACGTTGTCGTCCTTGGTAACAACGTATCATTTGGTCGTAAACAGGTTTAAGAACTAAGCGACAAATCTTCTTTTGTCGAGTCTAAATAGTCCTAAGGACTTCACCACAATATAGGAGTTCATTAGAAGATGAAACATTTGTGATGAAAAAATATCAAAATAATTTTTATTTATTTATAATTCATGTACTAATACAAAAGGAGTACAACCGTCAACAGGCTGACGATTGGCTTTGGGATACTATTTTCAACACCCCAATCCCTCCTCCTTCCTCGAAGTTTTCAAGTTGTTTAAAGAAGGCAAGTGCAGGAATAGTTAGTTCGCATTCAATCATGTCCTTGAGATGCTATAACGTAGAGAAGATGTACCATTCTATTAATGTTGAAGGAGGAAAGTTTGTCGCAAATAAATATCTAGTAAAATTAAATTTATTAAATCAATCTGATAAAAATACATCTATATAAATTAAAAAATAAAAATATATAAAAATTTTGAATAAAATATTTGATGCATCAGTCCAAAAAGTTATTTTCGTATGATTAAACGAATATACTTTCTACAAACTCTATATAGTCCTATAATATGACTCTTGTACAAACTCAATGTGCACGATAGTGCTTCCCCCGACCAACCATCGCAAAGCCTCTAAATTTGAATTCATATTGCAAATGTTAGCTCGTATGTTGTCCCATGAAATTATTAGTGCATTGTGGTAACCACTGAGGATAATATGTTAGTCTTGTAGACTTCTATGATTGGAGTTATATGCGCCAGCACAAAATAGTAAATGGTCCAATCAAAAACGACAAGCACTCAAAGAAAATTAGACAACTTTAAATAAAATTAATCATGTCTTTGTTTTCATAATTTTGCCCTCTACTGTCCAACTAGGGCTTTAGATTCCGTATCCTTTTGTGCATGTCAATGGTATGACCATAATCCATCTAATTTGCATGGGTAAGAAAGATTCATAACAAAAAATTTAGTATTTCCAAATAATTCAAAAAATAAAAAATAAAATTATCAAAAATTCAGAAATAGTTCATAAAGTTAAAATTTTAATTTTTCTATTTTATTTATCTATTTTTGTAAATTAGTTAAATTAAATTATTTGAGAAAAAATAGATCTGTGATGTTAAAAAAAAAAACTAAAAAATTAAGCTGATGGATCTACTGTAGAGAATTATATTTATTTATTAAAAAAAATATAAAAGATAGAAATAATTAATAATAGAAATCCGACACCAGCAAGAATATTTGGTATCATTGGATTATAGCATATAAAAATTTATTGAATTAGTTCTAAAATAACTTGTGAACAAATTGTAAAATCATGTATAACTGAAAAATAATCGGATATTCTGTATTGATTTAACTATTAAAAAACTACATCTTGCCAAAAGAAAAATTAAAAAATAATTTTAAATTTCTAAAACTAAAGGGAAAAAAAAATTGTCACCTTGGGTAAACTCAGCTGCCAATATCGTCCCGCTAGGTAATGGACACCATCAGATCGGAAACTTGGGTAGCCGTCGACACCAAAGCTAATTAATTGCCTCGTCGGCTAGGGCGTAGCCGCGAAGCTACCTAATAACGTCCCGTTCTAGTAACATACATCAAAAGTACATCCAGCAGCCGCCCAGTACTACCGCCATCTGTCTGTCTCCTTCCCATGCGCCAGCCACGTGTCGCGATTACAACAGGCAATAATTTCTCGCCACGGACACGTTTCTGTTCACCAACACGCTTTCTCCCGGTCCCACGATCCGTGTCACGTGGCCCCCTCACTCCACCCACGCCTATTTATACCCCTAGGTCCCCAACTCCACGGGTAAACCCTCCCAACCCTCTTAGCTTCTGGTTGAATTCGATCTTTTGTTCTCTTCCTTGGTCTTTAGCAAGCATCTCTTCCTCTCAAACCAATGGAAACTTCCATCATCACCTCCTCACTGCACCGCTCTTCACCATTTCCGGCCAAGCCACGCGGACGCACCGCTCCTTCCCTTAGGAGGAAGGGAAAGGCCGTCCGATTTGCCCACAAGAGGGACACCTACGGTTCCGATTTCGGAGGCGGGCTCGTCGACGAGAACATGATCGTGCTCCGAAAGAGGATCCATGAGATGAAGATGGCGGAGACGAACTACGAGCCACCGTCCGATTGGATGGAGTGGGAGAAGCGGTACTACACGAGCTACGACTCCGACGTGTGCGAGGTGTTGGGTCTGTTGCAGGCGCTTTTGATGAACACCAGGCCCAGCTTGGCCATTGGGATGATGGTACTTGTTATGTTGAGTGTACCCGCATCGGCGATCTTGATTTTGTACCACGTGATGGAGGCAGTGAGGTCCATTCTCTCATGATTGGATCTCAGTTGATCAATACTTTGATGGCGGAGATTAGTGGATGTGTATAAAGAGTATAAATTTATTCATAGAATAGACTATTCTTGTTCATTTGTTTATACCTTTACGCCAGCCAGGTCGGATGGTATTCCTGTTTTTTATATTTAGGATATATTTTATGTTCAAAGTTGCAGATTTGAGATATGACGAGAATTTTGGGAACAAGGAGTGCATAATTTATCTAATGATCTCATAATTATGTATTTAAAAAGGATTCTGGACGTTAAGAAGATCGGTTAGGACCGGATGTTAAGGGTCTGGGTTGCATCTTTCGTACAAAGTGATGATTATTCTTCTTCCATGATATCAATCATTGAAGTATATTTTATATAAATTTTAAAATATTTTTAATTTATTTTTATTTATATAAATTTTAAAATAATCATTGTGCAATCGGACGACGAATTCATGTAAAGTGAATCCTTCCGCTGCCCAATGATGCCACCCCTGCCATGTACAGACCCTGCAACCTAACCATCTAACGACACCTTGCTGTTTGGGAGCCCAAGACAGCCGCCCATACAAAGTTTCAACTTTTTGCCTTTTTTTCATTGTTTTTCTAAAGTCTGATGCCTATCCGTTGTCCAGCAATTTTCCTTTGTCATTGTACTTTTCTTTGCTTTGGGTTGCGCTCTTTTTCAAAATAATATAAAAAAAAAATTTAAATATCAAAATATATCAAAACAAAACTTATTTATCAAACTAATGCAAAAGAAAAAAATATCATTTTGAATGACGTTTTTTCCTCTTCCACGTCACCCCCCATTTTCACGATGGCATCATCCCAAAAAAAAAAAAAAAAAAAAAAAAAAATCTTCATTTGGAATGGCATCTTTAAAAACGCCATTTTGAATGGCATTTTTAAAAACGCCATTCAAAATGGCATTTTCAAATTTTTCCACAAAAAAAAAGAAAAAAAATCGTGAAAAAAATGAAAAAATTGGTTTTTTAAAATTTAAAATTAATTAATAAATTAAAATTATAATTTTGATTGAAATTAAAAATATAAAGATTTGAATTTGTAATTCATTAAAAAAATTAATTTAGAATTTTTATTTAAAATATTTTTTAAAAGATGTCAAAAAAAATCTTAAGAAATAAAAAGAAAATTATCATAGAAAATAAAAAAAAGAGAAAGAAATATGAAAGAAATAAAAATATAAAATTTAATTGAAAAACATCATTCGAAATACTTGTCCTAAAAATTTTTAAAAAAATTATAAATTTTAAAATTTTTAAAAAATCAAAAAAAAAAAAGAATTATAATGTAAAAATTTAAAAAAATAAAATTTTAAAGATTAATTGAAATTAAAATATTATTTCAAATTACTTTCTCAAATTAAAAATAATTAATTTAAAAAAGATTCAAAAAAATTTGAAAAATATGCTAAAAAAATTTTATAAAAATATAAAGAATTGAAAAAAAATAGAAATTATAATTGTAATTGAATAACAAATTTTATAATTTTTAATTTTAAGAAATAAGAATTATAATTATAAATGAAATTAAAAATTATATTTTAAATAACTAAATTTATTTAAATATAAATTTTAAAAAAATATTATAAATAAAATAAAAAAAATACGTAATAGAATATCAAAAAGATAAAAATGAAAAAAAACTTAAATTAAAATTTAAAATTATAAAAATTATAAATTAGATTAGAAAAAATATATCATAAAAGAATAAAATTAAATTAAATTAATTACAATTTCTTTTTTAGGGTATTTTATAAATGTGACTTAAAAAAATTAAATTTGAATTAAATTTTGATAAAAAAAGAAATACATTAAAAAGTTTAAAAAAATGAGAAAAAGTTTAAAAGTTTAAAAGTGAAAATTTTTAAAAAGTCACAAAAAATAAGGATTATAAATTAAAAATTAAAAAAAAATTTAAAGTTTAATTGAAATAAAAATATTTTTTAAATGTAATTTATAAAATTAAAATTTATTTAATTAAAAAAATTTTCAAATAAAATTTAAAAATATCTTTAAAAAATTTCATAAAAAGATAAAGAATTGAAAAAAAATAGAAATTGTAATTGTAATTGAAGAACAAAGTTTATAATTTTTAATTTTAAGAAATAAGAATTAAAATTGTAATTGAAATTTAAAATAATATTTTAAATAACTAAATTAATTTAAACATTATTATTTAAAAAATATTTTAAACAAAGAAAAAAAATGGGAGGAAAATTTAAAATTTAATTTGAATTAAATTTTGATCAAAAAATAAATACAGTGTAAAGTTAAAAAATGAGGAAAAATATGGAAAAAAATTTTATAAATTGAACTTTAGAAAAAATAATATTTTTTTAATTAAAGGAAAAGAATACGTAATAGAATGCTAAAAAAAAAATGGAAGAAAACTGAAATTATAATTTCAAATGATAATTATTTTAAAATAAATAAAAAAAAGTATCATAAAAAAAATAATAAAATAGGAATTGTAATTATTAATTTTAAAGAAATTTAATTTTAATTTAAATTAAAAATTATCATTTAAATTATTATTTTTTTTATTTAATTTAATTTATTTATTAAAAGATTACAAATACATAATTAAAGAAATTAAAAAAAAAATGAAAAAAAGAGAAAACGCTATAGAGAATGGCGTTTTCCCCTCCCCTAACCCTTTTTCCCCTCTTCTTCCTTCTCCCCTCCTTCTCCCTTCTCCCTCTTCTCCTTCTCCCTTCTCTCTTCTCCTTCTCGATCTTCTCCGGCGTCTCTCCGGCGGCACGGCGGCACGGCGGCGAGGTCTCGACGGCGGTGAGCTCTTCCCCCCTCTCTCTCCCTCTTCCTCTTTCTCTCTCCCTCTTCCCCTCTCTCTCTTTTTCTCATGCCGGCGGTGGGCCGTGCGTCCCGACGGCGGGCCGCGCACCCCGGCGGCGGGTCCCGCATCCCGGCGGTGGTCCCCGGCCCCCTCCTCTCTCTCTTCCTCTCTCTCTCTCTTCCTCTCTCTCTCCCTTCTCCTTGGCCGCCGGCCACAGACTGCCGACGGCGGGCCGCGCGTCCCGACGGCGGGTCCCGCGTCCCGGCGGCGGGTCCCGCATCCCGGCGGTGGCCCCCGGCCCCCTCCTATCTCTCTCTCTCTTCCTCTCTCTCTCTCCCTTCTCCTTGGCCGTCGGCCACAGACGGCCGGCGGTGGGCCGCGCGTCCCGGCGGCGGGTCCTGCATCCCGGCGGCGGGTCCCGCGTCCCGGTGGTGGCCCCCGGCCCCCTCCTCTCTCTCTTCCTCTCTCTCTCTCTTCCTCTCTCTCTCCCTTCTCCTTGGCCGCCGGCCACAGATGGCCGGCGGCGGGCCGCGCGTCCCGGCGGCGGGTCCCGCGTCCTGGCAGCGGGTCCCGCGTCCCGACGGTGGCCCCCGGCCCCCTCCTCTCTCTCTTCCTCTCTCTCTCCCTTCTCCTTGGCCGCCGCCCACAGTCGGCCGGCGGCGGGCCGCGCGTCCCGGCGGCGGGCCGCGCGTCTCGGCGGTGGCCCCCGGCCCCCTCCTCTCTCTCTCTTCTCCTTGGCCGCCGGCCGTCTGGGCCGCGCGTCCCGGCGGTGGCCCCCGGCCCCCTCCTCTCTCTCTCTCTCTTCCTCTCTCTCTCCCTTCTCCTTGGCCGCCGGCCGTCTGTGGCCGGTGGCGGGCCGCGCGTCCCGGCGGCGGGTCCCGCGTCCCGACGGTGGCCCCCGGCCCCCTCCTCTCTCTCTCTTCCTCTCTCTCTCTCTCTCTTCCTCTCTCTCTCCCTTCTCCTTGGCCGCCGGCCGTCTGTGGCCGGCGGCGGGCCGCGCGTCCCGACGGCGGGCTGCGGCCCCCTCCTCTCTCTCTTCCTCTCTCTCTCTCTCTTCCTCTCTCTCTCCCTTCTCCTTGGCCGCCGGCCACAGACGGCCGGCGGCGCCCCGGCGGCGGGTCCCGCATCCCGTCCTTGGCCCCGGCCCCCTCCTCTCTCTTTTCCTCTCTCTCTCCCTTCTCCTTGGCCGCCGGCCACAGACGGTCGGCGGCGGGCCGCGCTTCCCGGCGGCGAGCCCTGCATCCCGATGGTGGGCCCGGCCCCAGCCCCGGCTGGTGGTGGGCCCGCGCCCCGGTGGCCAGGGCGGGCCCCGCGCCCCGACGGCGGTCCTCAGCCCCTCGCCTCTCCCGGCGGTGGGCCCCGCGTCTCGGCGGTGGGCCCAGACAGTTGGTGGGGCCGCATGCCCTGACGGTGGGCCCCGCGTTGCGATGGCTCCGATGCGATGGGCTGCGATGACGGTAGGGAATAGGGTCATGATCTTCGTCGCTGTCCTAGGATATTTCAACATACTTCAACTTCAAGCAGTGGAAGAAATTGAAAGCTTCGACAATTTATTGTTGTCATTGTTTTATGAATTACTGTGGGATTGTATTTGAATTTTCGTGTTTAATATGTTGGGATGAACTGAATTTTGTGTTTAAGTTGTATTTTATGATAATATTATATTTAAAAAAAATTAAAATATATTGTCTTATTTTTTTAATACATCTGTGATAATATTGCTTGAGACAGCGTATTATGGCTTACGATCCACGATATCTCGGTCCCCGAGACAGCAGCATTCTTACATTGCAGGAGCACCATCGATCATAGACTATTTTAGATGGCGGCGTAAGCATTACAATCTTATTTACTCTTTAAATTTTTATTTTAAAAATTATGTACGTTATCTAATTATTATATTTTATTGCAGGAGTCCAGACATCTTCGTCTACGACGATCCGATACAGATTTCTGGAGGACAGAGGACATCCCAGATAGAGTGTTAGATTATTTACAATATCTGAGATTTTATGGAGTATATCGGATCGGTCGTATAGAGATGGACGTTGGTCTTATTACTGCTTTGCTTGAGAGATGGCATCCAGAGACACACACATTTCATTTTCCATTTGGTGAGGCGACCATCAGTTTACAGGATGTCAGCATCCTTACTGGACTACCAGTTGATGGAGATCCAGTTACCGGAGTTGATCCCACACTTACCATTCCGGAGTGGCAGGCTTTGTGCTTGCGATTGTTAGGGTTTGAGCCCGACACACATTTTTTTGATCATTCACGACTCAGGATTGAGTGTTTGGATGATCGTTATCGTCATTTTCATATTGCGGATGATGCACCAGAGGAGATGGTGCAGCAGTATGTTAGGGGTCAGGTGCTGCGATTGTTAGGTGGTGTGCTGTTACCTGATACTTCATCGAATAAGATGAAGTTGATATTTTTGCCATTATTAGAGGATTTAGACTTCGCTCGTCGACTCAGTTGGGGCAGTGCAGTACTAGCTTGTCTATACCGAGCTATGTGTCGGGGTTCCTATACTGATCAGAACGAGATTGGCGGTTATCTTGTATTATTACAGGTACGTGAATTAAAATTTTTAATTTTTAATATTTAATTATATTTTACATTCGATATATCATTTATTTAATTTTTAAATTTTGCAGATTTGGGTATGGGAGCGTATGCCGACTATCAGTCCATTACGACCACGGGCGCCGCGACGTCCTTGTGGGACTTAGTCTTTGTTGTATTTGTATTTAGTATTTTTACATTTTTGTTGTACTATTTTTTTTTTATACATTTGACATTTTTATTCTATTGAATAATATTAAATATTGATTTTATTTTATATTATTTAATTTTAAATGATTGGATATTATGATTGGTGCATATGGATACACATACTCGAACGTGTCTCAGAACATTAGGAGAGAAAATGTTATGCTGAAAGGACTATAAAAATTATAACGTAAATAATAATATATCAAATGTTGTTCTAAAAAAATAAATATTTTTTTAAGTAAAGAAAAGGAATACGTAATAGAATGCTAAAAGGATAAAAATGGAAGAAAAAAATGGAAGAAAACTGAAATTATAATTTCAAATGATAAAATTTTTAAAATAAATTTTAAAAAAAATATCATAAAAAAATAATAAAATAATAATAAAATAAAAATTATAATTATAAATTTTAAAAAAATTTAATTTTAATTTAAATTAAAAATTATCATTTAAATTATTTTTTTATTATTTAATTAAATTTATTTATTGAAAGATTACAAATAGATAAGTAAAGAAATTAAAAAATAATAATAAAAAAAAAAGAGAAAACGCCATTCTCTCCCCTCCCCAAACCCCTTTTTCCCCTTCTCCCTTCTCCCTTCTCCCTTCTCCCTTCTCGATCTTCTCCTTCTTCCTTTACAAATTTAAGTAAAGGAAAAGAATACGTAATATATCATAAAAATGAAAGAAAACTAAAATTATATTTTTAAATTATAAAAATTATAAATTAAATTAAAAAAATATATCATAAAAATAGTAAATAAAAGAGAAAAAATGGTAATAAAATAGAAATTATAATTTAAAACAAAAAATTAACTTTAATTTAAATTAAAAATTATCATTCAAATTACTATCCTCATTAAAAAATTTAATAAATTAAAAAAAAAAAATAAATTATGAAAAAAATTTAAAAAAATTAAAAAAAAAAGAATAAAAAAATGCCGAAGGGAACGGCATTTTTTCCTTTCCCCCCTTCTTCTCTCCTTCTCCCTCTTCTCCTTTCTCCCTCTTCTCTCTTCTCTGACGTCTCTCCGACAGCACGGCGGTGAGCTGCCTCCTCTCTCTCCCTCTTCCTCTCTCTCCCTCTTTTTAAAAAAATTAAAAAATAAAAATTACCGGAAAGAAAGTCAAGGGGTCGACTCACAGAGTGTGGCAGCCAAAAATTTTGCGTGCCGTTAAACTCTTTTAGCCATGAGTCGATTCATAGGGTCGACTAAAAAATATAAATCTATTTTTCTTACAAAATACGCTTCCAAAAATATTGAAATTGCTTCTAATAGATTACACATCTTTTGTTCTTGCTTTTGAGACTTCAGAATCATATCTGATAAAATTATGATTTTTTTCTTCATTTTTTAATTTTTTAATATATTTATTTTTTGATCAAAATTTAATTCAAATTAAAATTTTTTAAATCACATTTATAAAATACCCAAAAAAACAAATTAAAATTAATTTAATTACATTTTATTCTTTTATGAAATATTTTTTTTATAATTTTTATAATTATAATTTTTATTTTTAATTTTCTTCCACTTTTATCTTTTTGACATTCTATTACGTATTTTTTTCTTTATTTAAAATATTTTTTAAATATTAATATTTAAATTAATTTAGTTATTTAAAATATTATTTTTAATTTCAACTATAATTTTAATTCTTATTTCTTAAAATTAAAAATTATAAACTTTGTTCTTCAATTACAATTAGAATTTCTATTTTTTTTAATTCTTTATGTTTTTATAAAAAAATTTTAGCCTATTTTTCAAAATTTTTTGAATATTTTTAAAATAAATTAATTTTAATTTGACAAAGTAATTTGAAATAATATTTTTATTTCAATTAATCTCTAAAATTTTATTTCTTTTAAATTTTAAATTATAATTCTTTTTTTTATTATTTAAATTTTTTTAAAAAAAAATTTATTACAAGTATTTCGAATGATGTTTTTCAATTAAATTTCAAATTTTTATTTCTTTCAAATTTCTTTCTCTTTTTTTTTCTATGATATTTTTTTTTTATTTCTTAATAAATTAAAAAAAAATTAAACAAATTATGAAAAAAATTAAAAAAAATTAAAAAAAAAGAAAAAGAATAAAAAAATGCCGAAGGGAACGGCGTTTTCTCCTTTCCCCCCTTCTTCTCTCCTTCTCCCTCTTCTCCTTTCTCCCTCTTCTCCCTTCTCCGGTGTCTCTCCGACAGCACGGCGGTGAGCTGCCTCCTCTCTCTCCCTCTTCTTCTCTCTCCCTCTTTTTAAAAAATTTAAAAAATAAAAATTACCGGAAAGAAAGTCAAGGGGTCGACTCACAGAGTATGGCAGCCAAAAATTTTGCATGCCGTTAAACTCTTTTAGCCATGAGTCGATTCATGGGGTCGACTAAAAAATATAAATCTATTTTTCTTACAAAATATACTTCCAAAAATATTGAAATTGCCTCTAATAGATTACACATCTTTTGTTCTTGCTTTTGAAACTTCAGAATCATATCTGATAAAATTATGATTTTTTTTTTATTTTTTAATTTTTTAATATATTTATTTTTTGATCAAAATTTAATTCAAATTAAAATTTTTTAAATCACATTTATAAAATACCCGAAAAAATAAATTGAAATTAATTTAATTACATTTTATTCTTTTATGAAATATTTTTTTTTTATAATTTTTATAATTTTAATTTTAATTTTTAATTTTCTTCCACTTTTATCTTTTTGACATTCTATTACGTATTTTTTTTCTTTATTTAAAATATTTTTTAAATATTAATATTTAAATTAATTTTAGTTATTTAAAATATTATTTTTAATTTCAATTATAATTTTAATTCTTATTTCTTAAAATTAAAAATTTTAAACTTTGTTCTTCAATTACAATTAGAATTTCTATTTTTTTTTCAATTCTTTATCTTTTTATGAAATTTTTTTAGGTGATTTTTATATTTTATTTAGAAATTTTTTTAATTAAATTAATTTTAATTTGAGAAATTAATTTTAAAAAATATTTCTATTTCACTTAATCTTTAAAATTTTATTTTTTTAAAAATTTAAATTTATAATTCTTATTTTTTATGACTTTTTAAAAATTTTAACTTTTTAACTTTTTAACTTTTCATCATTTTTTAACTTATTAATGTATTTCTTTTTTTATCAAAATTTAATTCAAATTTAATTTTTTTAAGTCACATTTATAAAATACCCTAAAAATAAAATTGTATTTAATTTAATTTAATTTTATTCTTTTATGATATATTTTTTCTAATCTAATTTATAATTTTTATAATTTTAAATTTTAATTTTAGTTTTCTTCCATTTTTATCTTTTTGATATTCTATTACGTATTTTTTTTCTTTTATTTAAAATATTTCTGAAAAATTTATATTTCAATTAATTTAGTTATTTAAAAAGTAATTTTTAATTTCAATTAAAATTAAAATTATTATTTCTTAAAATTAAAAATTATAAACTTTGTTCTTCAATTACAATTATAATTTCTATTTTTTTTCAATTCTTTATGTTTTTATAAAATTTTTTTAGCCTATTTTTCAAATTTTTTTGAATATTTTTAAAATAAATTAATTTTAATTTGATAAAGTAATTTGAAATAATATTTTTATTTCAATTAATCTCTAAAATTTTATTTCTTTTAAATTTTAAATTATAATTCTTTTTTTATTATTTAAATTTTTTTTATAAATTTTTATTACAAGTATTTCGAATGATGTTTTTCAATTAAATTTCAAATTTTTATTTCTTTCAAATTTCTTTCTCTTTTTTTTATTTTCTATGTTAATTTTTTTTTATTTCTTAAGATTTTTTTGACATCTTTTAAAAAATATTTTAAATAAAAAATCTAAATTAATTTTTTTAATGAATTACAAATTTAAATCTTTATATTTTAAATTTCAATCAAAATTACAATTTTAATTTATTACTTAATTTTAAATTTTAAAAAACTAATTTTCTCATTTTTACACGATTTTTTTCTTTTTTTTTATTTGTGAGAAAATTTGAAAACGCCATTTTGAATGGCGTTTTTAAAAACGCCATTCAAAATGGCGTTTTTAAAGACGCCATTTCAAATGACGTTTCTTTCTTTTTTTTTTTTTTTTTTTGGGACGATGCCACCGTGGAAATGGGGGGTGACGTGGAAGGGGAAAAAATGCCATTCAAAATGGCGTTTTTCTCTTTTGCATTAGTTTGATAAATAAGTTTCGTTTTGATATATTTTGATATTAAAATTTTTTTTTTATATTATTCTGGAAAAGAACTCCTTTGGGTTCGTAGCAGTACTAGTTTTTTGGTTTGTTGCTCCAGTTTCTCCTCATGGAACTCTTTTGCCGTGACAGATGCTGTTATTGTTGCAAACCCATTCCTCTCATTTCTTAACAAAAAATAAATAAATAAATAAATACAACCTTTATCCGATCATTGATACTATACAAACTTCGATTATATTATATACACAAAAACAAACAGCATAAATTAAAATTATATACATATGGATGCAGTATCTTTAGAGCATATAATTTATAGTAAAAATTTTAAATGAAATAATATTATCATTATGTATTTTAATAAGAGCCTAAAATTATTTATCTAAAAATGGACAAAAAAAGCTGCCTAGAGCTAAACTAATATGCTTAGGCTATGTTGAACATCGTTGTCAATTTTTAAAAAAAATATTTTTAATTTTTTAAATTTTTAATAACATAAAATATATTTATTTTATTTTTTTAAATTAAAAAATTACTTGATTATATTGAGGCTAAGAGGCAGCATCATGAGAAGATCATGGATCTTGAGGATAGAGTGGGTTTGGGCAATGTAGAAAATGAAGATGGCTATGACGGAGTTAGCCCATGATCGTCTATATGGACATAGGCTGGTAGATCACGTTGCTATTGTTATTAATGAAGAGCTTGTTAAGGGTGAAGGAGGAGGCAAAGTGAAGGAAAACACAAGGGAGAAGAGATGGGTCCAATGGAGAAGGTTGATAGCGAACTCGATCTGTCATCAATTTGATCGAAAAACTTACATGCTCAACGATGGTAACACCAGCAAGATGCTCATGCTCTACAGGCAGGTGCTTAAGGCAGCATGGAGAGATTGAGTGGAGGGTTGGGAGATATTGGATAGAGAGGATGGGAGAGGTGAAAATTCATTTTTTTTAAATAGAAATAAAATTTTTCAATTTTATTTTTTCAAAAATAATAAAAATTGTTTGAAAAAAATAAAATCAGGATAACTAAATATATATATTTTTTATATCGGATTCCATATTCCAATTTTTTGAAAAAAGGTATTTACCAATTTAGAAATCCAGTTTAATTTAGCATTTTCAGTCAAAAGTTAATTTATTCTATTTAAATTAACGATACATCTAAAGCCATGAAAATGTAGAAATATGAATCCATTTCATAGTTTGGTATATTTTTTATGACTGATTGTCAAGTTAACACCATCGATTACATCAACCTTCGTACTTTTTTTCGAAGCTCGTGGCAATGTTTCTGAAATTTAGCGTAGAACAAAAGGGGCGATGTACCTCGCATTCTAACAAAATCAGAAGTCTTTCTATTTGTAACAAGAGGTTTGTCTAGGAACCGCTAGAATCCCTAAGAGCAAGAGGGACGGGAGTAAACAATACTATTCAATCAATTCATGCAAAGCGTAGACAAATCTAACTATAGGTGGCAATATACCCTTCTTGGTATCAGGCATATGTATCCCGATCATCTCCATCTGTCATTTTCTTCTTTTTTTTTTTTCCTCATGGGATAGAATACTCACGCCACATGAATATGAATATAACCAACAAAATGTTGGGATGCTTGGCCAAGTCACTATCTCCACAAAATCTTTTCGATATCATGTGTCTGTAGTAAAAGAAAAAAAAATAAAATAAAAATAATTAAATATGTGGATCAATCAAAAAAAGAGTTCGTCTCCACGGGATATACAAGCTTCACTATGAAAAAAAAGAAAAATTATAAAAAGAGATCACACCCTCAACCCTTGTACGCCCAATCTTTCTCTCATAAGAAGTTCTTCCTCACAAAAGCTCTCTCTAGAAAAATCTCGTAAAACTCCTGAAATGACCGCTGTTCACTATCTGACAGTCTGCTTGAAACCCCCTGCTCCTGCTCCTATCGGTGCCTCGCCTCTGTTGCTTTGAGTTCTCTGCCGAATAAAACTATGGTATTGTTCTCTATTCACAGAACATGAGCTTTAAAGCCTTGAACCCGAGTGAAAATAGGAGTAATAGACTCCTTACAGCACCCAAACAGATCTCTGAACCCTCAGATCACGACCGGCAGCGCTCCAGGCCGTCCGATCGCACAATCGATCCATCAAAAATGCCATAGACCGTGAGAAACCTATGGAAAATGCCAGCTGGTCCATGATGGATCGCGAGAAATCAAGAAAAAACTTCTCGATTTACGTGGGTCCCTGTGGACCGTCGGTCCACGCACTGCATGTGGACCGCGTGGAAATATCTCGCGCAAGCCGCGCAGCATGCACCCGCACACTGGGCCGCATGCTGCCGCGCACGATTGCGCCACCTTGGTCTCCGCCGGCCTGCCGCCGGCCTCCATCGTTCCGATTTTTATGCCATCTTCAATCGAGCGTATCTCCATCATCCGATCTCCGTTTGGGGTGATCTTGGATTTGTTGGACTTCGTTCGTCATCGTGGATCTCGCTGTAGGCTTAGTGTGGACCAAATTTTGAGATATCAAATCCTAACAATCTTCACCTTGACTCGACATTCGACCTTCTCCTAACTCTGAGAGTTTCTGGATCTCTTCACTCCCATACCTTGAGGCAATCATCTGCTGATTATGGATGGACAAACATAGGAGTCGAGCCAGACCGTTCGATCCCATCTTCGTCATTTGCTATTCTCCTCCTGATTTGAGATCTGCTCGGGGTATGTTCTTGCAGTAATAAGAATCTTACCTTGCGATATCACCTTTCATCCTCCTGAGTCTTGCATCTGGCTCCCGATTTACCTCCACCTAGAGCTCCACCTCGCTCTGAGCTCCTCTTGGCTCCTGAAGCTCCACCTCGCATTGGGTTCCTCGTCAGGTAGTAATGTCCTCTTTTTTTCCTCCAGAATAATTATATCGTCGTACAACACCTTTCAAGATTCCTTTACCAGCTGCCATCCTGTAGCCTTTCGAATCTAGTCTGCTCAGCGAGATAAGATTTTGCTGAAATTGAGTATGCATCGGACCTCCCCCAATTCCCTCACTACACCATTATGTATCCTCTAGCTGACCGTCCTGATGCCTCTGATCGTACAGCTCGATCTATCTGACAGATAAACAGTACCCTCACTGCTCTCTAAGGAGTCAAACTGTTCTTCTCTACAATATACATGATAGGTGCATGCAAAATTTAAAATCCACTGCTGAAAAGAAGTAGATACCTCGTTAGATATCACCAGAGCATCATCCTCTGACTTGCTATTGGTTGTCGCTGCAGTAGCCCTCGTTCGATCACTGGGTTGAGAGTAATCTCTGGCTAGATGCCCCAACTCATCACACTTATAACATTTGGTTTTGCACAAGTCCTTGATCCTGGACTTGGACTGCCCTCATCGCGATCTCTTGTCGCTCCGTCTATTGCCTCCTACTCCTTCAGAAACCACCAAAACAGAGCTGCCACCTGAGCTCAAAGCTGGGTTCTTCCTCCTGAGAACCTCGTTCTAAAAAATCACCGCGGTGACCTCGTCCATCTTGATGGTGCTTTTTTTCACTAAAAGAGTAGTCACCAAAGACTCATACGAAGGAGGAAGCGATGCTAGCAAGACCAGTGCCCTGATCTTCTCTTCAACTTTCTCGCCAATGTTGAGGTAATCGATGAGGATCTTCTGGAAGTGGCTGAGATGCTCCGGCATGCTCTGTCCCTCAGTCATTCGCAGCTGGTAGAACTGCCTCCAAAAAGAGAGAGTGTTGGTGAGAGATTTCATCATGTATAACTTCTCGAGCTTCGACCATAGCATCGTCGGAGAAGTCTCACCAAGCACATGGATCACTACCTCATCTGCTAGGTACAAACGGATCGTACTCACCATCTGCATCTGGAGCCATCTCCAATCCTCCACTTTCATGATAGTCGGCTTCTCCTCGCACAAGAGAGCATCGATCAATTCTTGCTGGATGAGCACGTTCTTCACCCTTGCCTGCCACAAGGAGAAATTGCTCTTTCCATCAAATCTGTTGATCTCTATTTTGATTGATCCTGTCTTCTCCATCTTCAATCTTGCTCACCAACGTCGCAATCTAATACTACTTGTTGGAGATGTCTGGCTAGGATACCACCTCCACAGAACCTTTTCGATACCACGTATCCGCAACAGGAAGAAAGAAAAAATAAAATAGAAACAATTAAATACGTGGATTAGCCAAAAAAAGGACTCACCTCTACGAAGCATGCAAGTTTCACTATGAGAAAAGAGAAAAAATTACAAGAGAAGATCACACTCTCAACCCTTGTATACCCAATCTCTCCCTCACAAGAAGCTCTCACTTACAAAAGCTCTCTCTCTAGGAAAATCTCCCTGAACCTCTGAAGCATCCGCTGCCTGATAGTCTGCTTGAAGCCCCTGCTCCTGCTTCTATCGATGCCTCACCTCTATTGTTTTGAGTTCTCTGCCAGATAAAACCACGGTATCGTTCTCTGTTCACAGAACAGGGGCTTTAAAGCCCCGAACTCGAGTGAAAATAGGAGTAATAGACTCCTCCCAGCACCCAAACAGGTCCCTGAACCCTCAGATCACGATCGATAGCGCTCCAGGCCGTCCGATTGCACAATCGGTCCACCAAAAACATCGTAGACCATGAAAAACCTATGAAAAATGCCAGTCGGTCCATGATGGACCGTGAGAAACTAAGGGAAAATGCCCTTTTGATCCATGTGGGTCTCCGTAGACTGTCGGTCTACGTACTGCATGTGGACCGCATAAAAAAATCTTGTGTGGGCCGCGCAATGCACGCCCGCGCCTGGGCCGCGCTCCGTGCGTGCATGTTGCTGCGTGCGATTGTGCCACCCTGATCTCCATCAACCTTCGTCGCTTCGATTTTCGTGCTATCTTCAATCGAATATATCTCGATCATTTGATATCTATTTAGGATGATCTTGGGCTCGTTGAATTCCGTTCGTCATCGTGGACCTCGTTGTGGACTCAATGTAGATCGAATCTCGAGATATTAAATTTTAATATAAAATCAAAAAAAAAAATCGAAGAGATAAAGCAGCAACAACCGCCTGTGAAACTTCTTCAGGAATCTATTATTTTCCACATGGATACATCCATAGAGTTGATAGTCATGTCTTGAGTAATGATTCAGCATCAGGTGCACTTAAACAAAGCAAAACAAGCCAAAAATTACATAATAATTTCACGAACCCTAGTCATCAAACAGATCTTATCGCATAGAAATCCCTTGCCAACACCAAAGGAACCTTCCCTTTCCATCACCATCTTGAGGTAGTGCCAATCTTCTCCCGTCTTCATCACAAGGAACAGAACCTAAGAGGAGACAAACTCCGTGCTGCCCCCACACGTCGCCCTGCCGTGACCTTCGCACTTTAAGTTACCGTGTATCACGTTCCTCTGCCATGGTGGACACGGATCGATTCCCGTTTTTCCGTTTCCGAATAAAGGTAATCGTTTCCCGGCCCCTTTTTGCGTGTTCAAATCCTTCACGCCAAGGCTATAAATAATGGAATCCCTCTCAACCCCCATACCAAACGTTAAATTATTTTTGCTCCTCTGAAGCCGATGGAAACATCTCCCGCTTCTTCTCCCTTCCTCTCGTTCGCTCCCTTGCACCACCAGCAGCATCACAATTTCCCGTTTCCTTCACCGGGCCCCCACGGACTCCCCAAGAAGAGAAGGATGAGGCTGCTGACAGTCGGATGTGCATCGAAAAGGGAGGCCGACGGCTGGGATTTCGGGGGTGGGCTGGTGGACGAGAACATGGCGGTGCTCCGGAGGCGCATCCACGAGATGCGGTTGGCGGAGAAGGGCCACTCGCCGCCGTCCGATTGGATGGAGTGGGAGAAGCGGTACTACGAGAGCTACGGCTCTGATGTGTGCGAGGTGGTGGGCCTGCTTCAAACCTTTCTGATGAACACTCGGCCGAGCTTGGCCATTGGGCTGCTGGTAGTGCTCACGTTGAGTGTGCCCACTTCGATCATCTTGATTTTGATGTGTTTGGTGGAGGCATCACCGTCGATTCTATCGGGAATGCATCTTAACTAGTTTGTTGTTTGAGCTGGATGGAAAAAAAATGGAGATTCTTTCAAATAAACTGTTTTTTTTCCCCAGTACTTTTTGTTTTAAGTTGTGTATATGTATGTGTTGGCATATTAGGACATGTTGGAAATTCTACCAAGAAGTTGGATTATTTGTCACTGTTGAACTGGAGAGACCATGTTTGTTAATCACAAGGGAATGGTTAGAGCATATTTGTGGCGTCACCAATTCATCAGAGCTCCACAACCTGGCGAAGTTCTAGATTTTAACTGCTGGCTTCAAATAAATAATTACTTTTATCCAAAAATTATGAATGATGATCTGAGCTCAAATCTTGTCCTCTTTCTAATTTCGGAAAATAATTTATCACGGTTCTTGGTCATCTTGGAAAAAAAAAAATAAAAAGATGAATTTTAGCATACGGCCCTTTCTAAATATAGCTTATTTATATTTATCCTTCAAAAATCACATTTTCATATATCCCCTAAAATCGTTGTATTGTTTTGGATGGATACATTTCTCATGAGTTTTTTGGCCAACAATGTTAATAAATTAAAGTTATTTATTAAAAAAAATTATTATCCCTCACATTAATAGCTTCAAAAAATTTATAGAAAAATATGGCTCTTTTTGATACAAATTTAGTGTTGCATTTCTCAAACAGTAAAAAGATAATAATATTAAATAATATTAAAATTATTATTTATTAATACCGTCTTCCATGAATCTAACAGGAAGCATCCAATGCAAAACCAGAATAATTTGAAAGATATATATAAATAGCAAATTTTGGAGGGTAAATATATAATATACTAATTTGTATTGGGTAGATATCTGATCAGGACACCACCTCTCAAGATCTTTTCGATATCGTACAATACAGTAGGAAGAAAGAAGAAATAAAACAAAAAACAATCAAATACGTGAATCAGCCAAAAAGAATTCGCCTCCACGGGGCATGCAAACTTCACTATGAGAAAAGAAATATTACAAGAGGAGATCACATCCTCAACCTTCGTACACTTAATTTCTCCCTCACAGAAAGTTCTCCCTCACAAAAGCTCTCTCTAGAAAGAATCCCTTAAACCCCCTGAAGCGACCGCTGTCCAAAAACCTCCTTGAAACCTCTGCTCCTGCTTCTGTTGGCGCGTCTGCTCCCTTTCTTTCTCTTTCTGGGTTTTGTGCCGTCAAAACCAGGCCACACCATCTCTAGTCTCGCATCAGGGCCTTTTTAAAGGGTTAAAAACCAATTAGATTAGGTTAAGGACTCCTTAAAACACCATGAGAAAGACTTAGACCGTTGGATCATGACCGCAAGCATCCCAGACCACCTGATCACGCGTCAGTCCACGAAATAGGGCGTAGACAGCAAGAAACACGGGTGAAGTGCCACACGATCCACGATGGACCGTGAGAAACTGAAGAAAAATACCCCCTCAGTCCACAAGCCTCCCTATGCATCGTCTGGTCCATGGTGGGCCGGACTACGGGCTCCCAAGCGAGCACGTGGGCCTGGGCCGCGCCTGGGATTGGGTTGCACACTGTCGAGCCCAGGCTGCGTGCTGCCACGCTTGGACCACGCGTGGCCGCATTACCGTCGGTCGCCAGCAGTCCTCCATCACTTTGAATTTTGTGCCAACTTCTCTCGCACGTATGTTCTCCGTCCGAACTCCGTTTGAGGTGATCTTAGGCTCATTGAACTCCATTTTTCATCGCAGATCTCACTGTAGGCTCAATATGGATCGAATCTTGAGACATCAAAATCTAACAATCTTCACATCGACTTGATATTCGGTCTCCTCCTGACTCTGAGAGCTTCTGAATCTCCTCGCCCCCATACCCTGGGGCAATCGCCTGCTGATCATGAATGGACAAATATGGGAGTCGAGCCAGACCGCTCAATCCCATCTCCATCGTATGCTGCATTCCTCCTGACCTGAGTGTTGCTTGGGATATCATCCTGCAGTAATAGGAATCTTATCTTGTGATATCGCCTTTTATCCTTCCGAGTCTCCTGTCTCGTATCCGATCCACCTCCACCTGGAGCTCTATCTTGCTCTGGGCTCCTTCTGAATCTTGAAGCTCCACCTCACACTGGACTCTCCACCAGGTAATAATATCCTCTACTCCTCGTTTTCTCCTCCAGAACAATCCTATCACCGCGTAGCACCTTCAGGATTTCTCCACCAGCAATCATCCTATAGCCTTTTGAATCCAGTCTACTTAGTGAGATAAGATTTCGTCTGAAATTGAGTATGTATCGGACCTCCCTCAATCTCCTCACTCCACCATCATGTATCCTCCAGTTGACCGTCTCGATGCCTCTGATCGCACAACATGATCCATTCGGCAGATAAACAGTGCCCTCACTGTTCTTCAGAAAGTCAAACTGCTCCTTTCTACAACATACATGATAGGTGCATGCAGAATCTAAAATCTACTGTTGGAAAGAAATAGATACCTCGTCAGATATCTCCAAGACATCTTCTTCTGAATAGCTACTAGCTGTCGCTACAGTAGCCATCGTCCGATCTTTGAGTTGAGAGCAATCTCTGGCTAAATATCTCAACTCATCACATCGGTAACATTTGGTCTTGCTCAAATCCCTCCTAGACTTGGACCGCCCTTGTCGCGATCTTCTGTCGCTCCGTCTATCGCTTCCTGCTCCTCTAAAAATCACTAAAGCTGAGCTACCACCGTCTGAGCTCGAAGCTGAATTCTCTCTCCTGAGAACCTCATTCTAGAGTATCACCGCAGTGACCTCATCCATCTTGATGGTTCTCTTCCCTACTAGAAGAGCAGTCACTAAGGACTCATATGAAGGGGTAAGCGATGTTAGCAAAATTAGCACCTTGATCTTCTCCTTAACATTCTCGTCAATGCTGAGGAGCTTGGTGAGGATCTTCTGGAAGTGGCTTAGATGCTTCTGCATGCTTTGTCCCTCAGCCATCCGCAGCTAATAGAACTACCTCCAGAGTAAAAGAGTGTTGGTGAGAGATTTCGTCATGTATAACTTCTCGAGCATCGACCACAACACTATCAGGGAAGTCTTGCTAAGCACATGAATCACCACCTCATCCGCTAAGTACATGCGGATAGTACTCACCGCATATATCTGGAGTTGCCTCCAATTCTGTACCTCCATGGTAGTTGGCTTCTCCTCACACAAGAGAGCATCGATCAACCCTTATTGGATGAGCACGTTCTTCATCTTTGCCTGCCACAAAAAGAAATTACTCTTTCCATCAAACTTGTTGACCTCCATCTTTATTGATCATGTCTTCTCCATCTTCAATCTTGCTCACCACCGCAACAATCTGCATCTTTG
The DNA here is from genome assembly GCF_000442705.2 of Elaeis guineensis. Classification (NCBI taxonomy): domain Eukaryota; kingdom Viridiplantae; phylum Streptophyta; class Magnoliopsida; order Arecales; family Arecaceae; genus Elaeis; species Elaeis guineensis. The sequence continues at coordinate 106,259,888 of NC_025995.2, forward strand.
TACCGTCTCGCTCTAATACCACTTATTGGATGGATGTTTGATCAGGACACCACCTCCCAGGATCTTTTCGATACCGTGCAATGCAGTAGAAAAAAAAATAAAACAGAAAATAATCAAATACGTGGATCAGCCAAAAAGGGCTCGCCTCCATGGGGCATGCAAACTTCACTATGAGAAAAAAATATTACAATAGGAGATCTCACCCTCAATCTTTGTACACCCAATTTCTCCCTCACAGAAAGTTCTCCTTCACAAAAGCTCTCTCTAGAAAGAATCCCCTGAACCCCTGAAGCGATCGCTGTCTGCTGTCCGCTATCCAAAAACCTCCCTGGAACCTCTGCTCCTGCTTTTATTGGCGTGTTTGCTCCCTTTCTTTCTCTTTCTGGGTTCTGCACCGTCAAAATTGAGCCACACCATCTCTAGTCTCGCATCAGGGCCTTTTTAAAGGGTTAAAAACTAATTAGATTAAGTTAAAGACTCCTTAAAACACCCTGAGAAAGATTTAGACCGTTGGATCATGACTGCAAGCATCCCAGACCACCCGATCGCACGTCGGTCCATGAAATAGGGCGTAGACTATGAGAAACATGCGTGAAACACCGCGCAGTCCACGATGGACCGTGAGAAATCGAGGGGAAACACCCCCTCGGTCCACAGGCCTCCTTGTGCACCGTCCGGTCCATGGTGGATCGGGCTACAGGCTTTCAGGCGAGCGTGTAGGCCTGAGCCGTGCACACGGGCATTAGGACACCACCTCCTAGGATCTCTTCGATACCACGCAATGCAATAGAAAGAAAGAAGAAATAAAACAGAAAACAATCAAATATATGGATCAGCTAAAAAAGGCTCGCCTCCATGGGACATACAAATTTTTCTATGAGAAAAGAAATATGACAAGAGGAGATCTCACCCTCAACCCTCGTACATCCAATTTCTGCCTCACAGAAAGTTTTTCCTCATAAAAGCTCTCTCTTTAGAAAGAGCCCCCTGAAACCCTGAAGCGACCGCTGTCCGCTGTCTAGAAACCTTCCTGGAACCTCTGCTTCTGCTTCTGTTGGCGCGTCTGCTCTTTTTCTCTCTATTTTTGGGTTCTGTGCCGTCAAAACCGAGCCACACCATCTCTAGTCTCGCATCAGGTCCTTTTTAAAGGGTTAAAAACCAATTAGATTAGGTTAAGGACTCCTTAAAACACCCTGAGAAAGACTTGGATCGTTGGATCACGACCGCAAGTATCCCAGACCACCCGATTACATGTCGGTCCACAAAACAGGACGTAGGCCGTGAGAAACGCACGTGAAACGCTGTGCGGTCCATGGTGGATCTCGAGAAATTAAGGAGAAATGCCCTCTCGATCCACAGGCCTTCCTATGCACCGTCCAATCCACGGTGGACCGGGCTACAGGCTCCCAGGTGAGCGCATGGGCTTGGGCCACGCTCGCATGCGTGCCTGGGCCTGGGTCAGGCCCAGCGCTCGCCCGAGCCTGGGCCGCGCGCTGTGCGCTGGGCCATGCCCTACCGTCGGGCCGAGTGTTGCCGAGCCCAGTCTACATACTACCACGCCTGGGCCACGCGTGGCCGCACCACCGGCGGTCCTCTGCCGCTCCGAATTTTGTGCCAACTTCTCTCGTGCGTATCTTTTCTGTCCGATCTCCATTTGAGGTGATCTTGAGCTCGTTGGACTCCGTTTTTCATCGCGGACCTCGCTGTAGGCTCAATATGGACCGAATCTCGAGACGTCAAAACCTAACAATTTGCAACATATATTTTGCACATGCATAAAGAGAGAGCATCCATCTTTTTATGATTGTGTAGCTACATTTCTCTGCTTGCCCTTCTTATTTGTCAATGTAATTCATTTTTTGTCATAGGAGAGATTTGTCTAGGTTGAGAAGTGAGAATCTTAGCAAGATGAATGAAATATGGAGAATTGTCTGGCAATTAGTTTTAAAACGTGCAACTAGCCGGTTCATTCTTGCTTGGAATTCAATATATTTTTTTTTCCCCTCTTCTCCTCTTCCTGGTGCGACTTGGTTGGGAGGAATTAGCAAAGAGTTCAGATACTCGACTGTCCTAGCTTGGACTGGAGAGTGCCAGGGAAAAGCCTAGTTAGAGGTCAAAGTCTCCGTAATCACCTTTTTGGGGAAGTCTGAACTTGGGACTCTACGTCTCGGCCTCTACTTTCACCCAATCAATTATTAACTTGGACTATACCTTTCGGCTTCCACTTTCACCGAATCAATTATTCAAACGACTTCTTGGAACTCAAGCTTGGGGCTGCCACTTTCTACCAATCAGCACCCATCAACGAAGCTGAGAAAAGAATGTTTCATTTTTCGACATCGGTATATTTACGTGTTCATTCGCTTTCAGACGTTACCAGATCAAATCCATCATCATTGGCATTTACGGGGATCTTTCTTCTCATAATTTTGCCATTAGAATGAAGAAGAATTTCAAAGCAGAATATGGTGCCATATCTTTTTTTTTTTTTTTGATAGAAGTAGAAGCAAAACCTCTACCTACTATCTTCATTAAATAATTATAATTAATCACCAATTTTCATTCTGATTCTGGACCTCCACTCCTTCCAACCCTTACAGAAAAAGAATTTTAAATACTAAGATGCCTTAGAACCTTTACTGCTCGGAGGACTATAAGATTGCAGAATCTTTACATTCAAACAGGTAATACATGGCTTAACTTGCTGGGCTACAGCTTGGCCGTTGCAACTCCACATGGCAAGATGCTCCATGTGGTGCTTCCTAGAATGTTTGATCTAGAAAATTCTCAAAAATAGAGTCCACCCCACTTGCCGATGAAAGTTTGATACAAACCATAAAAGGAAACATCCAGGATATGCTGTGGCAAGCTCCCAAGAACACGAGGGAAGATAGCAAAAACTTGCCGGGAAAGCACGGAAATACTGCTGGAGAGCCTGAATAGAAAAATCTTCAAGTGTAAACTCTGCTAATAAAGACGTGAACAAGACTAATGGAACTGGAGAATGATCCAGAAATTAAGCCACCTTTAGAATCCAACTTCCTCAACTCATCCAACATCAACAAGCCAGCAGCCAACCAAATAATTTTTTTCTTTTTTCCATATTTCCTGGCTAGCAGCGAGGGAATCATTCCCTTGAGAGGAAAAAGCTTGCAGGTCCGTTTATCCCCATCTGAAATATCAAGCAGTTGGCCTGGACCCACGACAAACTTATATCCTTCCGAAACCACACAAAATACAATGTGAAGAAGTCACAACATAGCAAGCAAAAAGCTTACCGTGCCCAGGAAGATAATTTACAGATGAAAACTTACTTTAATTCTTTTTTTCCTCCATTACACAAAAATACATCTAAATATGATCCCCAACAGAACACACAGGTATCGTTCAACGCACCACCCAGTCATCAACTAATCAGTAGGAATTCCATGGGCAGTTGAACCATTCTCCTAGCAAAAGCTAATGCCTTCCAATGTTACTTACAGTCCCAAACAAGATTTTCCCCTCCAATGTTGACTCAAATAGGCAATCAGGCATCGCGGTACTGCAATCTTTATTGAGTTACTATTTGGACTTATTTGGTGCTTTAAAAATGCTTTCCTTGTAGTATTTGAGTTCCCTTATGCTTTCTTTGATATCATCCATAGCTCTATGCTTCTTTTCCTTCGCTGGTGCCCTTTTTTTTTCTGTTAAAAGACAGTATGAGAAAGGCATATATTCGTTCTGCCGTCTATCAGGATATGAAACAAACAACCATTGCTTTACATTACCATCATCAGAGTACCCATGAAGAAAAAGCACAAAAAGGTGAGAAAAAAAAAACATTAGCTCTACTTAATATCTAGAGATAAGTGATACTCACCAGTCAGAAGGCAACAACCACTGAACCATGCACAGATCAAAACGTGTGAAATTCGAGTCTACAAATTCAGATCAAGGAGCTTGTGCTTTCATTTTACAAAAACATACTTCAAACATCAGTGTAGAAGCCAAATTCATTCAACAGTTTGGGCCCAAAATTTGAGGGGCAATGTTGGAAAAAGTCTTGGACATAGAGTGCCATTTATTGAATACAGGAGATGGTGATAATTAACCAATATATATATAATAAACTCAATGAGGCAACTGCCCCATGATACGTACATATTTTCAACAACCAATAATCCACAGAACAAATATATACCATCCAACAATCAAGTTGAAGTACCGGGTTTGGCCACGTTTCATGGAAAAATCACATTAAATTATCACTAGTACTGGCATGGATTACCATCATTCTCCCTTCATGTAATAACACACCCATAGAGAACTTTTCATGGTTGATTTAATAGCCAGCTTACTTGTTTGTGTGAATTCATTCATCCAAATGTTTCAATTTCACTTATCTGATAGTTGCATCTTGGTCTGTCACAAAAGAGAGAGGCATGTTGACGTTCTGAAAAAAAAAAAAAAAAAAAAAACACAACCAGACACTCAAAACTGGTAGTACACAGTTCAACATATTAGGTTGTATATGATGACTTAAACCTAGAGGCACTGCAAATTTTATACCCTTAGTAATTAGAAAATTAATCATAAATTGCTAGAATACTTCAAAGACACCCACTTAAAAGCAGTCCAGCCCACAATTATCAATTTTCATTATTTCAAAAGACAATCTGACAATCTAGTTCTATCTAGGAATCCTTTATTTGTTGTTGTCTTGATAGTTTTGTAGTCCCTCTTTACAAAACCAGCCATTGGAATATCTCCCAGTTGGACACAAAACTAAGACCACTAGATTTGTTTATTTCTAGCCCACCCTTCACCTGCCTAGATATATTGTTAAAAATCCAGAATGATATTTTTGGGAGATTTTTTCTCACAAAAAAATCTCACAAAAAAAAAATGTAAAAACCTCACCAAAAAAAAATGTGGGACCCAAGCACCTGCTGTATTGATGAACCTACAAGGATACACTAATGAGCCATTTTCCCTGTTTTTGGTTTCTTTGGTAATGTTTTAACTTCTCGTGTTTATGGGAAAGTCCTTCTAAGAGTTGCATTTAGCATTAAAACCTCACCTTGAGAACCAATAGTCATATACAAGAATAAGCATTTCTTTTTGGGAATCAATAATTGCATACCCACTTGTGTTTCATAACTTGATTCTCAGCCTTAAACAAAAGAACAGTAATCAAGCATGTGTGAAGAATAATATCTTCTTTAATCTAAAAATATTAGATCAAATTTGCAAACATCCCAACTTTAAAGATCAACCTTATGTTACTGTCAAGGACTCATTATACATGATTCATACAAACGTGTGATAATAACAGTTTTCTTCTTAGCCATACAAAAGCTACTAGCCGTTGAAAGCAGTCATCATTTCACCATGGTAGCATAAGATTAAAAAGCTCCACTGACTATCAATATTCTAGTTGCTATGTTCATGCTTTTACATCCGAATATACATCCAACATTGAAATGTGATCAGGTAGAGTCCAAAAGTCATGATAATCTTCATAAAGCTTGGTTAAAAATTAGTTGATATAGTTTAAACACAATTTGACATTTAAGCTTGAGTTATCCCACAAAATCATATAATGTGCTTAGAGCAAAAAAATAACAGAGACCCTTTCCACACACCATGAAATAGAAGATGAACCACCATCTAATTCTGATTATTCAGATTAACATGCATCTTTGGCTTCATAGTGGAGGTCAGTTTTTTCTCTTTTTTTTTTTCATCACTTTTTTTTTTTTTTTTTTTTTTTTTGTGGAGACAGGTTTGGGAGGCCAGCAGAAGTAAATATTTGACGGCCTTTTCATGATTAAAGGATACTTATGAACTCATCATGGATAAACATAAGATAATCATAAGAATGCATTACCTTTGGGAAACCAACGGATGCATAAAGCCATGATGCTGCTAACGTCGACAAGTACATGAGGGAAGATGGCTGCCAGATTTGGCATATATTTCTGTTCAGAAGTCGACCAGCAAAAGTAAGAAAACATAACATAAAAATGATAGGGCGGCAATACAAGGTAGACTATATATGTATAATCAAGGAATCACAATGAATATAGAAATATGGAAAAATGATGATAATACACTGTGATTCCAAAGAAGGTACAAAATAAAAAGAGCAGTGACAGCCCCAAGCAATTACCTCATATGTCACAAAAGTGAAAAGCTGATTAAGCTTTCTTATATTTCCATCAGAGAAACAGAAGCCACAAACTGCAAAGGGAATTATATATATTTTCTCCTTAGAAGGCATGGAGTAGTCCCAGTTTTGGAACTCATTAAACTGGCACCGATCTGTATCTTCTTTCTTCTAGAGCTCGTTCATTGTTTAGACTTTTCCAATTTTATTAGAAAAAGTCAGTGATCCAAGATGGTCTATATTAGAGAAACTAAAAGAAAGTCATGAAATGGATAAGTTAATATTCATTTCTTACCATGTCCTCCCTAGACAGTCATATGAGCAAGTCATTGATGAGCAGCACAGCTCAATAGTGCTCATTCAATTAGTAAACAAGCTGAGCTTGAAATGTAAATTTGCCCAATTCCTTGTGTTTTGCTAACAATCAAGAAAATATAAGTATACTACAATATTTATGTTATTGGATCTAAAACATATGTTACTATTTTTATGCTCAAAGAATGCATATCGAAGCCTTTAAGGGATGCTAAGCTCTCATTGACCCCTTAAACTAGTTGCACATTAACAGCTTGAGCTCAGCTTAGAATTACTTGTGTCATTAACCTGAGCTTGAATTTGGCTAAGAATTGTAAAATGAGCAAAGCATGAGCATGGCCGAGCTCACTCAAGCTCAGCTCATGTCCCCTAATCCTAGTGTCATAAAATATCCACCTCAGGTTTATCATTTTTGTCATGCTCGCTTCCATGAACTGCTCCACTGCAAACATGACAGGAAAAGTCTTTATCTATTTTTACATACTTATAAAGTGGATAATAATTTTTTTATCTTCCAAAATTTAACATTGTACATAAGAATCATCAAACAGACGTGAAACAAGGCAAATGATTAATGACTTACTAACCTTTAAGAACAAAAAGTCCACATAGATAGAATTTCCAGCTAAAAGTGGTGTATCTGAGCCTACATGTTTCTTGACAAAGTCAATAACCTGCAACATGTCAGGGATTTCTTTCATTTAATACTTGCAGTTTAGTTACAAACAGCTAGGTATAAAATTGCATAAAGAGGAAAAAATCATGTCTTGTAGCATTCCCACTTGCATTCCCTACAAATAACATATACAAACATAGGATACCTGCAAATATGCAGTGACTTGAAGAACAAATAATGTAAAGAAACATTCAGGAAAACATATATGGCCTGTAGCAATTTTGCAAATATTGTCCATGATAATAGCAAGAACAAAAGTAGCAAACTTTCAGTAGCATAAGATGTGACAAATGACTCAATCATAAATGCCAACAGTGAGTCAACATGCCAAAAAATCATTAGAGTCTTTCTAAATCAAATCTTATTACATACAAATACTCTGATATCCTCTTTGATGAGTTCAATTATTGCAGGTACAAAAGGATTATATCATTAGAAGCCCTCAAAGAATGGTTTGAATTTGTTTGGCAAAACATAGTTGCAGTTTTAGTTCGTAAACTCATCAGCACTCCTTATAACATGCCCCAGAATTTGTCAAATATATCCATTCGAAACTGCTTTTATTCTCAATGATCATGAAGCTATAGCCATCTAAGAACCTTCTTGCATCCTTCTTCCAATTATTGATGACGGTACCTACATTCTCCCACTACTTTTCATGCTTCCAGTTAGTATCAACTTTTTTAATATCCTTACATTTTGTCTTAATATTCGTGCCAAAATTCACTCCTATGGTTTCACAATGCAGCTTCTGCAGTTTTGTATGTTGTCCTTACTCCTATAAACTAATATGAGAATGCTTTTTGCATTTTTTTTTTTTTTTGTTGTTCATTTGTTTCCTGTGGACAAGATCTCATTTCAAGAAGGACAACTGATAAAACAGGTTTTTTTTTTTTTAAATAATATATTAGCATTATCACAATCATTTCGTAGAGCAGATATACAAGTTATCATATTTTTGCCAGTTTGTAGTTTTCAAGAGGAAGCTTTTAATTTAAATTGCAGGAGATTACCAACTTACCATTTTCAAGTTTAGCCACGATAAAACCACTTCACTTATGACATTGCATGCTTGGCATGGAACAATTGGATATCACGAAAAGGGGTAACTAGCACCTAGCAAGAAACGCATCCAATAAAAGAAAAAAAAGAACTCAACTGAATCCTTCCTATGAGGTTTCGCTGGGAGCCCATTAGCCCCTTTCTCAGGTGTCATTGAGAAAGTTGAAGGCTTTCTTTAGAAAGTTTTGGTAACCTCGGCTCCCTCTTCTCCACCACCCCACCCCCAACTAAAAAAAAAACTACATTCACAACGAGTGTTCGGTGTTCCTCTCATTTTCTTTAAGAAAAATAACAATAAATCCATTGAAATTGATATTCTAGAAACTTTAGTTTGAGTTATATATTTAATCTTATTTACCCAAAAGTTAAAAGCTAATGGCATCATTACTTGCTAATCATTTCCCTTGACCATATGGACAGGTCGCTCATAAACAAGATTGTTCCCAGATTCATCAAAAAGACAAAAGTTGCACTCAGATAAAAGGTTCCCATAAAATTCGAGATTATCTTCACTGTCTGAAAGTTGAAACCAATATTCTGCTGACTGAAATGCAGTTCACTGTCATTTATCATAATGTCATCAGCTAGAACATATGTTTGGGCAGACGTTTGGAGTTAGATTACACAAACTGGCCAGTTTTTCATTGTATGTGTGGTAGTTGTCACAGATGTTTATAGTTACCTCTAGAAGTGCATTCCTTTTGAATGTTATCACGGCACTCTTACATCACCAGTTATTTCAACCAGCCCAATATTTTCCATCCTGAAAACATTGTGGACAGGACAATATTCTAGGAGCCCATGGTAGTATCCTGTAGGGTAGTTGCTTTCCAATATTTTCGACATATCCCAACAGATACCAGATCAAAGAACAAAATACATATATCTCGAGTAAGCATTATTCTTCCTTTGATGTTTTTAAAATTTTGGGAACCATGGTGATTATTATTTATCCACAAGGACCAATTATTTCTGCAATTTTTTATAGCATTTTGCTGACATAAATAATACGAAATTTCAATTTTTTAGTTACTTGATATAACTTAACCAACAAGGAATGCTCTACAAGATGCGAAATTATTTACATTTTTGTATCTATTTTTCATCAAAATCACAAAGCAAAATTAGTGTTGGATAGACTTGCTCCATTGTGCCAAAAAAAAAAAAAGTCTCATTCAAACTGAATGTCCACATTGTTCATCATCAACACTAAAAACATTTAAGATACTTACACTCATATATGCAGTGGATGGCACGTGCATGTGTGTGCCATATGTGTTAGAGGAGATAGGACCAGAACTAAAACCTGACATCCTGGGACCTTATTCTACAACTGGAGGCAGTTAGGCATACAGAGTATGAAATTGGAACAGCAATATAACACCAGCATATATCTTTATGTATTGTTCTCCCGTGAAAAAAAGGTACACAAGCAGAAAATAAGCCTTTGTGGAGATTCAAATACCTGGGTCTCTGCATCTTTTTCAGTAATAGTACTCTGTAGCACTCTCTCAGTCAAACCTATATTGTACTCAAGTTAAACTCAGTTTCACAGAAGAAAAATAATTAAGATAGAATACCTTTGCATCTAAAATGAAGCATATCATATCACAGACATACCACTAGCTGCATGATGGTCCCGACACCATTGGCCCATGTTATCCAAGGACTCCTTAGTCTGGCTAATAACCAAATCTGGACCCTGGGTAGAGGAAGTAGCTAAATCGTGTTTGAAGTCATATAGTTTAAGGAATGAAATACATCAAAAAGAAAAACTCCCAGGTGCAATTAAGAGCTGTGCACAATAGACATACAAAAAAAAAGAAAAAAAAAAGAAAAAAAAAAGAGAGAGAGGAGATAATGAAAAATGCATGAAAATAATGGAAAGGGTTGCATAAAGATTATCAAAGGGGGACTGAACACATTGAAAGTCGATCAAATCTTTTAGTTGCCAAGAACCCATAAGTCATTAACACATCTTTGACCCCTACTTGCATTTCCATGGACCCTAGCGTACTTAACTGCTGTTAAACCTAACCTGCTTGTTTTTCCTCAAAGCTGTAATCACATATTTAAGGGTTGACTTTCACATCACTGTTAACTGTCATATTTCCATGGACAAATATGTGGGATAAAAAATGCAGTTAATTAGTTTCTCAGGTGTACAGCTTGATGCTAGATGCTAAGTAGAATGATTTGTTTAAATAACATTTAACTACAAAAAAAATCTTCAGGTTCAGACAGTTAAAGATAAAATACGAAGTTTTAGCAACTTATTTTTAGATCTTGCACTTGTTATATATCAGATCTCTATGCAAGAAAAAAAAGGCTGGGATTAAAAGAGAAATAAAACATGGTGTAAATGCAAGCACATCATTGATATGATGAAAAAGAAGATGACAAAGCATGAGTTTAAAGAAGATAAACATCCATAGCAAATAAATCACCTCTACTGATTTGGCTAGTTTACCATCTGTTATAACACAAGCAATCTCCAATATCCGATCAACTTCAATATTCAAACCTAGTGGTGCACAAAGCAGACGGTAAAAAGACATGAGAAGTAGTTAACGCAATTAGAAATGAAGTTATTGACAGAAGCAAAAATAGTATTTATAGCCTACTCAAGACAAGATAAAATTTTCCAATAAATTACCAGCAAGCAAATCGCAATGCACTTCTAGAAAGTAAAGTATTATACCTTCAAACACTAATATTAAAAAATCAGAATATTTTAAAATTGACTTGGAAACATTCCTGTAAGTCTACCATAATAATATCAATATTCCTTGGTTTACAATCTTGTCCATCCCAACCAGAACAGAACTGGCCTTTCATTTTCCTTGTTCATCCTTGTCCCTGTTACTTTCCCTTTCAATTTGTATTTTCTGTTACTTTTCTTCTTTTTCTCCCTTTCCCTTTTCTACTGCATGTTTCATTCTATATGTTCCCTCTTTTTCAATCTCTCTTTTTCCTCATCTTCTTCCCGTGTTTCATGCTCAAACAAGATCACCTACATCAAGTGCTTCACCTACAAATTTATAAGCTCCTGATACCTGGGAATTGTCAAGTTCTCTTGAAGCTTAGTTACTGGGAAAATGCCACAAGACATGTAGCCTATGTTGCACCGCAAACATCTGTGAAGGTCCACAAGATGTATTATCTGTTATAATTTGGCTACTTTTCCTTGGCATGCATTTGTGTAGTCTGCCAGTTTTATCAGGGCTCCTTCATTATCCTCAAACTATTAAAAAGTTTAAGTATCTTAGCTTTAGCACCTCGAGTTTGTGTTCCTTACGAGTTTCCTTATTCCCACCACTCTTTTGAAATAGCCAATTGGTTTGCTTGACACATCGGAATTAGCAAATAAAACTTTTGGCCAAATCATAGTGAATATATAAGCAAGGAACAAGAACTCGTTCTAGATGAAGAGAAGTGCAAAAACTTATTCAAGGACATCCAACCCACATAAATGCTGTCATTAGAGAAGATAACAACAGTAAAAATATTCCAATCATATAATTTATGTCTGGTTTCATCTATAATTAAGTTATTTTATAGATCCATAGAAAAAAAAATGAGCTATTGTATCCACAATACAAACTATTAATCTATGTTAAAGCAATAATGCTGAATGATATAAACTACAACAACTCTGTTTATATAACAATAAGACATACTTTAACATCAAACAGAAACATAAATGAATATCTCATTAACTTCTAGATACTAATGGTACACAACCTCTAATGCAGCAATTAAAGTACAAGGACACCTGTCATTTCCAAGTCAATCCACACAAGGGGCATTCTGTAGTTTCCCGAAGATGATGAAAAGCTTTCCTCATTTATTTTATCAATTTTCAGAGTTGTGGTTTTCCCTGACAATTCGCCTGTCTTCTTATCTTTATCTGCAGATAGAATACATCCAAACATCATGTATTTAGTGATGCAGCAAGTCACCAATGGATAACAATTTTAGGTGCAAAAAAACCTGTCACAGACCTCCAAATCAACAAATACATCCTATAAGAGGCAGTGTAGCACACATTGGCTTGAGAAAATATATTAATACATCCTTCAAGCTTCAATAGATCAAAGTGTAATTTTCTTTATTGAATAACACCAGGAATTCTATTGATAGAGCATACACAAAAACACATACACAAATAGATAGAGGGAAGGAGGAAAAGTTGGAAAAGTCAGATTTCATTAGATCACAAATGTTAACAAAATCTTTCATAGATTGCTTATGGAAATAGTTGACTAAATCACAGATTAGGCTCATGCAACCAAGGAGCAACCACCCCTAGACTTTGAAAAAGTCTAGACAAAAGGAGAAGATGAGAAATTCTGATATCGGAAGTTATCATTAAGGTACAAAAAACACAAAAAGCTAAAGGATATGCAATTCCAAGGTAAACAGTACTCCTAAAGATCCCTTCAATTTGAAGCATTTTATATACCATCCTACAAACAAGCTAAGGAATCTTTGGTTTAAATCAAGTTAGTAATTCGTTCAAGGAACATTCATCGAAAAACTATTAGCTTGTCCATAATCAACTATAATCAAATATGCTCTACTTTATACATCACAAAGATCTCCATAAGTGCAATAGTCCTGTACATATTTCTAACATTATTTATATACATACCTATACAAGAGTAGGGTTATAGAAATAGGCATATTTGCCTTGGAAATTTTATAAATATTGGTGAAATGGCCAATATAGCCTTTAGCATTATTGAAATGGAATGGAAAATGCCAAAATGCATGTTGGTCATTTGCGGGTGCATTAAATGCATCCAGATGTGCATAGAGGTCCTTTATAAACTGGCAGAACATATCTCCGCAGGCCAAAATGAAATCATTCAGCTATGAAATGATAAGCAATTAGAACTTGCATCTAAATCCTGCAATGCCCAGATATTATTTTGAATATTCCACAAGTGCACTTGTAAAGCTGGTATTTTCATAGAAGAAAACCAACCTGAGTTTGTGGCATGATTCTTATCCTTGGCAACTGTAAGTGAGGCTATTTGTTCCTTATCATCTTCAGCATCCAAATGAAGAAGCGAGAAGGTATTTGAAAGACTATTCATTACTAGAAAATTTGCTCACGAAGCCAAGAAAATAAAATCCACCGTGTTCTTTCTTTCTTGGTCACAAACAACACTCACTTCTGTTAAATGTCAATTACAGTAAGATAATAGGATCTCATACCAACAAATACGAAAAAGGTTGTACTTGTAACCCAAAATGAGAACTACCAATCAAGGTCCGAAAAACAAAAATTATAGTCAATGTTCAAGATATTGCAAATGCATCAGAAGTCAGTCATTCTTGTCCATCAGCTGGAAATATATATATATAAACAGATGTGAAGTTTAATTTGATGAAAGCTAACACGCGTTCACACAATAAAGTACCATGATATGGCCATACACTTAAATCAAATAAATTACCTATCATTCACAAAGTCCACTGTTTTTGTTACATGGGCATATTATCCAACATACCTATAGATACAAAATAAGTTACTTTGTCAAGCAGGCTTACCATAAACGATTGCAATTGAGATCGCTTTGCAATTGTGACATAAGGAAAGTCTCGAGTGTTTAAAAAGAAGAGATCAAAACCTTACCAGCTCTGTAGAATAGCATCAGATTCGTCTTGGGAATGGAAGAGATATCCGCTTTGGCAAGATCCTTGGCCGGAAAATACTTGTCTCAATTGGTTAGTTCCTAAAGTTGTGTTTGGTAGCTGACAATCCATCCAGATTGTTGGCAATTTAATGTGGTAATCCGGATTACTGCGTTTGATATACTTTTTGGATGGTAATCTAAATTATCTTGACAATCCAGATTGTCTCGTAAAAGGTAATCTGGATTATCTTGCGAAGGGGTAGCTATCCAGATTACCACTTCTTTGGCAATATTGTAATAAAAATTTTGGACAAAATTATTCCTCACAAAAATCACACAAAACCCATTGTCCAACCCTCCCTCCTCCCCCACCCCCCTCCGCATGCATCCCCGGCCCACGGCTCTTCCATCTCCCTTTGTCTGCCTGCGGCTCCTCCGCCTTTATCCCCCACCACCCCTCGTGACTCCTCCACATTCGTCCCCACCACCCCCACAGCTCCACACGTGCCCCACCCCTCCCCACCCCCTAGTGACCGTGGTTCCCTACACCCCTCGGCCCGCCACTTCTTCGCACCACCACCACATCCACATCACTCTCGTTACTTCTCACCAGAAAAAAAGAAGAGCATCGAGACAAAATTATTGAGGGTATTTTAGAAATTTGATTTTATATTATCAATAATCTGACTGTCATACCAAATATGTCAATCAAGATTTTCAGTAATTTTACTACAATATTATCTGTGTGTACCAAACACAGTAATCAACATTACTGGCAATTTAATGGTGGCAATCTAAGCAATCCACATTACCATCCAAGATTTCCTGGATGCACCAAATGCAACCTAATATCCTTCAGGAAATTATTAATCCTAACTGTTCTGTTTCTTCTCAGTACAACAAAAGAAAGATATCATTAAGCAGTTACTCATTCTACAAAAGTTGAGCATAATGGATTTACCCAGGTCAACATCTTCTCTTTTATCAGATTGGAAGCAGAAAAGAGCACCAAAAGATTGGAAACTACCTGGGATCAATTAACAGTTGCGATCTGCAGGACACTGTGGAAGAAAAGGAACAACAGAGTTCTCCTTGGAAAGAAAAGGCAATTTACAAGATGTTCTTGCAAACGCTTTGCAGATTCATAGAGATAGGGGGGTTTGTGTAATCCAACCTCTTGGAAATCTCATTCTAATATTTGTAACCTCTTATCTCCTCTGATGTAATCCTCAAAGAATATAAACTCCTGTAATACTGTTTTCTTTAACTAAACAAATAAATGGTTTTCTGCTCCCTCTCAGGAAGGTGAAAAAAGAATAAGTTACAACCTATTCAGATAAAGCCATATAGAATATGAGGACTACACTAAAAAGAAAGGGAGGAAATCTTCATAACCAGTAAATTACATATCTTTTATATCAACGTTAAGTGATTAAAAAGATCAATAAGCTCACTCAAGAAAAGGGTTTTCAAATTACAGCAGACCAGTTTTTTCACCGGTGAAAGGACACCTAGAGTTCATTGCAGTCATCAAATGTATCAGTCATTCAATTGGAGAGGCAACGAAAAAAAAACTCAATATAATGGAGAAAGAAGTAGGCAACTTGACAATTTGCATCCAATGATTGGCTGAAATCCAAGCAAATCACAAGCCAGGTCATCGTGCATCACGGAGAGATGCACTGAGAAATTTCTTCTAGACCTATCTTTAGTGACAACCTAAAATTTGACGGCAGGCACTACAAGTAATAGAAGAAGTTTGTGCAAAATTTAGCAATCACGCACATCAAGAATCCGCAAGTAGTGAAGTTGTAGAAGACAGTAAAGAATGCAAACGTTCATAGAAACTACTAGTGACAAAAGTTTCAGAAACTCCTGCTTCTCCATCTGTAACTACAAATTTGACAGCACAAAAAGATTCGCCCACGAGGATTGCAATGCAAAATCGAATACCGAAAATAAAAGAAGGGGAAAAATATGATCTGATGATTGAAAAACATAAAAAAAGTAAATATTGTACGCAAATTCAAGAACAAGAACTAGAAAAGAAAAAGAACATGTAGTGCACAAGAATTCGATTAAGCTAGAAAGTGATGTTGCTTTTCTTGGGGAAAGATCAAAAGAAAGAGCAGATTGCTCGGTAAATAGTCGGGTTTTCAAGGTACCGATCAAATAAACGAAAGATTGGGGGAAAAAACAGAATAAGAGAAGGTTAACAAGAAAGAAAGACGAGTACCGATTTGGGCGCAGTTCTTCCAGCATCAGTCTTTCTTTGGCCTTCTTGGAGGGACAGAAAGAGGGTTTAATGGGACTGAGTCCTTCTATGGCCTTATTGCGGAGGGAGGTGGGGGCGCGGGGTTCGATGGGTCGCAGCCTTCCACTCTTCGTCGGGCCTTCTTGAAGACACCGAGAGCGAGGGATGAGACGGGAAGGGGGCTTTAATGGGCCAGAGGGCCGCGACATTTGCTTTGTTGGCGACGGGCGTGGGCTAAAGCTATAAAGAAAATGTACGGATATTCGCCACGTAATCATTTACTTCCAATCACGGCCATCGGCGTGACTTTGGCGTAGTGGGGAAGATTCGCCGTGTCGGTGGATTCTCGCGGGCGGTCGTGATTAGACGAGGCGCACGCGTGGCGGCAATCTAGGCTCGGTGTAGTGTTTTTTCTTTTGGTAAGAACGTGTATTTTTGTATGGGTTATGGAATTAACCCACACCGTCGCCTTCGCTGAACCGCTTCGCGCGGAGCGGTGTCTGGGGTCGCCCGCACTCGAAACGTTCTTCCTCTGACGTGGCATCAGGGGGATTGGACGATGTTATAAGCCAATTAGCCAGATGCTGGAACTGTAGATGGGTGAGGTCTGGCCTGACCCAAATCCGAATGAGCTTTCTCTGAGTCTATTCAGATCCGAGCTAAATTTCAATATTAGTTTTTCTTGACTGCAGCTCTCTTCGGATCCAGTGTATTGAACTCAGGCTTGACATGAAAAACTAGATTTTTTTAAACTCATTGTTTGAAATGTCTTTCTGTTCTAATAAATTTCGTCGCTTCAGTGATCATTCTCATGCTAACTATCCTGATTGAGTATATTTAAGCTTCATATCCCCACTTGCATATGTTTTTTCTTTAGTTCTACCTTAGTGGCAGCACTTTACTACGTTGACATGAAATAAAGCGTTCTTTGGACCCTGACTTGAGTTGAATTATACGGTGAAATTAAGGAAATATTAAAGTTCGTCTTTTTTTTAAAGATAAAAAATTTATCTATAAATTTATATTTTTTAAATAAATATTTTTTATAATTTTAAAAAAATAATTTATTTATATTTTTTTATATATAAAAAAATGATTTCGAAATTTGTAATTCATGTTCTCCTATAATATTATTTTTTTGAATAATTTGTTAAAATTTATTCATATTTTTCATAATATTTTTTATTTTTTTTAGATTTAAAAAAATAAATAATAAATTATTAGACATTGAATGATAGAGACATTAAAAATGAGGATAGAATATTTTAAAAATAAAATTAAATACTTATTTTACTGTTCAATAAAAAAATGATTTAATCATTTTCTACGTGGATAAGATTTTTTTTTATTTTATAGATAAATATTATCCATAGAAAATAATTTATCTATTTTAAAAAAATATAAAAATATAGATAAATTAGTTAATAAAAAAATTAATTAAATTTTTTTATAATATTTATTTATAAAAAAATAGATCATAAAATATATATTTTTTTTTTATCCTCTTTTGGACTCTAAGAAGAACTATAAGCTTTATGGAGACGACGCACACCAAAGAAGCAAGAAACTCCGCGCATTACTTGGTAATTTCACCGATGTGGAAAATGTTTTGGGAGTCTATCGGGTTCACCGTCCCCAAGACCGAACATGTGCATGTATGTATGCTTCCGGTAAGATAAGTCGTACAGTGCTGCTGTTACCCCTCTAAGGAACAGGGAGTGCAGTTTTCGTAAATAGGAACCAGAACAAGTACAGAGAGCCCTGCCTTAGTGATCTAAGAAGCAGGAACCGCTTTCAGCTTTCCCGGCCTAGGAGTGCAGATTTGGATAATTGAATCCGAAAAAGTCCAGAGAGCCCAGACTTCGGGACCCAAGAACAGTGCATAAGAGACCAAAAGAGTCCACACGGTACTAGTTTTTAATTCCCCATCACAGCTCTGCTACGTGACCTTGGACCGTAAACATTGGCCGTCCTGTCCATTGAGACAACACTCAAGTGGGTGGCATGAAGCTTTACTTTCATTTTATTGAAATTTATTTTTCAAGTGTGGGCACCATCTCCAGGTGACTAGACCGACAAATATTATGGATTTTTTTTGGTAGATTAAGAGGAGGAAAACTTTTTTTTTTTTTGAGAATAAATAGGATATCTAGAGTTGTGCAAACATAGATGCAACTTGGCTCGAGATATCTCTAAGCTCATAACTTACGTTTGCTTGAGTTGAAAATGACGACCGCATTACAAATTAGATCATGTGTGACCTGTTGGTTATGGTTTGCACAACCCAAGTCAATTCAAATTTTCATGAAACACTATATACTCTAACCCCCCAAAAAAAATGCATAGTGTTAGGGCTCCCAAGCTAAACCATATTTCCACAATTAAGTTCCCATATGGGTTCGGGTTGAGCTTTGCTTACCATTGTGACCCAACCTAACC
Source organism: Elaeis guineensis (assembly GCF_000442705.2). Taxonomy (NCBI): domain Eukaryota; kingdom Viridiplantae; phylum Streptophyta; class Magnoliopsida; order Arecales; family Arecaceae; genus Elaeis; species Elaeis guineensis. Next base: position 106,278,430 of record NC_025995.2, read on the forward strand.
AGGCCCAATTCAGATTGGGTTCGGTTTTAAAATTTTGTTGTCGGATTGGGTCTTTAGGTGGGCTTTCTTGGTCATGTTGTTGCTGATGGGGTCAGTTCCGGCTAGCTATTTTATTAGGCTGGTTGGTCTTGCGCTGGCCTTTAACCAGTTGATTCAACCTGCCCATGCATAAGTTAGACACCACAAGTTTGAGACAGACTGTGAATCCATCTCGCGTTAGGGGAACTCATCAGGTGGGAAATGTGATCATAATAATGTTTAAATTTAGCTTAAGGATATACCTAGAAGAAAAAGACCAGTGAAGCATGTGACCTTTTAATGTCTTTCCAATGGTCAAATAGCAACAAAGATATGTTTTAAGAATTCATGCAGGCATACATTTAGTCTCACATTAACTATGTGTTAGGTAGATTTTAGATATTTGTACAAGATGAAGAAATCCAAATAATACATTTTGATTAGTCTTTTTGGATAAAATTTTAAATTGTTACAAATGATATCAGAGTGAATCCCGTCCATAACCTATATGAAGTAGAGAACACTGCAACATAGATTTAGATTAAATTTGTGGTATTTATGATTGGATTTAAATGAATTCGGATTTTTAGTCTGACAATGATGTCAGAAATTAAATCGAGAGAGTATGTGAGGAACCATGCAGATGTGTATTTAGTTTCACATTGACTATGTACTTGGTAGATTTTGAGTCTAGGTTGTTACATATGTCCATCTAGGTTTGAGCATTTGATCGTCAAATGCAATGTTAACTATATATTATGTTCTCAAAACATGCATTGACATATTTCTTGGCTTTTTAAATTCAAACTTCCAGTAAAAAGCAATTAGATTGATCTAATGCACTGAAACTATTAGATGCACTACTGTTAATTTGTTAAACTATTGGCGCTAGCAGAGAAACCACAACCTTGTTAGTTAGGCACAAAATATTAGAATGCATTATAAAGTTAATAAAATACAATATCTCTACCTCCTTGGTAGATGATCGATATCAAGTGGGCTTCAGATAGCATACTATGTGAGGTCTTAGGTTTTGACAAATGATATCTAAGTTGATTCGGTCCATAATCTTTGTGAACTAGGAAGGTATTGTAGCATGAGTTCATTGAGATGACCATAAGCCAATCATGATATTTATGAATGTGTTTGCATATATAGATTTGAATCCTTAGCATGGCAGGATGTCAAGATTTAAACAGACGGAATATACGAGAATTTATGTAGTATGTATTCAATCTCATATTTATTATTCGTTGAAAAAATCTTGAATACTTATATAGGATCGAAGAAATTAATACCTTATGACTAGTATTTTTGGATAAGATATTAGGTTATGATAGATTGAATTATCATGAAATATTTGCATATAAATATTGAAACATTAAAATATTCTTCAAGTCCAGTCAATTAGACAAATAAAGGAGTATCTATTGCCTTGGATTTTTAAACTAAAAACTCTTTCGTAGTTTAAAAAATAAAAGAAAAGGTTGTTTGAAAAACATGACTGATTGAATTGCAGTATATGTTCAAAGACAGAGATATCAAAGAACCTAATAATCGAGTCAGGTTATGCCAAGGTTTGGAAGACTCAATATTGTCCACTGTCCTCGGTTTAATAAGAAAAATAGATACCACCACACGTCAGGCGGCAGGAGAAAACCATGATTTAGGCATCCGTCGAGAACCCAAAGAGCCCATTCGTCTTCAACCATCCTTAAAACATGATGGAAATATAAGCATTTGATCGTATACATTGCACACCCCGCAGCATGTCTTTGTTATGAAAGAGACATCGGATCACTTCTCAACAATTCATCTCCTCCAAAGTTCTATCATTATGGCTGACAACGGCGTCACACCGTGTCCTCCCAAATAGTATGTACATAACGCACCAAATCTGCATTTAGAATGTTGTTAATCTATGGTTGGAACGATCATGAAAAAAATTATAGTAAGATCATTATTGTCTATCATATATATATATATATATTAAAAAATTCATAAAAAAATAATTATATAATATTTATTTAAATTATTTAAATATTTTAAAAATTTATTTATTCATCTTTTCTTAATATTTTAACGTACGGATGAAGCATGCATGATCATCCATCCTTTGATGGATATTTTCGAAGCATATCCGATCATAATTTTTTTCATAATCGATATAATTATAAAAATTTTATCTGTTGAGTTTAAGATATATACGCTGTTATGCTGTCAAAAGATATTAATAGCTAGATATTGTTCACATCATTGTATGCATTATTGAATGTCAAATAATTAATTATTTGCATAAGAGAAAATTATACCATTTCTTCGGATCAAAGTTTCGAAGGGCTGTTGTTTTCATTATAACAGTAAATGAAATGATGTGTTTTATTGGAGTCTTGCTAATTATAATAGTGGAGTTGGTGGAAACCAGGATCAGAACTAGAAAGTGCACATAAAAATCAAGTGGAAATTAGTCCTCTAAGCCAGTTGTTTGCTTCTTTGGCTTCTGCCATACCCTCAGCCCGAGATCGCGAGTAGAAGGTCGCGATAATTACCGCATACTTATGAAGAACTCTCTCCATAAACATGCAAGGCATCTCATCACGATATCAATGCATCACAATAGAATAAATTCAAATAATTATTATTCAACTTTATTTTAAATAATTAAATCAAAATCTTACATCCAATAAAATTTTACTCAAAATAAAACAATAGATTTAAGTTCAATTAAGTTGACAATGCCAAATCTCGCCTCTAAAAGCTTTGTCCTAATATTATTTTCCACGCTCACAATTAATTATATGAATCTGAAAAATAAAAAGAAAAGAAATAAGCTAGACAGCCCAGTAAGTAACAAATATCTCAACTAGATATTTTAGATATTTATATAATTTTTAAGAACAATGCTATGAATAAATATAAAAATATATTTCATACTGATTCAATGCAAATTCAATCTTTTCAAATATTCACATATAATATAATCATAAATTCGATTCGAATTAAAATACTTGTAACTCAACAGTCTCAACTATGACCAACGTTTAACCTCCATTGACGGGGTTCACTGAATACCAGTGCACAACCCCCACTGGCAGGGTCTACAAACATCAGCGCACAACCCTCACTGGCAGGATCCACTAAGTACCAGCGCATAACCCCCACTGGCAGGGTCCACTGAGTACCAACGTAAAATCACCATTGACGGGGTCCACTGAAACATAGTTAGGCTGAGAGCATAAATTCGATATGTGTCAAAATATTTTTGTATCATAACATATCATAATTTTCACTGAACATATGCATAATCAATAAATCATAGTATTTCGAAATCACTTTTTGTTCAAAACATAATTTCATAAATCATGCATAATTTCAAAGAATAATTATTTAATCTTCAGAATAAATATGAAATATCTCGAAAAGATGATTCATTACTTACCTTTCACAGACCACTGAACGAATAGATCGATTAATCTCTAGGAGATTCTTCAGTACCTATTATTCAAAATTATATTCTTATATTAATTTTAATTCAAAATTAAATTTAAATAAATTTTAAATCAAAATTTTACATGAGATCGGACTCTTCACTAAACTCGATCAAAATCATCAAAATGAAACCTTTCACTACGCTAATTTTAGAAGGATAACTTTGGAGAGAGAAATCCATCACTAGAGATAAACAATCTAGAGAAAAAATTCTAGAGAAAGAAAGTTCAATTCTAGAGAGAGAAAGCAATGGTTCAGGCTGAAGGAACAGAGAGAAAAACTTTCTCTCATATTTATTTATTTATTTTTCTTTTCTTTTCTTTTCCTTTTTCTTTTCTTTTTTTTTTCTTTTTCTTTTTTTCTTTTTCTTTTTCTTCCTTCTTTTACTTCTTCACGTGGCCTCCCATGGGTGAAAATAGGTGAAATAGGGGACCGAATGGTCTCCTTATAAGGTTGGCCGACCGACGGTCGACTGGCACAAAAATGGCCGGCAGTCGAAAAAGAGCGCACTGCCATCCGAAGGAACCCAAACCAGTGGCCGGTGATGACCACCAGCACTCGAAAACCAGAAAAAATCGAAACCTCTCCTACGATAAAATCCGATGACTCCGATCCCCAACGAACGTGCACACCGGCATGGAAAGGAAGGGAGAGAAGAGAGAAAGAGAACCATATGCTTATCTCGAGCTCCGACGATCTCTCCGACGAGAAATTGCGGCGAGCACGGTGACGGTTTTCGCGAGCGATTTCTGACGATCTTCGCTATTTTGCTCTAGGATTCTTTGATAGGAAGAAGGGAGAAGGGTCTCCCTCTTAAATAGAGATAGAGGGAAGGAGTTTGACTCCTCCCCGGTGGCCTTTCCGACTTCGATTAGGAGTCATCGATGATGGAAGAAGACTCCCACAGGGAGTCTTCTTCAATTTTTTTTTTTGGCTTTATGGTTTAAGGCCCAATGGGCCGGGTGTTACAGCTTCCTTACCATGCCTTTAAGAGTGTTCGCCAACTCTGTCCATCTCTCCAAATTAATTTCAATTACTAGACAATCTCTTCTGTGTTTCCAATTAAAGCAACGGAAACCTTTTATCCTTTGATCCTTTGCACCGCCCTTCTCCCTCGTGCCTTCTACTTTGGTTCTCCTTTACTCCAAAAAGATCGGACTCCATCACCCCAAGAGATCAGGGCTCGTTAGTTCTCTTTTTGAAGGAAGCTTATTACATGGAAATTTCCTTTGCAATCATTTTCAATGATAGAATATGTTACTGCTCGGTTTGATTGAAGTCAGAGAGAAGACGGCTTAGCCTTGAGCAAGGATACTGGTACTAGAGTGATCTGCAAAATAAATTCAAATCGGAGGTTTTCATTTCGATGAGGATCCCTCGACACTCAAGTCAGATTTAGAAAATAATAAAAATAGCAATGAATTCTCTGAGAGGGATTGATTGACTTATCTTGATCCTCGAGACTTTAGTTACTTATATAGAAGGCTGTCGAACAGCTGGTCAAATAGCTGTGAGATCGTGCGATCTCGAGATTGCAGAGCCGTTGAACATGTCATTACAGGTGAGATATTTTAATTTTTAATCTTTTCCGCAAAATCAAGAGAGATGGTTACCTTTGAACCTATCCACTCGAGGTGGACAACTATTGCACACGTTAAGAAATGAGTCGACCGAGGTAATGGAGACAGCTCACACGCTCACATGCCAAGAAGATCACGTGGCAGGCTATAAATTAGTAGCTCGACTCTGCATTCCTCTATTATACTCTTAGGTCGACAGCCGCTGCCATAGCTCGACAGTTTGAGGAATCCCATGACACTATGCTGATCCGAGGTATTCACGGTACCACCATAACACTACCTCCTACTTTTGAGTCTGAGGATCAGACGAAAAGAGTATCTCAAAAGTTGTACCTCGGATCAGAGGATGCATGCGCTGATGCTTTCGTATGGGCCCCCAGCATTTAAAGGTGATGACATCAACCTGATAGGTGGAAGCATGCAGCGAATGATTGCGACTGATAGGACCACATAACTGGTGATTTTCTCGAGAATTGAATTTCTCCAGATGATGGCTTTTTGTCTTCATGCTTATCCTCTTTTAAATCTGTCCCTTGGGTGTACAGGGAAGACAACCGCAAGACTTTTCTGCTCCAAACTTTTATTGCGACTCTCGATGATTCTGAGAGACAAGATGGATCCAGAGCATTTGAGAAAGCTTGAGTTGGTGCTAGCCAAAAAGAGGCAGGCCAAAGTTTCATCCGTCGGTCCTTCGGTCCTTCGGTCCTGTCGGGTGGCGATGGGAGGATTTTGACCGTTGACCCAACTGCTGCGATCATAAGGAACGAAAATCCTCCCTCAATCGGTGAGCCGACAGTTGCCCTATCAGAAGTCATGGTAAAATCTCTGTCGAAAGGGGTTTTGATAGAAGAGAGATCGATGGAGAAGGCATAATCGATGGGCTCGACCGACCGCCCCGAGGTGGTCCCGACGGTGGCCAAGCAGGTAGAGGATGCAGGTGGTCGTTTTGAGAAGGCTCCGATGATGGTGACAAAAATTGGGGAGCCTTTGGAATAGGTGCTCTCACTTCAATGCCTCCCCCCAGTCGTAACTTAGATGAGGACCTCATAGCCGGTGCCTTTTGCTCCGTCCACAGTAGAGAATCTCATGTCCGCGATAGAACTTTTGGAAAACTTTCTCTTTCGTATTGAGAAGCAGTACACGGATGAGCAAAGGGCCCAACAACGGATAATGGGTGCTCTAAGATCTCTTTTTTAGGTGGAGTATCTTCAAATCTCTTTTTTTAATTTTTGTGACTTGCAGCACCTAATGATTACATACAAATTTGTATGGGTTGGGCATTCTTTAGCCAGTTTCATGGGCTCTACCCCCAAAGTCTCAATGTTAGAACTTGTTGCAACGAGAGAGAAGATAGACTCACTGAAATATCATTTGACGTAGGTAGAGTCAGCCAATTTTGAATTGGTCAAAGAAACTAACTCTTCTGAAGAAGCTCTTTGAGAAGCTTGAGAAATGATTGACTGTCAGGATGACAAATTGAGGAGCATAGAGAAGAGGATTGAAGATCTTGAGTGATAGAGATCTAGAGTTGAAAAGAAGATCGAAGACCTCGAGATGCAGAGGTCTAAAGTTGAAAGAGAATACCACCGAACTCGTCATCCCTGAGGAGGACACTCGGGGAAAAAAAGAGCCAAGATTATATCCCCTTCGAAGTTCATTTTTGAAGGAGTCCCAACGGAAGCTCAGCTAAGATGATCAGGACCTTAGAAAGAGCGAGGCACAGGGAGAGAACACCTATGAGGGGTAAAGGCTCTGCTTCCAAAGGGATCCAAGCATCCCCAAAGCCGCCTGCCGAGCTTCAGGAAGCTTCGCCAGAAGCAAAGTACTTGAAGAAGAAGCTGAAGGAGAAAAGAGAGAGCCAAAGTCTTCTCTAGCATTGGCTCGTAGATCAGGAGCTTCTGACTACGATTGCAGAAAGAAGGAAAAGCCGACTAGCAAAAAAGGGAGCTGAGAGCATAAATCAGGCTTGCAAGATAGCGTTCTCCTTGGGCTTCAAAAGGTGCAAGATAATGGCTTAGGCACATCTTCCTGCTGATAGTACCGAACTTCTATGAGTCAATTTTTTAGATGAAAGCTTGAAGGCCATGACGATGGATAGTGCAGAGAGATTTGCAAGAGCATCTCATTATTCCACTGAGGTAAATAAAATCGACGCTGCCATCCAAACTGAAGAGGTTACCGATGTCTAGGAAGGCTGTTCTAGAGTGCATCCTGGTGGTGTTCCAAGACAGTGACTTGCATTTTTTTTTCTCTTTTTTTTTAATAATCCGAACTTTGTAATCATTTTGATGTGAATGAATAAAGTTTATTTTGTTGCTAGTGCTCGTAGTGTTTGAATGGATTAATATAAATTACATTCTGAGCTGAATTAATCAAATTTTGATCTGTATTAACTAATAACTTAGCTATAATCATAAAATATGATCTGAGATATAATTCAACAAAAAAATGATCGGAGCAACATTCTAAGTAGAGCACAACTCGAGCCACAATCTGAGCTGTAGTTCGAGCAATATAGTTCATACATGTTGTGCAGACATTAAAATAGTTGGAATTCAAATTACCTCTACGTGGCATGTACCATCGCACGTTCTCACATGGCTCCTCGAAAGTGGTGCAGAGTATGTTTCACTTGTCGCTTGCATTAACTACTATATCGACTGTAGGAGTTGCATCCCATCGAGGGCTGCCATGCATCGAACATCCACTCTCGGTCCATCGATTAAAGCCTAGAATAATCAATGCTCTGGAAGAAAACATCGCTTGGTGATAATTAAAACTATGGGGCTATTTAAAATCTCAGACGAGATTGGGCGTATGCTTTTAGGGTTCACCCTTATCTCTTTGCATCGCAAGTCTTTCTCTTCTTTCGGCTATCACTTTCAAACTTTTTCCTGTAAGGGAGATGGCCTCTGGAGACTCTGATTTTGCTCCATTGGGATTTCAGTCCGAGCTGATGGAAAAGAACGTGATACTGCTTCATGAACAGTTTCAAATCCCTCCTAAATTTTAGTTGAAAATTTTAAGGCCAAATGATCGAGTTTGCCGCCCTCCCCTAGGCCGGATGAGTCTCTACGAAGAATATTTCTAGGCTTGGCTGATGCTTCTTCCCCACCCCTTCTTCGTGGCTCTTCTTCAACACCTCGAGACGTCATCCTATTCTATAGTCCGAAACTCTTGATGACATATCAGTGGATTCACCGCAGTGTGCATGTTGGCTGAGATCAATCCTAGCATTGCATTTTTTCTCTCCTTCTTCAGTCTCAAAAGGCATCTAGATTTGCATGGGTGGTGGTATGTGTCAATGCAAAGAAAGAAGAACATCCGTCTGCTGATACAGGATGCTCCTACCACTGTCCACGGTTGGAAAGAGCGGTTTCTCTTTGTCTCCCAGACATCTGGTGATGATTTGGGGTTTGTCGCCTGAGGCAAACCTCAAGAGGCCATAATAAAGAAGCCTCTTTTGAATCAGAGCCAAAGGGAGGAGGCGAGAGTCCTACATAACTTCAAGATTCTGATGCTGAAAGAGCTATTGTCAGCACAAATGCTGTTCAACGCCGGCATCAGCCAGGCAGTCCCTCAAGGTATGCATGGGTCACCTGTCTCAAGGCTTCATATTTTTTAATTTCTACTTTACTCCTATGCTAACCATTTAGTTGCCTTAGCTGCAGAAATAGTTGTGAAGATGAGCCTGAATGAGATGAAAAAATTGAAGAAGGCCCGTAAAAAGAGAGTAGCTGAGCTTGCGGGTGGTCAGAGCACCCATAGCAGGATTATGCACCCCCTCCCACACTGTCAACTCTTGGGTCCAAAGATCCTAAACCTCCTCGTGCTGACGACTTTAGAATCATGTGGATCCATCCTGACTCGACTTCATCGGTTTCTGATGGAGATCGAAGAAGCCAAACCAGTCGAGCCATAGAGGAGGCAGTTCTAAGCCTACCGACCCTAGAGGAGGCAATTTCGAGCTTGCCAGCTCCTCTCATCACTGTATTCTCCTCGAAAGATGAGTCGGCCAATGAGGCTGGGACTTTTAGGGCTGCACCAGCTATACTGAAGCTTGAGGCTTTGGCCTTAGAGGACTATCGGATGGTGCACGAGCTATTCATCGAAATGCTCCTCCCAGCTGATGCAATCAAGTTGCTGGCCAAGCCATGCAAGGAGGTGCGAAGAAAGGCTGTGGAAAGCTTCATCCAGGGGAGTTCGAATTTCTGCAGTTATGTTTACCTTAAACAACCACTTATCATGTGCATCGAAAAGAGATTTTTCTTGACAGCTCACTCATTATCTAAATGGTTATATAGAGAGCTATCGCGACCTTTCGACTGAGGTGAGAAAGCACCAAGCCGACATCGAGATGCTCAAGGGCACCAGGGATAAAGCCGTGAGGGAGGCTGGAGAGGCCTCCATAAGGGCCGACGTAGCTGAAAGAAGAGCTGAAGATGCTGAAGCGGCATTAAGAGAAGCTATTGAGGAGAATTTTTGACTGTTGAGGAGAATTAAGGAGCTTGAAGTTCAATTGGAGGTAACAGAGGCCACTTCTAGGGCCGTTGCGGACTTTCGAGCATTAGTGGCATATGAGAATGAGAAGATCGAGTTTTCTACTGATGCTTATGTCAGTGGGAAGTAGCTGATTCAAGATAGGATTGCTACTAAATATCTAGAGCTAAATCTAAATTTTTTGGATGAGCTTTGAAAATCCACTATGGTCGACGTACCTGTGATGGACACTCCAACTCCAAGCACCGCCTCTTAGGCTTTTACCTTTCTCCTTCTTTTTTTGCTTTATACCCAGACCTTCCAAGGTCATTGTAAAAACTCTTATTGTAAATATTTTATAAAGAATGAATGAATAGAATCTGTTCTTCTTCTTACTTCCCGCCTTTCATTTGTAATCGCACACTCTTATTCAGCATGCAGGCGGATTTAGGACACTAGGCTTTGTAATAATTGTTTGCGCTTGCCGATCTGAGGTAATTATTTGCACTTTTCGATCTGAGGCAATTGTTTGGGCAGGATCTTTACCTCATCTCTTTTAATGTGGGTAGTTATGGAGAACGATGCTTGCTGACTCTTTTGATAGGATAAGGCCTGAAAAAGAATGTAAGACTTATAGGAGTATGCCATGCCTGTAGAAAAATGCCACATAGCCATGCCCTGATTCACAATGTGTCACTTAGATTTGTTTCTGGCAGTTAGAAATCACACCATTTACCACCTAATAGACAGCTGTATTCCTTCAAATCGTCGATTGGTGATTAATGTGGGCACTGGCGTCTATAAATAGGGGCTGAAAGCTTTGGGGCTGAAAGCCAGTTGAATCCTATCTTTCATCTTTCTCTTCTTGCAAAAACTTTCTTTTCTTTCTCTCCTTGGTCGCAATGACACCACCTCTACATCCACCCTTGTCAGCGATCAAGGCCAGAGTAAAGGAGCAGAGGGCTCTGATGAGAGTGGCCCGGGAGAGAGCAAGAACCAGACGCACTGGTCCGTCTTCCTCTCGTAGGGTACCCTCCAGCTCTCGAGTCCCACCGTCTCCTAAGAGTGGATGTACCCTCTAGTCTAGGTTGATTTCACCTGATGTTCGAACATGCTACGCCAAGGAGTCTTGGGCCTCCATGGAGTTTGAGTAGGCTGTCGACATCGCTGCTAGTGGCTTTATCCTTGACTTTGAGGACTACAAGGCCCGTCTGCTACAGATGATGCCGTATTTGGAGCTCCAATCCTTTCAATCCAAAAATAATGATGAGGAGACTTCCTCGTCAGATGAGGATCGAGCTTCTATTATCAATAAAAATACAGTGTACATTAAAATCGATAATATTTGTCATTACAACCATCATATCATTGTGCGGGGCAAGTATACCTTCAGCATCCCACCAGGTGAAGATAATGGCATCCTTGCCTTCATCTTCAAGTCTTAGCCTTTTCACCTCTAGAGGTTCTGTCGATCCAGATGACCCTCCAGTTATCATATGGATTTCTCCTCAGATGGGTCGATCTTCCACCATCACCTATCTCCCTGCTTCCTGTCTCCCTTGCTGCATTGGTACCGACTGTGATTGAGGCAGAAGGAACGGTTGCTAATGCAAAGGAGACGGTTGCTAAGCTCTTGGAGGTTAACATTGAGGTGCCACCCTCCGGATAAAATAGTTCAGTCTCCTCTGCCTGATGAGCCTTTCTATCTCATCTCGAAGCTGCAGATAATTTTCAGTATCTTGATCGTGGTCATGATGATAGAGGCAATACTTATTTGGATCACAGTGGTGCTCTGGCTTCATCCGCATCTGTGGAGGCTGGGGCAGCTTGGCCCAGACCTCCATCAACACCTCGCCTTGGAAATAATTAAGGGCATATAATTATTATAATACTCGAGGGGTGAGGGTCGTCGATCCCTTCTTTGAGGACTTCGAGATCGACGGTTTCGATCCCTGTTCCTCCATCTTTGAAATGGGGATTGGGAGCGCTGGCAGTTTCTCCTCTCCTACCTTGGAGAGTGCTCCTTATTCTACCCTACCGCAACAGAACTGATAGGGATCTCTTCTGCAAAAACCTCTTCCATGCGAGCATACTTCTCCATACGAATAAGCATGTCTGAAAATTTTTGAGGATAAGTCTTGGTCAACGACTTCTTCAAGTTATTCTTCAGTAGGCCACCCATCATCGTGGCCATCACGGTCGACTGCTCCAGATCATGGACCTCCAAAGTTGCTGCGTTGAAATGGTTGACATAAATATAGATCGACTTGGCCTCCTTCTGCTTGGTGGTGTGGAGGTAATCAGACCGCTTCTGCTACTGTCGACTGTTAATAAAGTGGCCGATGAAAGATCGATACAGATCCTCAAAGAAGTGGATGGAAGCTGGCTTCAAACTTGAGTACCACTATCGAATTGCCTCTTTGAGAGTCGGAGGAAATGCTCAATAGAGGATTGCATCAGATGCTCTCTGAAGGAATATTGCCGCCTTGAAGGTTTCCAAGTGATTGATAGAGTCGACGGTCCCATCGTAAACCTCTAGCTGAGGAAGCTTGAAGTATCGAGGGAGTAGCTGCTGCACTATCCTTGGGATGAAGGGCGGCTCACTATTAAATCCCTCGTAGGATTGCACTGAGAAGTGATTATTGTTGAGTGCATTCTCAATTCTCTTTTTTATCTGTTTGCCGAGCACCTGGAACCACCTTTCGATATCAAGATCTTGGATGGTGCAGGCCTTGGAATGCTATAGAGAATGACGATCGGGGGTTGAATCATGCCCTGATTGCAGACTAGGAGATCTTCGTTTGGCTGACTACTGGGCCCTAGAATGGCTCTGATGAGTATATCTCCTCTCTGAGCTCTGAGAAGGCATATGCGGCTCCAATTGTGGTGGCAGCTGAGGAGCCAAGTGTGGAATCGGATTTGATGGAGGCACCACCGCGGGAGGCGTCCATGGTGCATGCCGTCGAGAAGGCCCTTGGTTGCACCACTGAAGGAGGTGTAGGGGCGGCTTGAACAGGCTGCGGTGTCATTGGGGGAGGCGTTAGAATAGTCTGGACCGCTTGAATGGTGGCCATCAAGTTTTGCACCTGTTGGAAGAGCAGACTGAATCGATGCGCATGACCAGCGTTGGCTAGACTGGCGGGGGTCTCAATCGTCAGTTGCTATGCCCGGCTATTGGCTTGGCTCTCCATCCGACGAGAGGCGGCGATGTTAGAGAATCGAGATGATACTCATTTCGAAGGCATAATAAAGATTACAGCCTTCTTTTATTTGTTGCCGCTTGATTCGATCGAGGTCAGAGAGAAGGCGACTAAGTCTCGAGCAGGGATGCTGGTACTGAAGTGACCTATAAAACTAGTCTCAACCAGAGATTTTTGCTCTGACGAAGACCTTTCGATGCTCAAGTCAAATTTAGAGAACAATAGGAACAGTAATGAATTCTCTGAAATGAATTGATTGGCTTACCTTAGTCTTCGAAGCTTTGGTTGCTTATATAGAATGTTGTTAAATAGCTATGAGATCTTGCGATTCTGAGATTGCAGAGCCATTGAATATGCTATTATGGACGAGATATTTTAGTATTTGATCATTCCTGCGAAATTAGGGGAGACAGTTACTTCTGAACCTATCCACTCAGGATAGGCAGCGGTTGCACATGTTAAGAAATAAGTCGATCGAGGTAATGGAGATAGCTCACGCACTCACGTGCCAGGAAGACCACACGGTAGGCTATAAATTAGTAGCTCGGCTCTGCATTTTTTTGCTCTGCTCTTAGTCGATAGCCACTGCAATTGCTCGACTGTCTGAGAAATTTCATGATAATATACTGATCTGAGATATTTACGGTACCACCATAACAAAATGAATGGTGTGTAACGATGAAAATTTATGAAATATGTCTACCAAAGAAAATGATATGTTCTTTTGTCATGGTCATCAATATATAAAAATTATGGAGCATAGATATTCAAAACATGATTATGGTAGGAATCATAGCCAAATATAATATGATAAATAAATAAATAAATAAATAAATAAATAAATAAATAAACAAACAAACGTAACACATAAACTCGTACTCTTGCCAAACTGCTTGGTAACATCGTCTCGTTTTCCATCAAGAGTTTTAGATCTACTCCCTCCCTACTAGAGTCCGCAACAAATTCATGCAACACCCAATCTTCGAGTGGCAAAACAGATAATTAATGTTCGGAGTGGATAACAGGTGGGGCATGTCCAACATATCTCCTCCATTTGATCGTCAAACATGCATGACGTCAACCCTATATTGTGCTCGTGAGATGTGCATCAGCCCTCACCGTCTCCGCAGCGATGCTAATAGCCTTTTTGGCGCTTCTATTTTGTTTGGGCCACGTTTTTTGATCGACCTTGCTGAAGACTTTGCAAATTGCCAACATTGGCCTGATCCATTTGCATGTCTGCTGGTTTTATTGCACTGTGTGCTCAATTTGGCTAACGAAGGGCCCTAGTACATATCCAATTGTGTGATACACAATGTGATGAAAAGGTAATATCTTGTTCATTTTAGTGAATGATGAGAAATTGAGACGAACCAAGATATTGGCTTATCTTGATCTAAATGGGTTGAAGAAATTTAGGGCATTTTGATTGGGGGGGAATTGGACTCTAAAATGAGGATAGTTAAATGAATGACATCCACTCCAGCCATTTGATTGGAGGAAATCTTATTTTCATTCGAATTTTGATTCTGATTTCGGTCACGAACCAAATATATCAAGAAATATCACTATTTCGATTCTCATTCACATCTATTCTAATATGACATCCATTCTAACCATTTGATCGGAGGAAGTCTCATTTTCATTCGAATTTCGATTCTGATTTCGATTACGAACCAAATATATCAAAAAATATCACCATTTCGATTCTCATTTCCATCTATTCTAATTTTAATTTTGATTTCGATTGTGAATCAAATATATTTTAAAAAAGCAAAAATGAGTATAGCCCACTTGTTGTATCTCATGTACGTTGAGAACGTTTTATTCCCGTTACAAAAGGTGTCTTTCAAAGTTTTTCCATGGTTCCATGGATGGATAGCTTTGCCACCTTTCCTATAGAATAATTGTGAACCTTGTCTTTTCTTTAATGATTATGATGCTACAAGTCTATAACACTGTAACTATAATTCTAAAAACAAATATATATATATATATATATATATAATTATTTAGAGATAAACATCCTGAGGCATTATCTAATACACATCACTATTAAAAAATTTAACTATTAGTATTTTCACCATCGCTAATGCAAGATATTAACAATAACATTACCGATGATAATTTTTCTATCATTAATAATTTTTTTATCGATGGCTGTTAGTGATGGCAAAATAACCGTTACTAATAGCACTTTTTATCAATGATCAATAGCGATAAAAAAATAAGTCGATGCAAAAAAAAATTTATTAAAATTATTAGCGACGTGAAAAGAGTATTAGAGATGGTAATTACCATCGCTAATGATGGTAATGATCATTAGCAATAGTAGTATTAGTGATGGAACTAGCCGTGGTAAAAAAAAAAATATTTATTAAACTCATTAATGACCATAGAAAGAGTTTTAGCAATGGTTCATCCGTAATAATCATTAGCGACGGCTATATTAGCGATGAAATTTTTCATCACAAATAATAATTTTTTTATTTATTAAATTTATTAGCGAGAACAACAGTAAAATTATTAGCGACGACATATGTCGTCGCTAATAAGAGGTAGATTATTTTGCTCTGAATATGGTATAATTTTATCATTTAAAATTCATCTTCACCGTTCATTATCTAAATAATTATCGTTAGAATATCGTTACAAAAGACCGCCTTGATATGGTAGTCCTAGCTATATCGATCAATGAAATTCAAATCGATGATCACAAACGACCGCATGATGATATGATAGATAGAGATTATCAATGGATCTAAAAATTTGTAACAATGATTTCGATGATATTTATAGTATACTATCAAAATTTTACTTCAATCGGATATCATTATCATGATCAATTTAGCACGAAATAATTTGAACCGTTAATAAAAAATAAATGATCAAAAGGCCAAATGGCATCCGATTATAAGATAATTTTTTAGATAAATGATCTTTATTATTATTTTAATCATTTATATAATAGTGATCATAAAATTTAAATCGCACATATATGAACGATCCAAAAGTATATGTCTCTTAATACTCATTTTTAAAGTCCTTAAGTAATTATACTTATATTTTTGTAAAATCTACTTAACATAGATGATTCATATATGTATGATTTAGATTTTATGATCATCACCATACAAATGATTAAAATAGTAGCAAAGATTATTTATCTAAAAAATTACTTTAATCGGACGTTATTTGGCCTTTTGATCGTTTATTTTTTATTTCACAGTCAAAATCATTCTATGCTAAATTGATCATGATAATAATGTTCGATTAAAGTAAAATTTTGATAGTGTGCTATAAATATTGTCAAAACTATCGTTATAAATTTTCAGACCCATCAGTGGTCTCTATCTATCAGATCATTATACGATTATTTGTGGCTGTCGAAATCGAATTTTATAGATCAACATAGCTAGGGCTACTGGATCGAGATGGTCTTTTGTGATGCTACTCTAACAATAATTATTTAGATAATAAATAGAGAAGATGAATTTTAAATTTTAAAATTATATCATATTCAGAAAAAAATAAAAAAATATTTTTTTTGATAAAAATATTAGCGACGGCTATAAATTTTTAGTGACAAATTTCATCGTCGCTAATACTTTTACTGACGGTATTAGAGATAGCATGTTAGCCATCGCTAATAATTTTTAAAAAAAATATTTAAAAAATTATAAAAAAATATTTTTTCTGATAAAAATATTAGCGATGGCTATAAGTTTTTAGCGATGGATTTTGCCGTCGCTAATATTTTTACCGATAGCATTAGAGACGGCATGTTTGCTGTCGTCAATAATTTTGAAAAAAAATTATTTAAAAAATTGTGAAAAAATATTTTTTTGATAAAAGTATTAGCGACGGCTATCCTTTTGTAGCGATGAATTTTGTCGTCGCTAATACTTTTATCGACGGTATTAGCGACGGCTGCATTGCCGTCGCTAATACTCTACATATAACCATGTGCAAGGGGGAATTTTCCTTTGCGAGCTCAAATCCTCCTTATCCTCCCTCTCCCCTTCCCTCCTCTTACGGGCACCCAAATCCCCCTCAACCCTCCCCCCAACCCCCTTTCCCTCATCCTCTCCTCTCATTGGTGCCCAAATGCCTCATCCTCTCGCTGGTGCCTCATCCTCTCGCCAGCACCCAAATGCCCCGTCCCCCCCATCCCATCCCTCCGGCATCCCACAGCCCCGAGACTGCATCCCTCTATGCCCGTGGCTGCCCCGACCCTGCCGGCCCCGATGTTTTCACCCAATCCTGTGGCCCCGAGCCTATGCCCCTCCACGCCCGTGGCCACCCCGTCCCCGTCGGCCCTGACGTCGTTGGCCTGATCCCGCCGGCTCGACCTTGTGGCCTCAAGCCCGTGCTCCTTCACACCAACGGCCGCCCCGACCCCGCTGGCCCGACCGCGTGCCCCTTCATACCCGCGGCCGCCCCGACCCCGCTGGCCCCGACGTCGTCGGCCCGACCCCATGGCCCCCAACCCACGCCCCCAGCCCCATCGGCCTGACCCCATGGCCCCGTCCCCATGCCTTCATTTTCGTGGCTGTGTCCCTGAGCTATTGCCCCGACCCCGCTAGTCCGACCTCGTGGCACCTGCCCTACCGCCCCCAGCTTGCGGCCCTGATCCTATGGCCCCTGCCCTACCGGCTCGACCTTGCGGCCCCATGCCCTCATCTCCACAGTCGCATCCCCGAGCCGGCATCCCATCCTCGAGTTACTTTTGTTGTGAGTATTAGCGATGGCTAATGCGGTCACCAAAAATTAATTTTTTAAATTTAAATTATGTTAATTAAGTATAATTAGATATTTAAAAAAATTAATTAATTAAATATTAATTTAATTTAATTAATTAGATAATTAATTAATTAATTAATTAGAAGCACAGGACTTGAGTCTCGACATATAGAGTGCTCGGATCAAGGGAAGGTGTCGGGCAACATTCCAAACATGGAGCCGAAGCATGCCCTGCATGCTCGAACCTCGGATCCCAGCTGGCGTCCAAGATATCCAGCCCCTGTGCATCCTGTGCACTCGGATTGAGGGAAGGTGCCAGTTGGCATTGTGAACACAGAGCCAGAGCATGCCCTAAAAATGTTGTGATGACTCGGAGACTCGGAGAGGTGATTAGAGGCTCGAGGAGGCTATGATGACTGCTTGTGTGAGATGCACCTAAAGAGCCTAGAGAGAGATCGATGGAGGTGATGCATTTATTTTCTTGTTGTTGTAGTTGCAGGGCAAGCTTAGATGGTTTGTTACATCATAGACAACTGCTTGTAGCCATCTCATGCTTAAAGGTGTAGAGGAACTTGTAATGCCTTATGTTCATTAGGAGATCTGAGCCTTCTTCTTTTCCTCTTTCTCTTGTTTACTTTGTTGGTCTCTGATTTAAGTATTGTTTTAAAGTTTTTATTTTATTTTTTTAAAAAATTTTTACTCCTATTTTTTGATCCGCGGGTCTGCTGGTCTCGTGAATAAAAATAAAATATAGATAAATTGATATAAAATTATTTTAAAAACTAGATAAATTATGCCAACCACAGTTCCTAATCAAACCATTATAATGTTATTTCTTACTCCAAGCATACAAAATATCATGTTATTTTTATGCATATAAAGTTAAGGTATCATGATATATAGTTAAATAAATATAATACATAGTTATTTTATTCTGATATATAGTTAATCCAATATGATACATAATTATTTTATTCTGATACACAATTAATCCAATGTGATATATAATTATTTTTATTTTCAGAGATTATAAATCATGTCTTCCTGAGGCCGAAGCCATCACAGCCGAGGAGAGAGCTCTCATGCAGTCAGCTCGTATGGTTCTGCATCTCTCATACTAGATGATAAGTTCTAACACTTAAGATATTCTTATTTATATTATTTTATCCTTTGCTAATTAATATAATATTCTTTATATTAGATGTTTTGTATTCAGGTTCAGACGATAGGGGGTCACTACTGACCCCACAATCATATGTAGAAGCAATCGGCTCCCAGACATAGAGCCGTGGTCGAGGATCCATCCGATTCGCGATACCTCCAACTCGATCGGAGGATAGAGAGCTCATCCACGTTCAGAGCTGCTCGTAAGTACTACAATTTTAATTAATATGTTTAGAATTTAATCATTCTAGAGTTAATATTTATTTTTCAAAATCAATTTTGCAGCACGTTTAGAGAGTCTAGAGTATCTCGTGTGGTTACTGGCATCATCTGATGCTTGATGCTGGGGTCTGTAAACAAGTTCTCCAGCTGACCGTCTGGAGCTCGTGATGCAACCTAAGAGATGTTTTGGATAAGTCAGAAATATTTAATTTTTAAATTCATAATATATTTATATTTTACTTATTAATACATACTTCGATTCTATCTTGCAGGAGTACTATCAATTCGAGACTCTCCAGGATAAGGAGGTTGGCCGTCGAACCTTCGATAAGATGGCTACACTAAGGCTTCGAGATGGCCTCTACAGCCTCAGACAGTCCGCCATCGAACATTCCAATTCTCAGTCACCATCGGACTGAAGGTCCTACAAGGATCACTGGATAGGGTGGACGTATGGGAGGCTCTCTACGATCAGTGGAGTAGTAAGGAGTACTCCAGTAGGTGGCAGAGGGCCTGATAGAATCAGACCATCCAGGAGGATCCAATCAGACGCATGGGCGGCTCTGTTGGCACACATATTGTGACTGACAGATTGGTAAGAAATCTATAATAAAATTTTTTACTAGAACTGTAAAAATTTTTATATGTATACTTTAATTAATTTAATTTTATTATTTACTTATTGCAGATACGACAACTGGATCATCCACCAAGCCAGCTGCGGTTGTGGGAGGTCACACACTAGTCTAGAAGGGCTAATGATTACTTAGATTCTAAGTTATGGCAGATCACGATAAAAATTTCAAACTATATTTTTTAAGTTGTTACAGGTCTGATATATATATATATATATATATTAGAACTAATATATTTTTGAACTGTGTAGATGAATTACGTGGAGTACGTCGTTGCGCGGCACAGCAATAACACATCCAGTCAGCCCCTCCTTGATCTTGAGGGATGGCTCAGGATCATTGGAGAGGTGAGTAGGAGCCGGATCATAGGATTTGGCTATAGCTTTGACCCTCGACGTCCTCACAGGCCTCGATATCTCAGATTTGGAGCGATGTGCATGTGGAGGAGGTCATGCAGAAGCTTTTGAGCCAGCGACCTTAGAGCTTCCTAGATGTCATTCGTGATATGGTCATAAAGATTCTTCAAGACCCGTAGCTACGCGATTAGCTAGGCTCGTTATCCCAGCCATCATATCAGGTAATTCTATTAGTAAACTCTTTTACTTATTTTAAGTTTTTATATTTAGAAACTTTACATATTTAGGCTTGAGTTGGAAAAAGAGATCTAGAAGCTATAAATTTAATCTAACCATCCAATTGATGGGCTAGGGATGTCTATAGCTCCGTATCATTGAGTGGAACATGTAGAAATAATCTGTTCGATAATTGGAGAAGTGTATTGAAAGATACGCCTCTATATCGAAACTTAAGTTTGAAAAGAAGATATAGGAGATAAAAATTCAATCTAACGATCTAAATGATAAACCGGATGTGTCTATAGCTCCGTATCATCGAATGAAATATGTAGAAACAATCTGTTGAAGAATCAGAGTAGCATATCGAAATATATGCCTCCGTATCGACATATATGCTTTCGTATCGAAACTTATTAATAATTCGAGAATGGAACCTAAGAGGTAAAAATTCAATCTAACCATCTAAACGATGGGCCGGAGGTGTCTATAGCTCTATATCATCGAATGAAATATTTAGAAATAATCTGTTCGAGAATCAGAGTAGTATATCAAAATATATATCTCCGTATCGACACAAACACTTTCGTATTAAAACTTATTAATAATATTTTATTTTTCTTCATTTCAGGATACTGGGACATCCGGCTCTCATCCATCAACTGCTGGAGAGGAGCAGGAGGATGAGGAGGAGGATGATAAGGAGGATCTAGGCTGATTTTTTTTTTATTTTGATGTATTATATTTTTTTAATACTGTACGTAAAATATATAATTTATATTTTTAATATAATATAATTAGTTTTTTATTTGTGATTGTCATATTATCTTTAGATTTTAATTATAACAGATGTTAGGAACCATAATTGATTGTGATTAATTAAAATAAATTTTTAAAAATATTATTAATTTTTTTTAAAAAATAAAATTAATTATTATCAATGATTTTAACCATCGCTAATAACAAAATATTATAACAAATTTTAAAAAAAATAAAATTAATTATTACTGACGGCTAAAGCGATGATTTTAGCCGTTGCTAATAATTATTAGCGATAAAAAAAATTGTCGCTAATTAATTTTATTTTTTTTTAAATTTTTATTTAAAAATAAGAAAATAAATAACGACGAAATTTAGCCGTCGCTAATAGTCTTATTACGGACGGTTAAAAATTTCATCGCTAATAATAACAATTAGTGATTAAGATTTTTTTGATCATTAATTAGTAATGTGGAGTCGTCGCTAATGATATTAGTAATGACAAATTGATTATTAGTGATAGTAATTAATTATTATTAATAATTAAATTTTTTATAATGTACGAAGAGTGAAGTATTAAAACATACAAGTCAATGCGACTAAAGAATGAAACTTTATTATTGTCTTTGCATTATTATTGTCTTTTATTTTCTGTTTAGTAATTAAAAATTTAATTAATTAATATAGATACTAGGGGACGATTTAAAAATTGAAAGCGCCCATGGTCTACGGCGCACCCTGCAGTGCCTCTTCCTACGAAGAAAGTGTTCTAAAGAACAGCGTCTCTTCGTGAGAAAGCGTTATCGAGAAAGAAGCCGCTTTCTTCTTGGAATGATTCAATCCCCCCGCCCCCCTCTTTTTTTTTTTGGAATGATTCATCTCTTTGAAAGTACGGCTCTTACCTGAAAAGCTACAGCTCTCATGTCTAATATTGTGGCCGACAACAACGTAGAACTCTCTTCTACGATTTTAACAAGAGAGTGCCAAAGTCACGATTGGACTCACGATTTGTTAATTCCTTATGACGGCCATGGAGGCAGATTAGGTTATTTAAAAGTTTTGATGGGTACTTAAATAACATCAGCACTTAAGCCATCATCTGGTACTGATACAAATTATATAACGAAAATATCTGTCTTTGGCTGGCATTTTGACCGTACATTTGATTAAAATAATAAAAAAAACTCAACGCGCATGATCTGTACTACGGCAAAATATTCATTGCAACGATGATACTATATCAAAATTATTATAATTTAATAAAAATTTTAAAAATGATGATTAGTACGAAACATCATTGCTATCATTGTTGTAACGAATATTTTCTTCTGCACTACAGAATAGCATGCAGCATGAACTGGCAGAAGATGGATGACTTATCCATAACAACACATTGTGTATAAGATGTTAGGCTAATTTATTGATAACTATCTCTAGATGATGATTGTTATTCCATAGTATTTTATGTCACAAATTATTGCATACCACCGAAGATCCAAACTCATACTTTCCAATGTAGATCTATATATGCTAGTTTGTAAAATAATATTATAGTGATACAATGCATTAACACCTCCTTTGACTATTCGTCATTAGATGTAATAGTGGCAATATATAGACGTACGGGATCTTCCAAGCCAGGTAATGTCACGTGGGGATTAATCTTCACACGTTTGCCCCATTAACGTTCTCACGTTAGCTTATACGTCACCCGTGCCTGTATATATGCACGTATAAATCGAGGATCTCACCAACTCCATCATCGCAATAACTCGACAGTCTCTTTAATTTGGTGCCAGTTTCTTTTAAAGCAATGGAAACCTCTTATTCTTTGATGTCCTCCTCCGCTTTCCCTTCCTCCTTTGGATTTCTTCCGCTCCAAAAAACCAAACTCCACCATGATCATCACAAGAGAAGAACACCAGTACTCATCGGCTTCTCTCGCAAGAGGGATGCTTACGACCGGGATTCCGACGGCCGGCTTGTCGACGAGAACATGGTGGTGCTTCGAAAGAGGATCCATGAGATGAAAGTGGCTGAGGGGAGCTACGAGGCTCCGTCCGAGTGGATGGAGTGGGAGAAGCGATGCTACCACGCAAGCTATGGATCGGACGTATCGGAATTGGTGGGGATGTTGCAGGCTTTCTTGTTGAGTACTCGGCCTGGCTTGGCCTTTGGGCTGGTGGCAATCATCACCGTGGCCGTGCCGGCATCGGTAATCGTGATGGTGTTCCATTTGTTGGTGGCGGCCATGTCGGTTCTTGCACGCAGTGGTGCATCATAAGTACGTGCATGATTGGAGTTCTTCAGATCATGGCATGCATGTTTCCATGTACCTGGACTAATTCGATGTTTGAGTAGTTTTCTTAAGCCATCCATTCATTGTAGGAAATTTTTCACGTTTTCTTCTGCGTGGAATCACTATTAATTTGACGATTGTTTGGGTCCATTTTGGAGAACGGTAGTTGTCTTTGGCAGCAAAAGTTTGATCGAGTCAGAGCATTCTCTAACTGGCGAACTCATTGATGGAGTACTGGGTTGGAGAAACTAGGTGCAAATAGACCGTAGATTAATAAACCTACTTTCTTCCATCATCTTGGATTTCTCAAAGCCGCTGCAAACTTCACAGGAGCTAGGCATGCATCGTTGTTTTAACTAATATGTATTGTGGGTTTTCCCAACAGCTTTTCTACTGTCCTTTTTTAAAAAAAAAATACATGAGAATCCACAGAGTTGCGATGAAATATCCATGTCTATATTAGCAAATAAAAAAAACAAAATCTTGCTTTATTGTTCCACATAGGCCAGAGATCCTTTTTAAAGAGTACTGACGCCAGACGCCACCTGTGCAAAATTTTAGTTGTTTAATTTCACGCCAATGAGGTAATTAAATCACTCCTTCATTCCAATTCTGGTAAAAAAACATTCGTGGATGGAGTTTAGAAGAGCCTCACTACGCTCCATACATATACAACATCTTGCATGTACATAATATATACCTATCAAAATCTAATATGTTTGATGAATATATTTGCCTTTTTTTTTTTTTTTTTTGTTTTGTTGTTTGGGAGGAGGACAGATATGCTTGTCTATTATTAAATCTTACATATGGTACAGCGTGCAGAATTTTTTTTGATCTGCGGTGCTTTTGTTTGAGGAATAGAACACCACTCTATCCATGTTATGATAGTAGAGGGAGGCAACTAGCCGACCTCATAAATCACAGTTTGTTGGATGCTAATAATCCAGGTTCAAATCCCATCCTCGTTATCATTCTGCCTCTTATCTCAATTTAATTTTTTTTTTCCTAGAAAAAACACTCTAGCAATTCATGTTTCTTGATATTCTTTCTCACTTTCCTCATTTTAATGTCTCAAAGATATTGGCATGTGGCTGTATTGCTACACCAACTAGCTCGTCTCCTTTCTATGGGTCAATCATCAAGATGAGTACATGATGAATGAGGTCTATAAAAAAGAGATGAGCTGATTGGCATGATACATGGATATATGATGCACACAGTGTAGGATATAATTTTGATTTTTTTTTTTAAATTTTGGTACATAAATGTTTTTCTTGTTTAACCTTGGCGCATGAGTAATGTCACAAGAATTTGACTCCATAGCCCATAGTGCAACAGATGTTTTCTTTGAATTTGTTGGTCGAGATGGGTCATGACACATCACATTTGAAATTATGATGAAAAGAACCGGTAAAGCGACGCTACAAGAAGGGATGATCAATATCAACAAGGGCGTCTCCCACATCCCCATCCATGAGCAAGCAAAGTCCTCACCCAACCTCTTCACTGTGGATGCACGCGGGCCGGGCCATGGGCCAGCCACTAGTCTCAGGCTTTGCTTGAGTGCAGCATTAGTTACTGCAAAATATATTTGTTAAACAATCAGCATCCCATTATTTTTTTGATATATGTAAAATAGATTTCGAAGAGTGCTCTAGGATGCCTCTTCATTGTTTAATAGAGAATTTCTCGAGAAAAGAAAACAAAAAAAAGACAAGAGAGTAGAGGTTCCACCCCGAATATTAAATAAGTTAGGAAAGAGGGTTAAGTCTACGTTATAGAGATGAGAGGAGGCTCAGCTTAATGGAAGCAAACTAATCTGAAAAATAAAGACTTAATCAACGGTAACAATCAATTCCCGAGAGTTAAATCAGTTTTTTTATTTTTATTTTTTTATCATGCAGCATAAAGAACTTTTTGTGTGCAGGAGCTGAGATCCACATAACATTACTTGATAATTTGCTGTCATATTGTTGAGTCCACCTTACTTTACATTAGTCGCTAACCATCAATAATCAGTTCATTTTAAGAGGGGGTAGAAAGCAGAGAAAGAAAATAAAATGGAAAAACTTTACTCATGAACTAAGTTCCCAATAACATTGCTTGAAGATTTATCATTCTCTTGCTGATTCTATCTTTATACTAGTTCTGTACCGTCAACAATCAGTTTATTGCCAGAGGGGATAAAAAATGAGAAAAAAAGATGGAAAAATTTTTCATGCATGAGCCGAGGTCACCAAAACATTAATCCATGATTTGCTATCATGTCATTGATTTTATGTGACTCATTCTGACAATCGGTTCATTTTGAGAGGCGATAGGAAAAGGGAGAAAAAGAAGATGGGAACAAAAGAACTTTGCAGATGAATCAAGACCCCATAACATTACTTGATGATCCAATATGTTATTGTTGATTCGGTCTTATTTTGTATTAGTATTGCCAATCAACGGTCAGTTTATTTGAGAAGGGACAAAAAAAAAAAAAAAAGGAAAAATATAAAATGGGGAAGGACGGAAAAATCTTTGTTGGAAATGCAAAGCAAGATTGTCGTGGCAGCCATCAACAATTAGTTTATTTTAAAAAAAAATTGAAAAAAAAAAAAAGATAAGGAAAAGTAAAAAAGATGGGAAGAACCTTTGATCGAGAGGGGATAAAAAATAGGAAAAAAAAGATAAAAGGGGGGGGAAAAGATAGGGAAAAATCTATTTATTTTAGAGATAATAAAAATAGAATTTGGAAATAGATAAAAAATTAAAGAGGTAAAAGAAATGGGGAAGGATGGAAAAATCTTTGTTGGAAATGCAAAGCAACATTGTCGTGGCAGCCATCAACAATTAGTTTATTTGAGAGGAAATTTGAAAAAGAAAAAAGATAAAGAAAAGTAAAAAAGATGGAAAGAATCTTTGATTGAGAGGAGATAAAAAATAGAAAAAAAAAGATAAAAGGAGGGGGAGGAGATAAGGAAAAATCTATTTATTTTAGAGGTAATAAAAATGAAATTTGGAAATAGATAAAAAATTAAAGAGGTAAAAGATAAAAAGACTTTGAGTGAGGGGGAATAAACAATAGAAAAAATGAAAAAAGATAAGAAGAAAAAAAAGATAATTAAAAAAAGATGGCAATCTTAAACAAGGAGTGTAGATAAAAAAAGGTAAAAAATCAAAAGAAATGGTGGAAAAAACTTTGATTGATAGAGGATAAATAAAATGGATAAAAAGGAAAAAATGGGAACGATAAAAAAGGGTAAAAAGGTTGGAAAAAACCTTTGAGTGAGAGAAGATAGAATTGGAGAAAATAGAAAAAATATAAATCATTTTATTATGGAACATGGGAGGGAAAAAAATCAAAAAATAGTAGAAGAAATTTTGATTGAGAGAGGATTAAAAAAAAGGGGAAATGGACAATGATAAAGAAAGGCCGAAAAGGATGGAAAAAATCCTTGAGTGAGTGGGGATAAAAATAGGAAAAATGGGATAAAAAAGTCTGAAATACTGAAAAAAAAAAAGAAAAAAAATCAGCTTATTTGAGAAAAACTCAAAAAGATGGATAACAACATGAAACGTGGTCGGCAGGATTCGAACCTGCGCGGGCAGAGCCCACATGATTTCTAGTCATGCCCGATAACCACTCCGGCACGACCACATAGTTAATAACACGTTTTTCCTCTAAGTATACATTCTATTTTCTTTGCCGATTACCAAAGCCATCTTTCTCATTCACGGTAGGTTTGCAGCAACAACCGTCTCGTTCGTGTGACCTGAAGCCAACCAACGGTGCAAACCGCAAACGCATCCTCCTAGCCACGGAACGAGATGGAGAATCTTGGTGTATTAGTCCTTATCCAGTATCAAAACTGACATTCTATAACTAGTGAAATTATGAGAACATGGGATGTACTGGATCAAGCTTATTCCAAAATCAACTTTATAATTAAATTTGGTTTTTAAGAACATAAGCACAATCCATTGCATTAAGTTTATGAAATATATATATATAACATTAATACCACTTAATTAAAACCAGTGTCAGCCTGGCAAGAGCCTTTGTAAGAATGAAGTAGTAGTTCCTTTAGAAAGAAAGTACTTTGAGTCGATTCCCTTTTTATGCACGATCTAAAGCATTTGGGTTGGAACTAGAGTTTGCCGGCTAATCCATGCGTCACATCAAGTTTTTGATCTTTTTTTTTTCTCCCTAATTAGGCGTTCACCATGATCAATTAAATGTTTCATGCATGCTGGCATTTTCTGAAGATATAATTTTATTTACTCGAGAGCAAATATAATCCATGGATGTTTGGCCACGTCCTTTTTGTCATGCCCTGAACCCACCACTCTGGCTGGGCTCATGGTACCATCGCATGCTCCCTAGGATATTTCCTTTGGAGAATATGCATTGCCGAATGATCTGAACCAACTTATTTAGTAATGGGAGATATTATTAACAAAATATATTCATTAAAAGCTGAAAATGAAGTTGTTCGATTATAAAGTTCCAATACAGAAATCTAACCATCATTCTCACCAAAAATCTCAGGTTATATATGAGAAGCTGGGCATCTTATGGCTTTGAAAAAAGTGATATAATAAATATATGAGCTTAAAGCTCAATAAGAATCCCATATGCATGCACACCACCAAAGATAAGATAACATCTTTTAGCCAAATATAACTGCTGACCGCTATTATAAAATTCATCTGCCAACAATTCGGTAATCTATGAGATCAAGTATGCATTTCACATATGAACCAATTAGCAATGCCAACATGCATATCGTGTATCATTAGTACAATAGTTCTAATACATACATCATATCACTAAAATAGTCGTTCTGATATACATATCATATATCTTCATATCAGTAGTTCCATTCCACAGTAATTTCAAATTAATTAATTATTTTTTATAGTCGGATTAGCAGAAGATGGGTCCAACAATATTAGGCATCAACAAGCCATCACACACCATGCTTTTATCATGGTTGGAAACTATAATACTGATGCGGAACAACCCTAAAGAAGAGAGAAAAAAAAAATCGATCCTAATGATCAAGCTCTCTTCTGTTCATCAACAACAAATCACGTCCAGCCAGGGGCTTATTATTCCTAGGACAGACAGTATAGTTGCCTATACTCTACTCAGGAGGCTTGATTGATTGATACGAGACTAAAGCGAGATCAATCTAAATGATACAGATGAATGCCATTCGAGAGATCAGTAAACAACTAGTAATAGAGAATTTCATAAACAGATAGCAGAAATTAAACATGCTCACGAGTAAATACAAAAAAAAATAAGAATGGAACGAGAGAAAATAAAACATTAAACCCGTGAGAAAATCCAAGAAGATGATAAGATTTCGGATCGTGGTAGTTAAGAAACTACTCTGATTAGGGCTCTTAATCTTTTAACCAAACAGATTCATCGATAAAGAACTAGGTCTTTACCAACATCGGATAAAAAAAAAATCAAAGATCAACTGTTAAGGAACGAAGGTCCTTGACAGCATATGATCTGTAGAATAAGAAATCACTCCTCTCAGCACGACAAATGAAAATTCTGAAGGAGACAGATCTTCTCTTGACGGAATAGGCTTGCGTGGGTAGATGGTGGAGTCGATCAGAGTCGCAGGAACACTAAATCTTAAGTAGAAGGAATATGATAGAAAGTGGGCCTCACACCCTCCCCTTGTGGGACGATTTTGGGTCTCACACCCTCTCCCTCTCGGAGCGATTGACACAAGTATTTGTGGAGTTTGTAAAATCATTCATTGTTTTCTTTTCATGGAAGACACAAGAATTTATATAGGACTCTAAGGGTTCTGTTTGTTTAGGAATCTCTTATCTTTACAAGGAAGAAATCAACCCTCCACAAAAAAGTAAAGCATTATAATCTACCATAGGAAAGAAATCAGCCTTCAACAAAATAAGTAAGTAGCCAAGAACTCTTAAGAAATTCTAAGGAAGAAATGGAACTCCATGTGGGTGCTTGATGCTTGACACAACTTGGCATGAGCATGGCACATGCTGGCATGCATATTTCTTCTCTTGGCATGTGGAGAGTGGTGGCTCCAAAGATGACGTGGATAAATCCAAGTATGGCCCTATGGACCCAAAGCCAAATGCATTAAAAATTTATTGACTGAAAATAAATAACTGAAGTAGAATCAATTTAATGAGGCTTCTTCGATCCAAATCGAACTTAAATCATGTTGCCGATTTTTGATGGCTCTGGTGTCCGCACCAATTCTCCCGGGGTGGAAAAAACTCGACCCTGTCGAGTGTGGGTCGATTCCGCTCTAGTGATGCTCAAGTAGATCGGGATCAATGCATTGCAGCTCTTCTCGAGTGATCCAGGTATCTTCAGACTCCGGTCGACCTCGCCATCTGACCAGATACCGCTGATAGCCTCGACTCTGGGTGGAAAGGATCTGCTCATCCAAAATTCTCTCAATCTGATCGTGTTTTGCTGACATTTTGGCTGGTGGACACTCAGGGATAGGTTCGCTCTCAAAGGTTGGTTCAGGCTCAAATGGCTCACTAGGTATCCGAGTTGGTTTTTTATAGGTGACAAGATCTGTAATGTTAAAAGTAGAGCTAATCCCAAAATCAGAAGGTAGGTCCACAACATACGCATTTGATCCGATTTTCTTTATGATCTTAAACGGACCTGCTCCTCGGGCATGTAACTTCTTCACGGTTCCGGGGGAGAACCGTTCAGGCCTCAATCGAACCATCACATAGTCTCTCTTTGCAAACTCTTAAACACGTCGATGAGAATCTGCATTCTGTTTATAAACTTTATTACTCATACTAATTTTTTTACTGATCTCTTTATGCAGACTCTTGACATGCTGTGCAAATGACTCTGCAGATTTGAAAATCCTAGCATGCATGGGTAGTGGGATGAGGTCTATTGGTTTTCTAGGTTGATATCCATGAACTACTTCAAAAGGACTCATGCCAATGGACCTATTAATAGAGCTATTATATGCAAATTCGGCTCGGGGCAGCAAAAGATTCCAGTTACCCATATGTTCCCCAATCAAGCAACGCAAAAGATTTTCAAGACTCCTATTAACCACTTCGGTCTGACCGTCTGTTTGCGGATGATAGGCAGAAGAAAACTTTAGTTTTGTGCCTAAAAGGTGTCATAGGATTTTCCAAAAATAGCTCATAAATCTAACATCCCTATCAGAAACAATGATTTTAGGCAATCCATGTAGTCTAACAATCTCATCAAAGTATATCCTTGCAACTTTCGACGCATCAGACGTTTGGCAACAGGACAAGAAATGGGTCATTTTTGAAAATCTATCTACAACCACTAGAATAGAATCATGCTTCCTAGCTGTCCTAGGTAATCCCAAAATAAAATCCATACTAACATCTTGCCAAGGACAGTCTGGTATAGGTAAGGGTGTATATAAGCCGGTATTTTATTTTCTCTGCTTGGCCACAGCACATGTTCTACATTGGGCAACAATTCGGGTGACATCTCTTTTCAAGCTTGGCCAAAAGAACTGGGCTTCTACCAACTCTATAGTTTTATTCCTACCAAAGTATCCAGCTAATCCTCCAGCATGTAATTCTCAAACTAAAAAATCTCTTAAAGATGTACGGGGGATACACAGTCTAGCTTCTCTAAATAGGTAACCATCCTGAAGGGTATATTCACTACGTTCTCTAGATGGCCCCTTACGTAAAGCGGTAAGTATGTCACCAAAATCTAGACACTCCTCATAATTTTTTTTAACCTTATCAAAACCAACAACTTCTATACTAACGGTGGACAGCAAAGTATGACGATGACTCAGGGCATCAGCAGCACGATTCTCTACACCTGCACGGTGTTTCAAAATAAAAGTATAGGCTTGCAAAAACTCGACCCACCTACCGTGTCTATGATTCAATTTCTTTTGAGAATTCAGGAATCTAAGGGCCTCATGGTCAAAGTACAAAATAAATTCTTGCGGTAGTAGGTAATACCTCCAATATCTTAAAGCTTGAATTACCGCATAAAACTTCTTATCATAGGTAGAATACTTGAGTTTAGAATCGTTAAGTTTCTCGCTAAAGTATGCTACTGGATGACCTTCTTGACTAAGGACACCACCAATCCCAACTCCTGACGCATCGCACGCTACTTCAAAAATCTTAGAAAAATCAGGGAGACGCAAGATTGGGGCATGAGTCATCTTGTCCTTAATGTCTAGAAAGGCTTTATTGGCTGTCCTAGTCCATTCAAAATTTTTCTTTCTAATGCAGTCAGTGATGGGAGCGACTATGGTGCTAAACCCTTTTATGAACCTACGATAAAAGGTTGCTAATCCATGAAAACTCCGCACGTCATGCACACTCTTGGGCACCGACCACTCAACTATTGCTCTAATCTTTTCAGGATCAGCAAATACACCATTGGGGGTAACAATAAAACTTAAAAAGATGATATGGTCTGTCATAAAAGCGCACTTCTTAGGATTAGCATACAAGCTTTCTGTTTTAAGAACTTGACACACTCTTTAGAGGTGATCTAAATGGTCTTCCCTAGTTCGACTATAGATCAAAATGTCATCAAAATATACGACTACAAATACTCCTATAAATGGTCGTAGTACTTGGGTCATCAACCTCATGAAGGTACTAGGGGCATTAGATAATCCAAATGGCATCACCATCCACTCATATAAACCATTTTTTATCTTGAAAGCAATTTTTCACTCATCTCCCGGTCTAATCCTTACTTGATGGTAACCACTCTTAAGATCGATCTTAAAAAAGATAGTGGATCCGGCCATCATATCTAACATGTCGTCTAACCTAGGGATGGGAAAGCGGTACTTAATGGTGATCTTGTTAATGGCACGGCTATCTATGCACATCCTCCATGTACCATCCTTCTTTGGAGTCAGTAGTGCAGGAATCACGTAAGGACTCAAACTCTCCCTCACAAATCTTTTTTTTATCAGCTCTCCAACTTGTCTTTGTAGCTCGGCATGCTCATTAGGGTTCAACCTATAGTGGGGCAAGTTGGGTAGGATAGATCCAGGAACTAAATCAATGGCATGTTGAATATTTCTCATAGGCGGTAAGTAATCTGGAAGATCCTCAGGAAAGACATCATGAAACTCAGTAAGAAGGCTAGCTACTTCCTTAGGAGAATCCACCTTAGAATCCTCATGAACTTCTCTAGCAACAAGCATCCAAACTGGTAATCCTTCACTCATGGTCGTCTCTAATTCTTTAGCACCTATCAGATTGAGACTTTTCTTCTTAAGATTTTCTTTTGGTCCATCACCTATCTTTCTATTAGTAGCCTTAGGTGGGGAAGGATTAATCGTGATCTTCTTACCCTGATGAGTAAAGCTACAGGAGTTGGTACGGTCATAAATCGTAACATCATTGTCGAATAGCCAAGGCCGACCTAATATGATACTTCCGACTTCCATAGGTAACACATCGCACCACATATGATCCTGATAGGAATAAAACTGGATGGGCACACGACATCTAAATTTGATGGGAATAGAGAAAGAATCAATCCAAGACACACGGTATGGACTTGGATGATCTACAGGAGTTAATCCTAATCGTTTAACCGTGTCGGTGGAGATGGCGTTGATACAGCTACCGCTATCAATGATCACCTTACAAATTTTATCGCCAAATTTTATGAAGGTATGGAAAATAGAGGTCCTATGCCAGTCTTCACTTTTCTTAGTTTGGGCTAGGACGTACCTAACGACTCCAAGCCTAAGGTCTGACTCAGGTGTGGCATAACCTAGGATGTCCTCGGTACTCTCAAATTGCTCAGCTAAATCTGGATCAGCTTCATAAACTTCCTCCTCAATATTTTCTAGAGTTTCTCCTTCTAATTCTTCTACGAATAATGATCGGTTGGGGCATTGTGCAGCAAAGTGACCATAACCATGGCACTTGAAGCAATGAGATCGAGAACTACTTCCTTTTGATAACTCTCCTATAGCTCCTTTTTCTTTATCTTCTTTTCTCCCAATAGGATTTGTAAGTGGAGGTCCGTTATTAGGAGTTTGATTAATATTAGGTCTTGATCCAGAAGGGGTTACTCGATTGGGTTCAGGACGACGGAGAGTCGAATATCTAGAAAATCTTTCAAAATCTAAGGCAAGTTGATAAGCTTGTTCCAACGTAGTTACCTCTCGCAGAAAGAGCTCACGCTGAATATCCTCTCGTAATCCATCTCTAAATCTAGATAAGGTAACAACTCTATCTTCGGCTACTCCACATCTCATGAGGTATTCATCAAATCTCGTGATATACTCGGTGACTGATCTATTCCCTTGAGTAAGCCTCTGCCATTGATCTAAAAGTCTTTGTTGGTAAGAGATGGGGAGGTACTTCTCTCTGAGTTTTTCTTTCATCTCATCTCAGGTTTCTATCGGATCTTGTCTTCTCTGATTGAGAAGATGCTCAACACTTTTCCAATAAAGTCGGGCTTGCCTCACCAATTTCATCATAGCAAACCTAACTCTCCTTACTTCAGACATTTCGTACCATCCAAAATAGTGGTCCATACCTGATTCCCAATCTAGGTACTCTCTCGGATCTAGACAACCATCAAAATTTGGGGATTCGACTTTCACATTCATTAGAATATGCTCATCTTGATCGAACTGGTTATGGTGCGGGCGTGCCCCTATAGGTCGATCAAGTTCTAGATTCCTACCTCTTTGTCCTATAGGTAGTCGGGGAGACTCAGGTTCAGGTTGTTTCTGCCTAGCTTCTTCTAATACCACTATTCTCTCATCCATGGCTTTCATAAAATTTTTTATGTCATCAAACTTTTCAGTCAGAGCATTAATGATGGCTGCTATATTGGGATCCATATTGGTGTTGGGTGAAAAAATAGGATGTTGGTACTAGGTACCTGATCTAGTGGTCATGCAACTCTAAGATGCAGAAATAAGGTGCAATAAAAATTAAAATGCTTGAAAGTAAAGTATGAAATTTAGAGTGCGAAAATTTAACTTGCGAAAATTTAAATTACTGAATTTAAACTAAAGCCCTAATCAACCGGCTCTGATACCAAATTGATGCGGGACAACCCTAAAGAAGAGAGAAAAAAAAATCGATCCTAATGATCAAGCTCTCTTCTGTTCATCAACAATAAATCACGTCCAGCTAGGGACTTATTATTTTCAGGACAGATAGTATAGTTGCCTATACTCTGCTCAGGAGGCGTGATTGATTGATACGAGACTAAAGCGAGATCAATCTAAATGATACAGATGAATACCATTCGAGAGATCAGTAAACAACTAGTAATAGAGAATTTCATAAGCAGATAGCAGAAATTAAACATGCTCACGAGTAAATGCAAAAAAAAAAAGAATGGAATGAGAGAAAATAAAATATTAAATCCGTGAGAAAATCCAAGAAGATGATAAGATTTCGGATCGTGGTAGTTAAGAAACTACTCTGATTAGGGCTCTTAATCTTTTAACCAAACAGATCCATCGATAAAGAACTAGGTCTTTACCAACATCAGATAAAAAAAAAAATCAAAGATCAACTGTTAAGGAACGAAGGTCCTTGACAGTATATGATCTGTAGAATAAGAAATCACTCCTCTCAGCACGACAGATGAAAATTCTGGAGGAGACAGATCTTCCCTTGACGGAATAGGCTTGTGTGGGTAGATGGTGGAGTCAATCAGAGTCGCAGGAATACTGAATCTTAAGTAGAAGGAATAGGATAGAAAGTGGATCTCACACCCTCCCCTTGTGGGATGATTTTGGGTCCACACACTCTCCCTCTCGGAGTGATTGACACAAGTATTTGTGAAGTTTGTAAAATCATTCATTGTTTTCTTTTTATGGAAGATACAAGGATTTATATAAGACTTTAAGGGTCCTGTTTGTTTAGGAATCTCTTATCTTTACAAGGAAGAAATCAACCCTCCACAAAAAAGTAAAGCATTATAATCTACTATAGGAAAGAAATCAGCCTTCAACAAAATAAGTAAGTAACCAAGAATTCTTAAGAAATTCTAAAGAAGAAATGAAACTCCATGTGGGTGCTTGATGCTTGACACAACTTGGCATGAGCACGGCACATGCTGGCATGCATATTTCTTCTCTTGGCATGTGGAGAGTGGTGGCTCCAAAGGTGACGTGAACAAATCCAAGTATGGCCCTATGGATCCAAAGCCAAATGCATTAAAAATTTATTGACTGAAAATAAATAACTGAAGTAGAATCAATTTAATGAGGCTTCTTCGATCCAAATCGAACTTAAATCATGTTGCCGATTTTTGATGGCTCTGGTGTCCGCACCAAATACGTACCTCAATCCATAGCTAACACACCAAGGATATAATGTTTCACAAGTGGCCTATTAATTTAGATGCCCCACCACCTTTTGTCCGAGCTTATGATTATATAAAATCCAATTTATTCATAAGTTAGTGTTGTAATTAAATATAATTTATTATCATGAAATGACCTTTTGATATTAGACTAGTCAAGGCCGACATACCACAAACCATATTTCGCACATTTTACATGTGGAGTCTAGAGGCTCTGGCTGTTACGCCATCAGGATCCGATACCATAAGATGCAGTAAGAAAAAAGAAGAAATAAAATAAGAAACACAATACAAATACGTAGATCGATCTCAAGCTTACCTTCATAGGGCGTGCAAATTTCACTATAAGAGAATAAAATAAAATCAATACAAGAAAAACTCACCACTCAATTCTTGTACAAGAGTTTCTAAAGAAAAAGTCTCAAAACTCTCATAAAAGCTCTCTAAAATTTTTGTTAAAGCCTTTCTGCACCTCCAAAACGTCACCAACTCTCTAACGCAACAAACGATTCATCAATCGGAGCTATATAAGCTTCAGAATCACAAAAAAACTATTTCAGTAAAAATACAGAGTCCTAATCAAGTTTAAAATCATCCGTAGCCGTCCGATCATGATCGGCTCACAGCAGAGCTATCTGATCACGCAAAATAGTCTCTGATCATACCTGATCAAACTCGAAATCATCTTCAACCATCCGATCGTGACCGACTGCGATCTGGACTGTTGGATCATGCAAAAAACTATCCGAACCGTGCGTGGACCGCGACATCAGTCCACGTGGCTCCCATAGACAGCCAGCGCCGTGCGGTCTACCATGGACCATGCGAGGATGCTGGCCTAGGCGCCCGCACACGCTGGGCCAGCCCGCCGCCAACCGTCGTCGGTCCTCCGCCATTCCAGACTTCGTGCCAACTTCAATTGAGTGTATCTCGATCATCTGGATTTTGTTTGAGGTGATCTTGGACTCGTTGGACTCCATTTGTTATTGCAGACCTCGTTGTGGGCTCAATGTGAATCAAATCTTAACACATCAAATTCTAACAATCTCCATCTTGACTTAATATTTGATCTCCTCCTAACTCTGAGACCTTCTGGATCTCCTCACCCCCATGCCCTGAGGCAATTAACTGCTGATCATAGATGAGCAAACATGAGAGTCGAGCTAGGCCGCTCGATTCTATCTTCATCATATGCTGTGCTCCTCCTGGTCTGAGACATGCTCGGGGTATCATCCTACGGTAATAGAAATCTCACCTTGCGATATCGTCTATCATCCTCCCGAGTCTTCCATCTCATGTCCGATCCACTTTCACCTGGAGCTCCATCTCATTCTGGACTTCTCCTGGATCCTGAAGCTCCACCTCGCACTGGGCTCCCCACCAGATAGTAATGTCCTCTCATCTTCTTCTTTCCCTCCAGAATAATCTTATCACCACGTAGCACCTTCAGGATTCTTTCACCAGCTACTGTCTTGGAGCCTCTCGAATCCAGTCTGTTCAATGAGATAAGATTCTGCATAAAATCGGATATGTATCGGACCTCCCCTAATCTCCTCACTGCACCATCATGTATCCTTCAGCTGATCGTCCCGATGCCTCTGATCGCACAGTTTGATCCATCCGACAGATAAACAGTACCCTCACTGTTCTCCAAAGAGTCAAACTACTCCTTTCTGCAACATACGTGATAGGTGTATGCAGAATCTAAAATCTACTGTTGGAAAGAAGTAGATACCTCGTCAGATATCTTCAGAGTATCATCCTCTGAATCGTTACTAGCCATCGCTGCAGTAGCCCTAGTCCGATCCATGAGTTAAGAGCAATCTCTGGCTAGATGCCCCAACTCGTCACACCGATAACATCTGATCTTGCTCAAGTTCCTCATCTTAGACTTGGACCGCCTTCGTCGCGATCTTCTGTTGCTCCATTTACCATCTCCTGCTCCTTTAGAAATCATCAAAGCTGAACTATCGCCACCTGAGCTCGAAGCTAGATTCTTCCTCCTGAGAACCTCATTCTTGAGAATCGCCGCGGTGACCTCATCCATCTTGATGGTGCTCTTCTCTACTAAAAGAGCAGTCACCAAAGATTCATACGAAGGAAAAAGCGATGCTAGCAAGACCAGCGCTCTGGTCTTCTCCTCAACTTTCTCGACAATGCTGAAGAGGTCGGTAAGGATCTTTTGAAAGTGGCTGAGATGCTCCTGCATGCTCTGCCTCTCAATCATCCGTAGCTAATGAAACTGCCTTCAGAGGAATAGAGTGTTGGTGAAAGACTTCGCCATGTACAACTCCTCGAGCTTCGACCACAGCATCGTCGGAAAGTCTTGCTAAGCATATGGATCACTATCTCATCTGCTAGGTACAAGTGAATCGTACTCACCGTCTGTATCTGGAGCCGCTTCCAATCCTGCATCTCCATGGTGGTCGGCTTCTCGTCGCACAAGAGAGCATCGATCAACTCTTATTGGATGAGCACGTCTTTCATCCTGGTCTGCCATAAGAAAAAATTGCTCTTTCCATCAAATCTGTTGATCTTCATCTTGATCGTGCTTATCTTCTCTATTTTCTATCTCGATCACCACCGCTGCAACCTACGCTCTGGCACCACCTCGCTTTGATACCAATTATTGTGCCACCAGGATCTGATACCACAAGATGCAATAGGAAGAAAGAAAAAATAAAATAAGAAACACAATATAAGTACATGGATCAATCTCAAGCCTACCTCCACGGGGCGTGCAAACTTCATTATGAAAGAATAAAATAAAACCAATACAAGAGGAACTCACCACTCAATCCTTATATAAGGGTCTCTCAAGAAAAAGTTCCAAAATCCTCACAAAATCTCTCTAAAATCTCTGTTGAAGCTTTTTTGCACCTCCAGGACGTCACCAACTCTCCAATGCAACAAATGGTTCGTCAATCGGAGCTATATATGCTCCAGAATCATAAAAATATTATTTCAGTATGAATACAGAGTCTCAATTAAGTCTAAAACCATCCGTGACCGTCCGATCGTGACTGGCTCGCACAAAAGCCGTCCGATCGTGCAAAATAGTCTCTGATCATGTCTGATCAAATTCGGAATTGTCCTCAGCCATCGGATCACGATCGGCTGCGATCTAGGCTATCGGATCACACAAAAAACTATCTGAACCGCGCGTGGACCGTGACTTTGGTCCACGCGGCTCTAATGGACCACCAGTGCCCCGCGGTCTATGGTGGATCGTGCAGGGATGCTGGCCTGGGCGCCTGCACGCGCTGGACCGGCCCGTGCACGCACTGGGCAGGCCTGCCGCCGATCCTCCACCGTTTTGGACTTTATGCTAATTTCAATCGAGCGTATTTCGATCATCTGAACTCTGTTTAAGATGATCTTAGGTTCTTGGACTCCATTTGTCGTTGCAGATCTTATTGTGGGTTCAATATGGATTGAATCTCAAGACATCAAATCTTAATATTGGTGATATAAGAGAAGATAAAGGAGGAGAGAAAAGTAGAAGATAGAGGGAGAGGAAAGTTCATGGTTTATGCATGGATAGAGAGAGAAAAAGAAGGGAAGCGGGAGAGATCGCAATGGTGATGGTGAGGGGAGGTGAGAGAAAGAGAGAGAGAGAGAGAGCGCGTGCGCAATAGAGCAAGGGGCACACCCCTCTAGAAGACCATGCTCAGCCAAACAGATGGCCATGCTATCATTGGCCTCTCTAGAATTGGTGGAATTGGGAATTGTCTGCCCT